>NC_140952.1:2010000-2540000 GCF_014529385.1 Adiantum capillus-veneris
AAACCGCATGCACTTGTAAGACCCACAGCCAAGTTAGGCAAGATTTCAATATGCCGTGCGGAAGCTGAGACAGGAGAGGAGGTAAGCAAAAAATTCTCCTTCAAGTTGTACAAAAGTGAAAACTAACAAAGATAATTTCACAAACAACTGGATTGCAAATCAAAAAGCAGCAACCTTATCTGCTGATTCGATCTGTGATGCAATCTTTTCAAGTTGGCCTTTGACACTCATGTCAATAAGGCGGGATCCATCCTCACCAAACCTGACAATAAACCCAGCAATTATGGATGGGTCTATGATGTTTTTGAGCTTGACATTTTTGGATCCTGACATACTCTGCACCTTCTTGCCAATGAGAGAGAGTTGGGACTTATCCATCTCGATAGCAGATGTAACCAGAGCGACTTCCGTATCTGTGAGCTTGTTGTAGATGACCTCAAACTCTTTGAGGAGGTCTCTGAGAATGAGGGTGCGCTTCTTGGTGACGAGCAGATAAAGGAGGTTCGTAGTGGACGCTGTCAAGCACGCCTCCTTGCTAAGGGTCTTGATGACAGCCTTCTTATCATCATCCTTGACAACAGGACTAGTAAAGAACCTCCAGAATTGCTCATCCTTTGCAAAGGGGCCGACCTTTTCAAGGTCTGCAAAGATGGAGTCAAGATTTTCATCGCTTTGCCCAACGTCAGCAAGGGCGCTCGCATAACAATGTGCTGCAGACTTAGCCATGGCCACAACGCAAGCACGGCTTGCTCCCTTGCCATCGCCCACAACGCCCGCCTGCTCCAGCACCTTGGCCCTCAGACCTACATTGCTGCCAAAAAGCGGAGTGCCTCTCATGCGCACAGGCAGATGAGACGAAGCAGGGGGCTTACTAGACGCGGCCCTCACGCAGGGCGCAAGCTGCCCATTCACATTCACTGCCGAAACCCGTTGCTGCAGCGCCTCCATTGATTTTCCTTCTGCAAGCTTTTCCTGCTTCGCAGAGCGTGGGCGTCGACGGCAATGATCCAAATGTTCCGAGGCAACGGAGAGCTAGGCGAGCAGATCGAACCTTATCCAGGCTTGTTCCCTGTACATTTGTGGTCGTTATGTTACGCTCTATCCAGCCAAGCATAAAGCGGGGAGAGAGAGAGAGAGAGAGAGAGAGAGAGAGAGAGAGAGAGATGTAGCGAGCACATGCTACGGCCACTTTGGCGTTCGGTAGCAATAGGAACGGGACTGGCCGATTGCTTGATCGCGCACATGACGTGCAGAATCGGGCGTTCATTCCTGCCACTGTCCAGATGACGAGCTGCGTGCAGGGTGCAGAGTGTTGCAGTGAGCGCCACCTCAGTCGGCAGCATCTTTTACAGGCTCTGCGTGCATCCAGCTTCATTCCCACCAGTTGAACGCTCAACCGTTCACGTGAACATGTTGGGGGGGGGGGGGGGGGGGGGGGGTCAATGCGGTGAGGTCGGCGGCTGAACCGTTGCTTTGAGACAGGGGCGTGGCGGGCCTGGTTGACGTGGCAGGCACTTTTTGAACGAACGCCCTTCGTGAATGGTGCATGTGCGCACCATAAGAGATGTGAAGCGCACATGAGACGTTCAATCATACGTCCGATGGCAAAATGAACGCACCCTGCCGGTCGCCACTTTGCGCACATGAGGGTCTTCAAACAACGTTCTTTGCAACAAACGTATTGCTGATGTTCAAGGTGCAGAGCAGGGAGGAACCAAGGAGCGCCACGTTAGTGTGTAACAGCTTTTGTAGACGGCACAGTGATTCAGGCTCGCTCTCGCCATGCGAATGCAGGGAACGGTTGGTGAACGTGATGGGGGGGGAGGGGGGGGGTCCATTGCGATAGCACGGTGGCTAGTCGTTTCTCTTCGTGCAGGGGCGTGGTGGGCCTTGTTGAGTTGGAGCACCCTTTTTCACCCAACGTAGGGCACAAACGCCTCATGTGTGCAGCACGAGAGAGAGAGAGAGAGAGAGAGAGAGAGAGAGAGAGAAATCTTGCCTAAAACACAACGACCAGTTATCTTGGTCCTAAGATAGTGAACGTGTGACGTGGCTTTGAGATTCCACTGGTAGCTTAATTATTTTCACATGATCTTATTTCTTCTTGTAAAGCTCAATTAATTCATCATAATAAGAGGTGGAAGGCAAGCAAATATTCAATCAACCAATTAGGGGGATAGTTGGCACCCATTGTTATGTTGGATGCAATCTTTGTTTTGTCTTCTTTTAGTAGTTTCTTTCATATTTGGTACTTACTATTATTGTCAAATAAAGTTTTTATTAATTTTATTGTGATTATTGAGATCTTAATCTTGTTGGAAGTATTTGGGAAAGATCAAACAGCTAACAGGGGTATAAGAGCCTTGGAAACGCTCCAATTAGTTGTAGAAGCAAAGAAAAGTGCTCTCTTTTGACTTCATTAATTTGATTTCAACAACGGTTCATCCATGAAAGTCATTTCTAAGTGGTTGTTTTTCATAAACGTTTAAGCTTTCTCTTTCCAAAGACTGTCAATGACAACTATGTACAAAGCAGTTCAACAAACCAATGAAAGTAATTGAAAAAAAGTTATAAAAGCAGTTCATGCATCATTTATTCTACACAAAAGTTTTCAAAGTATCGGTTATAAATTACTAAGAATTCAACTCTACAATCTACGCCAAGGCTTCTAAGATCTTTACAAAGCAAGAAAAAAATTTCCAATTCCTTCTTCATACCGTTCTGAATTGATTTGAAGGTTACACATAACACTGGAGGTCTTCTTGGACTTTGTCAGCTCATTCATCAAATGACAATTTCCTCTTGTTTTCTTTTTCACTTCCTTTGAGTAACGCATATTTATGTACTTTTGAAATCTATTTATTCAATCTCTTTGGCTTTTCTTCAAAAAAAAAAGTCAAATTTTCTTGAATTATCAAACTATGGCTATCCATGGCTCTCGTGTTATAAATCAAAATATTAATATCCTAATTCAAGAGCTTGTAGCACAGCTGGGCATAATGTTCGTAGTCTCCTTGAACAACAACTGTAAAAATTACATCAACAAAGCTCTCCCAAATGCAATCATGAAGATCAAGATGATAAAGGAAACACAGTTATGACTTATCAAGGTGATTAATCACACTTTAGTTGCTCAAGGTAAGAGAACATAAAGTAAGATTTCTCAAAGGACTTTTACTTTTACAAAGTATGATGGAAGAAAGGATGCTCATATGCTTTTGTCTTGGTCATCTTCTTTCTATGACTACTATTAAAGGAGAAAATTTATGTCTACTAAAAATAATCAAGTGTGCAACAAATTAAATGATTGAATGTGCTTCTCTTTGGTGGAATGTAAACTCTAACAACAAGATAAACCAAAGACATGGAATAAGTTTCAAAGAATGGTAAATAAATACTTTATCTCTTATTAATAAAGAAAAGAGGTATGCATGGGGTACTCTTCAATCTATAAACACATGAAACTGTTACAAAATACACTAATAGGTTTTGACAAAGTCTAATTGCTTTTCAAAATGCAGAAAAAATTTCCTCACTCTAACTTCAAACAAAAGTGTGTAGGAGGTTTGGCATATATTTTGTGTGCTTAAGTGAATATGTTTCATCTGTATACTTTGGAGCAAATTATTTCCTTAGCTCATGATATTGAAAACGCTACACAAAGAGATCAAAATCAAAAGTTGTGTATGCTCCAAAGGACTTCTTGTTTTCTTTTCCACGACATGCGGTTTCAACTACTTCACAACCAAGGGCATCTAATGGCAACGCCGATCAACCACATCAATTTTATAATCAAGCTCAATAACCAAACAAGTCAAATAGCAGTCCAAAGAATGGTACAAAATAATGCTTCAAATAATGTTTTCCAAATCAGGTGTTCCTATCTTCAAGTCTTTGAATAAAGCTCCACAAAGTCACAATAGTAAAACAATAATGGATCGAAGAACGATAAATCCAATTTAAAGATTATTTTTTGCTACCAATGTCACAAGATGGTGCATACAACTATTTTCCCCATCATAAGTCAAAAACTTCTTCACACTTCAATAAGGGATTTCAAGACAATTACAAAGTTCAAGTAGTCAATATAGAGACAAAACAATGTAGATGATTTTGATGTGGCGAAGATGAGAAACAAGGTAACTTAATGGTCAATATAAGATAAATAATCATACTTCTGAACTACATAGTCTTTTAAGTATGTAAGCAAGATTATTGCATGATGATCTGGAAGCACCTGTAATTTTATTTCTACATATATTTTATACAAATTGAAATTGAATATGATGCCCATAAACTTTGAAATGAGAATACCTCTTATAGAAACCAAATGAAATAATATCAACATGGTAAAATGTTTGCAACATTGCAAAACATTGATTTAGATTAAGGTTTGCCTTGGAGACACCATTCTTGTAATGAGAATGAATATTGGAATAAATGCTAATTGTTTATTATAGAAATTGGTTTTGTTTATAATGCATTGAGGATTAATATGATCACAAGGTACGATGTTGTTTAGAAGATTAGTTAGAGGCTAGGTAGATGATGCATTGGCAATGGCCTCAAGTATCAATGTTGACCAATTATTATCTCTATAGCAATTATATGCCTCTTATGATATGAATATCTTGTCAATTCCTTTGTTTACTCAAAGGGGATTTCACCAGCTATTTTGAGATTGATGCTTTGTTTATAAATAAATATGTAAAGAAGGAAGAAGCTCACTTGTGCATGGGGGAGATTACACCTAGTGCTCTCTGTGTCTCTTCTTTCCTCTCATCTCTACCTTCATACGCATGCATAGCACTCTGGTTGCATATGTGCACATGCCATGTCCTCTATCTCCCTCTCTCTCACTCGTGTGCTTCAATTGTCATAACGTTCATAAGTTCCAAGGTATGCAAGTTTCATTCATTGTGTGCATATATTAATTATGTGTTTTTGAAGAGCATCGTGCCTTTGATTATTATAGTGATATTAGAGCCGACTTCAAGTTTTTCAACTTCAAGGTTTCGGTGTGGGTTGTGTTTCCTTTTGTTTTCCAAGTTTTGTCTAACCTATAAACCTATTTGGTATGCTTCTAAGGTGGCATTTATGTGCTCAAAAACCTTGTTGACCAAGACCTAACCTCCAAATTAAATTGAAGATTCCTCAATCTTCATGCACGAATTCGGTTCTTTTTTTCACAATCTGTTGGACTCTTGCCTAAACTTTGAGCATGGAGTTTCCATTTTATTTCTTCACACCTTTGTCTTCTATCCTTTCAAGTCTCAGATGAAATTTGATGCTACCACTTGAGCCTTGGGTTTTGTCCTATTTTTACAATTTTTCATTTGCCCTAGTGACTACCTTCATGGGTATCATCAGCTCATGTAATGGAAATGGCCTATGAACTTTGAGAATAGCGGAATTAAGAGAATTAGAGTGAGCATTTTAGTGAGACTACTTTGAGAACATGGAGGGTGAACTTAATTAGCGGTCACAACATAACCATAGTACTTAATTACCTTGGCATGAACAATACTTTTGCAAGAGAGAGAGAGATTTTAGAGAACTTGACAACATTTGAGGACCACATTTATGTGGAGCCGGTCCCCTCTCCAATAGGCTTTTGTATTATAGATTCTCCCATCAAGAGAGACTTGGTACAATACAATCTGTGTTCCTTGTGACCTAGGTGATGCAATGAAGGTGGAAAGCTTCCTGCATCACGAACATAACATAAAGTTTGTAGAAAGCATTAACCATCCCCGGCCTCAGTCCCAAGGTCTCAAACACCTTCAAAGGTGGAAAGAGCTAGCGGGGAATGGGGGTAGGGAAGAGTTAGAAGAAACATTCATAGGAAAAAGAAATAGTTCCTCACCTATCATCACTCTTCTTTCTTAGCATACATAATAGCATAGTAATGAAGATGGAGAAGATGGCAAGCTTAAGCATTGGAGCATGGTTCTTGGTTGGATTTGCATTCCATAGCCAAGAGTGTTGGTGTAGGCTCTCAAATTCTCTACAAGGTTGGACCCCATGTGTCTAAGCATAGGGAGAACTTGACATGTGTCCTTGTGCCCCTTGAGGAAGGGGTGCCCTTTGGGTGAGTGAGAGGTTGGTCTAACTTTCCCCTAGCTTTGGGGCTCGCCCCCTCCTTTGTAGGGCATCTCTTTGACTCAAGCTCCTCAAGCCCTTACCTTCCAAGCATGGGGAAGCTTCTCAAGCACCTTAGTCAGCAAGTATAGGCTTAGCATGAGCATGGGTTCAATCTCTCTCATGCCCCTAGCTTGTAGGCTCTCCCCCCTCTTTGTAGGGCTCAACTTTGACTTGGACTTGGACACCTCAAGCACAGGGCTAGCTTGGCCAAGGAACTTGGCTATCAAGCATGTCAAACACCTCAATACTTAAAACATGAACCTATCTTAACCTAAGGTCTAAGGACTTTTACACTAATCATTGGAGGTCTTTAATGAAGCTAACCCTAAGGTATTTCAAGCTCCATTAGCTAGCATTTATCTTTGACATACATCTCTCATTTGGGCCCATTAACTTTGGCCCCATGTCAAGATAAATCCATAAGCACATGTCTATATTCTAACCCTTGTTCCCGTTTATTCTCCCACATTAAATGATCAGTTTAATATGAGAAAATCATTTGGGTTGGTTAGATATTAGATTTTATGACACCTCATGAACTTGATGGAATTAGTTCTATGACATTCATAGGCATCTTTCCCCTGTTGTTGGGATTTTTGGAACACTTCTCAAGAAAGTGTCCCCTTTTTTGCTAACTCTGTGCAATCAACTGGTGGTGGCACTAACCATTCTCTATCTTGTGGAAACCATTCTTCCAATGATCAGGTGCTCCATACTTGTGACATCCCTCGGTCTTTGTTGAGGTTGTTGTGCTCTTACCATATGTGTTCTATGTATCATGGCACAAATGCTAGATACATATACACAATGGAACTACTCTTTATAGTAACAGAAAACACATACATGCTGAATACTAAATTACTAAATTTATAAGAATAACACATATTGTATCTCTCTCATTTTGAATTGCAAAACCCTCTTTCTAGCTCTCATATCACACAGAGACATGCAAAAACTATTGCACAAGACATTCTCATCATACTTACAGATTTAGTTACATTGCAATTCTATATAAGATAACCACTCCTTATATAGAATCATGTGTGTATGAGTAAGCTCTTAACAACATGATTAAGAAAATGACATCCTTGATCACTCACCAACTCTATGGGGCATCCAAATCTAGCTATTATGTTTTCGTGCAAAAATTTAGCCACTGATTTTGTTGAATTATCCTTCAATGCTACAGATTCCACCCATTTGGTAAATAATCAAAAGCCACCACAATATACATGTTCCCTATGTTCCTTGCCTTTGGCTTAGTCCCCATTTTTTGAAATGGTTCTAAAGGCAATATAGGATTCAACGGCATCCTATGTGAATTGGAAGGCTTACCCTCCCTTTGACACAATATACACTCTCTGGCATAATAATAAGCAGCTTTTAGCACAATCGGCCACCAGATACCTACTTGAAAAATATTTTGTCTTGTAATCTCTCATGAGAAGTGGCCACCTACACTCCCAAAATGAGCTTCTTTCTCTTCATTAAGAACACATCTCCCACAGTTAATTTGATACATATCTTTTCTATACATTGATCCTATAATGACCAGAAATGGCTGGATCTTCAAAGAAAACTTTCTTCTCTAGCCTATTGTAAATAATTAGGCATCAAGTCATCAGTCAAGAAAATTAACATCTAATAAAATCTTAAATAAGTCCTTTAACTGTAAACAGAATAGTATCTCATAATTGATCTTGAATTCCAACTTCAAGTTCTCTTTACTATAATCTACTAAAAAGCCTACCACTTTATTCTCTTTCCTAGGTGTATGAACAATAACAAAGTCAAACTCCTATAGTAATACCATCCATCTTGCTAGTCTACCATGCAGTTGGGGTTTTTGAATTAGGAAAAATAATGCCTAATGATTTATATGGAAAATAATCATATTTTCTAATAAATAATGCATGAGTTTATTTAGTACATATATCATTCCTAAAGCATCCCTTTCAATCACACTATAATTTCATTTTGCGGATTTCATCAACCTACTAGCATAGTGGATTGGTCTATATCACCCCTTGACCATTTGCTACTCTAGCAATGTTCCTATTGCAATATCAAATGCATCCACAAATAGATGAAATGGAAAACCCCAATTAGGAGGTTGAAGAATAGGTACAACCACCAATATTATCTTCAAAATCTAAAATGCCCAATCTTGAGCTAGACCCCAAACATATGGAACATCTTTTTTTGTTAAGTGACTTGGTGGTACACTAATATCAAAAAGATATCTTAACTTCTCTCATGAAACTTTATTTACTTGTCCCATAAATTTTCTCAACGGCTTCAAACTTTCAAGAACTAAAACCTGCTAAATTGCTTCAATTTTCTTTGTGTTAATAGCCAATCTATCCTCTCAAAATTATAAACCCCAATAATATACCCTTTGTTATTGAAATATGTTATTTGTAGAGATTTAGGGACAATTTAGGTTTTTTGCATCTTTCCAAACACTTTCTCAGATGCTCCAAATGTTATAACTTCTTTCCAAAGGCACTAAAATCATCTAGAAACGACCTCATAAATGAAGTCATAAATGGTTCAAACACCTTTGCTCCAGTTTTTGAAAAGGATGAAGATCCATTCTTCAAGCCAAAATTCATGACTGCATAAACTAATGCTCCCCATTTTGTAATATAAGCAGTCTTATTCTTATCCTCTAGTGCCATCCTCATTTGGTTATACCCTAAGAGTTTATCCAAGAAACTGTATATTTCATGACCAACCATTGAATCCAACAATCTGTCAATAAATGATAATGGAAAAGGATCCGATATAGTAGCTGCATTTAGGTTCCTACAATCCACATAGACTCTCAAGTTACCATTTCATTTTGGCACTATGACAATGGGTAATAAACATATTGCTTTATGAATGGGCCTAATGAATCCAACCTATAACCACTTGTCGAGTTCCTCCTTCATCTTCTTTGCATAGTTTGGATTCATCATATAGATCTATATTATGACAAGAACTACATCCTGTTCCAGATTAATCTTATGTTGAGCAAAATTTTGACCTATACCTTTCATATCTAAATAATCGCAAGCAAAGACATCCTCAGCTGCTTTAGAGCATCGACAAAATTTGCATACAATTTTAGGTTCCTCTTCAATACCTAGATTAAATTCCTAAAGTTATTCTTCTATAATCCTAGCAGATTTTGACCTTTGTCCCTCAAATATTTGCTCTACTACTACAATAGCCTCAACTCCTTTCATCTCCATTGTAGCTCTTGTTCCCTAAGCTGCTTCTTTTCCATAACTAGAAATTATTTTTATTGATTACTCTGTTGGAATTAGGGTTGCAGAGAAACGCACACAGCTTGGAGAAGACAAAGGAAGCTCAAGCCACAAAATAGAGAGTATGCCCCTTATTGTGCAATGGAAAGATAGATAGCCCTAGAGTGATGGGCGCATATACAATGCTCGGGGGAAAAAACCTCCTAAAGAGGGAAAAAATGCCCCGGCGGTCCTAGTGTGTTCACACACATCACTACCACATGTATATGGTAACAAATCCCCCCTGGAGTGATGCCGTGAACGAGAGCTGGCACATGCGTAAAGGGAAGTGCCATGCCCTGAGGACATGATCAGTCCACAAAGGGGAGTAAGCCCAAAGCTTTGCAGAAAGCTTCAAGCTTCTCACGAGACAATGCTTTTGTGAAAGATGTGCAAGGTTGTCCTGTGTTGGAACATAAGCCAAGTTGATCTCTCCTGCTGAGAGCCTCTCCCTGACATAGTGGTAATACACATCAATGTGCTTTGTGCGAGCATGAAAAATTGGGTTTCTCGCAACTGCCAATGCGCTCTGACTATCAATGTAGATAGTGTTGGCAGTGTCCTGTCCAACACCCAAATCATCCATAACGCGTCTGAGCCATACACACTTAACCGTAGCTATGAAGACTGCCCTGTACTCAGTCTCACAACTCGAAGTGGCCAAAGTAGGTTGCTTCTTGCTCAACCATGATATACATGAACTGCCAAGCATGAAACAAAAATTACTTGTGGATAATCTCGTGTCAAAACAAACAGCCCAATCTGAGTCCGAAAAAGCATGTAAGTCTGGCACCAATGATCCGCCCTTGGATAAAACAAGCCAAGATGTAAAGTGCCACTAAGGTAGCAAAAAATCCTCTTGACAGCCTGCCAATGCTTAGACCCTAGACTATGCATAAATCTGTTTCCATGGGACTGGCAATAGGTTTGCAATCCTCAAGTCCAAACTTACATAGCAATGTCTCTATGTAACTTTTCTGACACAAGGCAATACCACCATCACACTGCTTAAAGTGTATACCCAAGTAATGATGCAACAGCCCCAAATCTTTCATCTTGAAAGTAGCATTCAAATCAGCCTTTAATTTAGCAATATGTATCTCATTTGGTGCAACGATCAGCAAATCATCGACATAAAGAACCACAATGAGAAGTACATCACCCTCACGCTTTACATACAATGTTCTTTCTGTTGGACTATTATGAAAAAGCCTCGTTTCACCAAATGAGTGTCAGCTTTCTCATACCAAGCACGAGGAGATTGCTTCAACCCATACAAAGCCTTCTTACATTTGCACACTTTGTCCTTGTGTCCTTTTATGACAAAACCGCGAGGCTACGTTACATAAACTTCCTCAAATATGTCACCATTCAAGAAAGTAGTATCAATGTCTGATTGATGTACATCCCAACCAAATTGAGCTGCCAATGCACATAGAAAACGCACAGTAGTCATACGACAAGTGGGAGCAAAACTCTCTTCATAATCTATGCCTTTTTGTTGTGCATAACCCTTTGCGACAAGTCGAGCCTTATGGAGATTGATCTCACCATCCGGCTTGCGTTTCAACTTGTAAACCCATTTTGTACCAATGGCCTTTTTGCAAGGAGGCAAATCACATAAAGTCCATGTGTCATTTTCTATAAGTGCATCATATTCTGATTGCATGGCAGCCATCCAATTTTTTGAATTCTGTGCTTCATCAAAAGATAGAGGCTCCTCAACATCATGTAAGTTAGACACATCCAAAGCATAACAATCTGATGCCTAAAATGCATGGCGAGAGCCCGTACGAGTACGACTAGACAAAGGTGCATCCAATTTATTGTCACGCAAAGTGTGCACCAGCCATTTGGCATACGTCTAGCTTGCTCATTTTCAACCCTTTCCTCATCAAGTACATCATGTACATTTGCATCAGTAATAGGCTGATCTCTAAAATTTTCAAAAACCCCCATAGACTGTACATTTGCCTCATTGGAATTTACATTCGAACTTCCACCACTGAAAGGAGGCAACAAAGTGTCATAAATGTCCTGTGAGCTTACATTACTGTCTCTAGTACATGGCAACAAGGGCTGAACATAATCTTTCACAAACACTACATCCCGTGAAACCAGAATACGCTTTGTTTACGGATGATATAACCTGTAACCTTTGCTTTCAACACTATAACCAAAAAAATTACATTTGACAGCCTTATCATCCAATTTTCTGCGTTGTGTTTGTGGCACCAAGCATATGCCAAACAGCCAAAAACAAGCATGTGCTCACTAGAAGGATTTCTATCATGCCATGCTTCATATGGAGTAATATACTGCAAAGCTTTCGTAGGACACCTGCTTAATACATAAGTGGCACACATGATCGCCTCAAGCCAAAAAGAATGCGGCAAAGCTTGACTTTTGACCATACATCGTGCCATTTTTGTAAGTGACTTGTTGTTTCTCTCAGCAACACCATTATGCTGAGGTGTATAAGGCACTGTACATTGGTGTTTTATCCCAAAACTAGCCAAAAATGCATTAAATTCATGAGACATATACTCCCCCCCTCGATCGGAACGGAGGGTGCCCATAGTACATTCCGATACATTTTCATCCATAGCTAGAAATTGTTTGAAGCACATAAAAACTTCGGACTTCGCTTTAAGTGGAAATACCCATGCATGCCTGGAGTAATCATCAATGAAAATCACAAAGTACAGGTAATTGCCCAAGGACGGAGTTTGCATGGGCCGACTAACATCAGTATGCACAAGCTGCAAGCTAGATGTGGCCCTAACTGAACCATCCTTTGGAAGCTTAGAACGCTGCATTTTACCCAAAATACAGCCTTCACAAACATGTCTGACACGTGCTTCAAGAGCCGACAAAGAAGCAACCATATCAGATTTCTGCAAACGCAGCAAACTGGCAAAATTCAGATGACCAAAACGTGCATGCCAAAGTTTTGCATGTGAAATAGCCCTTGAATCTGCAACTGCATTTGCAAAATTTAGTCCACACTTGTCATACAAAGTGAGCTTATACAGCCCACAACACAAAAGGCCAGATGCATTAATTTCATCACCAAAATTGAGATCATGAACTGTATATCTGTCATCCACAAATTTGACTACAAGTCCAAGTCTAGCAAGTGCGGATACAGACAAGAGATTCTTCTTGATCCCAGGTACATAAAGTGCATCAACAAGTGTGAAGGAACTACCATTTGCACCAGTAAGCACAATCTTTCCAACTCCCTAAACCGGATAAGAGGCTTTGTTGGCACAAGTGACTGAATTCCCATGAGGGACAAACTCGAGACAGGTAAACAATTCACGATGTGAGGTAATGTGCTTTGTAGCACCACTATCAAAATACCACACATGTGAATCTGCAGGAACTGACAAGCATGCATCATGGACAACAGAATTGTAAGTGCACTCTGCGCTAAAAGCCCATTCTGCATCAACATCAGCATCACAGTCTCCTTTTACAGAAGACTCAACAATGGCTGCATTTGTAGTGGAACCAGCATTTGCAGTGGAACCACCCTCTTTCTTCTTAGCCTCTTTGGCCTTCAACTTAGGACACGACTTGATCAAGTGATCATTAGCTTTACAATAATGGCAACGCATCTTCTTTTTTCCCTTGCCAGCAGAAGCATTAGGAACATAATTTTTGCCACTCATAGCAGAACCATAAGAAGTGGTTGCATTGCTGTTACCACCCTTTCTTTAAGAAGCAATAAAATCCTGTTCAACTGCACGCTGCCTAGTCTTGTTTTTTCTGGAAAGTGACTCTTGCAACAGCAATGTGGATAATGCATGAAACTTGACAACTTTAGGATTTCCTTGGGTCATCAGTCTCCAAGTACTAGCAAAAGTCTGGTAGGAATCTGGTAAGGCATCAAGAACAGTCTGCACAAGGGAACTGTCTGAAATGACTTCACCTGCAAAAATAAGTTGCTCATTGATATCCTTGACACCAGCAATGAAAGTGTCCATATCATCTTCCTCATGCATAATCTTCGACTCCAGATCTTTACGTAGGAAAGCAATTTTAGCCTCATTGCGGCTTGCATAAAGACCTGCTAGAATATCCCAAGCTTGTTTTGCAGATTTTGTTGAACGAACGTGAGCAGCAATGGTGCGCTTCAGAGAAAATGCAATCAATGCATGAGCTTGCGCATCCTTTACATCCCAACGAGCTTGTTCTGCCGTAGGCAAAACAACTCTAATAGCAGCAATCCTTGCAACAAGACCTGCAACATCCTCAACATCGCCTACATCCTCAGAACCAGGACATACATCAGTGCCCTGCACAATGTTCCAGACGCCCTTTGACACAAGAACATGTTGCATCATATAAGCCCACATAGGGTAGTTGTCCCCATCCAACCTGTCCTCAACAACAAACATCTTGAACACATCTGTGTTGTTGTCAGCCATGGTTAATGCTGCACCTGATGTGAAAATTGCCCGAAAATAGGAGAAATGGAGCGGGAGAAACACATGCTATATAGCACAAACCATAGAAGACTATGAGGCACATGTTATGCAAAAAGCTGCACTGATAGAAATTCTGCACAAAATGATGAAATTGCCTGTGCAGACCTGCTTGTAGTAGAAACGGAGGCCAAAATGAGCCCGAATCAGAAATCTGAGCAGATTGTGCTTTATGAGCTCTCCCAAAATATTTGTCGACATGCAAACGCTCGCCAAACCTCACTGTAATCGGAGAAAGTGAGAAGGCATGTGCTGGAGCAGCTGGCGACTAAGCCTGGGAGGACGTAACCTGCTCTAATACCAATCGTTGGAATTAGGGTTGCAGAGAAATGCACACAGCTTGGAGAAGATGAAGGAAGCTCAAGGCACACAGTAGAGAGTGTGTTTCTTAGTATGCATAACTAGAAATTATTTTTTAGTGATTACTCGTCTAGGCAATACCTAATGTGATCTTGTTTTTGAGTTGTATGTCTATAACCTCAACACCGTCATCATCAGATCTATATCAAACAAACACTTCACAGACGGATTAGCCCACAAAAATTCCTCCTCTTCTTGTTAGAGTATCTATATTTCTCATGCAATCACAATGGAATTACTTAGTGAAAAGAGAGTTTTTCATTAAGAGGATTGTTTACAGGAGAATCATAGGTAGTACAAGGCCAATTTCTTGTTGGAATTAGGGTTGCAGAGAAACGCACATAGCTTGGAGAAGACGAAGGAACCTCAAGGCACACAATAGAGAGTGTGTTACTTAGTATGCAATGGAAAGATAGATAGCCCTAGAGTGATGGACATATATACAATGCTCGGGGGAAAAAACCTCCTAAAGAGGGAAAAAAATGCCCTGGCAGTCCTAGTGTGTTCACACACATCACTACCACATGTATATGGTAATAAATCCCCCCTAGAGTGATGCGGTGAACGAGAGCTGGCACATGAGTAAAGGGAAGTGCCATGCCCTGAGGACATGATCAGTCCACAAAGAGGAGTAAGCCCAAAGCTTTGCGGAAATCTTCAAGATTCTCACGAGACAATGCCTTTGTGAAAAGATCTGCAAGGTTGTCCTGTGTTGGCACATAAGCCAAGCTGATTTCTCCGGCTGAGAGCCTCTCCCTGACATAGTGGTAATGCACCTCAATGTGCTTTGTGCGAGCATGAAAAACTGGGTTCCTCACAACTACCAATTACGCTCTGACTGTCAGTGTAGATAGTGTTGGCAGTGTCCTATCCAACACCCAAATCAGCCATAAGGCGTCTAAGCCATACCCACTCAACTGTAGCTGTGAAGTCTGCCCTGTACTCAGCCTCACAACTCGAAGTGTCCATAGTAGGTTGCTTCTTGCTCAACCATGATATACATGAACTACCAAGCATGAAACAAACACCACTTGTGGACACTCTCGTGTCAAAACAACCAGCCCAATCTGAGTCCGAAATATCATGTAAGTTTGGTGGCAATGACCCCCCCTTGGGATAAAACAAGCCAAGATGTAAAGTGCCACTAAGGTAGAGGAAAATCCTCTTGACAACCTACCAATGCTTAGACCCTGGGCTATGCATAAATCTGCTGACCTGTGAGACTGCAAACTGAATATCTAGCCTCGTGTTGCATAAATAAATGAGGCAGCCAACAATAGTTTGGTAAAGAGTGACATCAGCAGGATCGCCAACATCATGTAGACTCAACTTCAAACCTGTTTCCATGGGACTGGCAATAGGTTTGCAATCCTCAAGTCCAAACTTACATAGCAATGTCTGTATGTAACTTTTCTGACACAAGGCAATACCACCATCACACTGCTTAAACTGTATACCCAAGTAATGATGCAACAGCCCCAAATCTTTCATCTTGAAAGTAGCATTCAAATCAGCCTTTAATTTAGCAATATGTATCTCATTTGGTCCAATGATCAACAAATCATCGACATAAAGAACCACAATGAGAAGTACATCACCCTCACGCTTTACATACAATGTGCTTTCTGTTGGACTGTTATGAAAAAGCCTCATTTCACCAAATGAGTGTCAGCTTTCTCATACCAAGCACGAGGAGATTGCTTCAACCCATACAAAGCCTTCTTACATTTGCACACTTTGTCCTCTTGTCCTTTTATGACAAAACTGCGAGGCTACGTTACATAAACTTCCTCAAATATGCCACCATTCAAGAAAGCAGTATCAATGTCTGATTGATGTACATCCCAACCAAATTGAGCCGCCAATGCACATAGAAAATGCACAGTAGTCATACGACAAGTGGGAGCAAAACTCTCTTCATAATCTATGCCTTTTTGTTGTGCATAACCCTTTGCGACAAGTCGAGCCTTATGGAGATTGATCTCACCATCCGGCTTGCGTTTCAACTTGTAAACCCACTTTGTACCAATGGCCTTTTTGCAAGGAGGCAAATCACATAAAGTCCATGTGTCATTTTCTATAAGTGCATCATATTCTGATTGCATGGCATCCATCCAATTTTTTGAATTCTGTGCTTCATCAAAAGATAGAGGCTCCTCAACATCATGTAAGCTAGACACAGCCAAAGCATAACAATCTGATGCCTAAAATGCATGGCGAGAGCCCGTACGAGTACGACTAGACAAAGGTGCATCCAATTTACTGTCACGCAAAGTGTGCACCAGCCATTTTGGCATACGTCTAGCTTGCTCATTTTCAACCCTTTCCTCATCAAGTACATCATGTACATTTGCATCAGTAATAGGCTGATCTCTAACATTTTCAAAAACCCCCATAGGCTGTACATTTGCCTCATTGGAATTTACATTCGAACTTCCACCACTGAAAGGAGGCAACAAAGTGTCATAAATGTCCTGTGAGCTTACATTACTGTCTCTAGTACATGACAACAAGGGCTGAACATAATCTTTCACAAACACTACATCCCGTGAAACCAGAATACGCTTTGTTTACGGATGATATAACCTGTAACCTTTGCTTTCAACACTATAACCAAAAAAATTACATTTGACAGCCTTATCATCCAATTTTCTGCGTTGTGTTTGTGGCACCGAAGCATATGCCAAACAGCCAAAAACACGCATGTGCTCACTAGAAGGATTTCTATCATGCCATGCTTCATATGGAGTAATAGACTACAAAGATTTCGTAGGACACCTGTTAAGTACATAAGTGGCACACATGATGGCCTCAAGCCAAAAAAAAAGCGGCAAAGCTTGACTTTTGACCATACATCATGCCATTTCCGTTAGTGACCTCTTTTTCCTCTCAGCAATGCTGAGGTGTATAAGGCACTTTACATTGGTGTTTTTTCCCACGACTAGCCAGAAATGCATTAAATTCATGAGACATATACTCCCCGCTCGATCAGGACGGAGGGTGCCCATAGTACATTTCGAGACATTTTCAGCCATAGTGAGAAATTGTTTGAAGCACATAAAAACTTTGGACTTTGCTTTAAGCGGAAATTAGCATGCATGCCTGGAGTAATCGTCAATGAAAGTCATGAAGTAAAGGTAATTGCCCAAGGATGGAGTTTGCATGGGCCCACAAGCATCACTATGCAGAAGCTCCAACCTGCCTGTGGCCCGAACTGAACCATCCTTTGGAAAGAATGTTTGATAGGAGCTTCAAGAGGCGGCAAAGAAGCAACCATATCATATTTTTGCAAACACAGCAAACTAGCAAAATTCAGATGACCAAAACGTGCATGCCAAAGTTTTGCATCTGAAATAGCCCTTGAATCTGCAACAACATTTGCAAAATTTAGTCTACACTTGTCATACAAAGTGAGCTTATACAGCCCACGACACAAAAGAACAGATGCAACAACTTCATCACCAAAAATGAGATCATGAACTGTACATCTGTCATCCACAAATTTGACTACAAGTCCAAGTCTAGCAAGTGCGGATACAGACAAGAGATTCTTCTTGATCCCAGGTACATAAAGTGCATCAACAAGTGTGAAGGAACTACCATTTGCACCAGTAAGCACAATCTTTCCAACTCCCTAAACCGGATAAGAGGCTTTGTTGGCACAAGTGACTGAATTCCCATGAGGGACAAACTCGAGACAGGTAAACAATTCACGATGTGAGGTAATGTGCTTTGTAGCACCACTATCGAAATACCATACATGTGAATCTGCAGCATTGACAAGCATGCATCATGGACAACAGGATTGTAAGTGCACTCTGCGCTAAAAGCCCATTCTGCATCAACATCATCAACACACTCTCCTTTCACAGAAGACTCAACTATGGTTGCATTTGTAGTGGAACGAGCATTTGCAGTGAAACCACCCTCTTTCTTCTTAGCCTCTTTGGCCTTCAACTTAGGACACGACTTGATCAAGTGATCATTAGCTTTACAATAATGGCAACGCATCTTCTTTTTTCCCTTATCACCAGAATTTTCAGACGAATTGCTTCCAGCAGAAGCATTAGGAACAAAATTTTTGCCACTCATAGCAGAACCATAAGAAGTGGTTGCATTGTTGTTACCACCCTTTCTTTGAGAAGCAAAAAAAGCCTGTTCAACTGCACGCTACCTAGTCCTGTTTTTTCTGGAAAGTGACTCTTGCAACAGCAATGTGGATAATGCATGAAACTTGACAACTTTAGGATTTCCTTGGGTCATCAGTCTCCAAGTACTAGAAAAAGTCTTGTAGGAATTTGGTAAGGCATCAAGAACAGTCTGCACAAGGGAACTGTCTGAAATGACTTCACCTGCAGAAATAAGTTGCTCATTGATATCCTTGACACCAGCAAGGAAAGTGTCCATATCATCTTCCTCATGCATAATCTTCGACTCCAGCTCTTTACGTAGCAAAGCAATTTTAGCCTCATTGCGGCTTGCATAAAGACCTGCTAGAATATCCCAAGCTTGTTTTGCAGATTTTGTTGAACGAACGTGAGGAGCAATGGTGTGCTTCACAGAAAATGCAATCAATGCATGAGCTTGCACATCCTTTACATCCCAACGAGCTTGTTCTGCCGTAGGCAAAACAACTCTAATAGCAGCAATCCTTGCAGCAAGACCTGCAACATCCTCAACATCGCCTACATCCTCAGAACCAGGACATACATCAGTGCCCTGCACAATGTTCCAGACGCCCTTTGACACAAGAACATGTTGCATCATATAAGCCCACATAGGGTAGTTGTCCCCATCCAACTTGTCCTCAACAACAAACATCTTGAACACATCTATGTTGTTGTCAGCCATGGTTAATGCTGCACCTAATGTGAAAATTGCCCAAAAATAGGAGAAATGGAGCGGGAGAAACACATGCTATATAGCACAAACCATAGAAGACTATGAGGCACATGTTATTCACAGAATGGCACTGATAGAAATTCTACACAAAATGATGAAATAGCTTGTGTAGTACTGCCTGTAGTGGAACGGAGGCCGAAATGAGCCTGAATCAAAAATCTGAGCAGACTGAGCTCGAAGTGCTCACCCAAAATTTTTGTCGACCTGCGAACGCTTGCCAAAGCTCACTGAAATCGGAGAAAGTGAGCAGGCGTGTGCTGGAGTAGCTGGCGACTAACCCCAGGAGGACGCAACCTGCTCTGATACCAATTGTTGGAATTACGGTGTAGAGAAATGCACACAGCCTTGAGAAGACGAAGAAGCTCAAGGCACACAATAGAGAGTGTGTTACTTAGTATGCAATGGAAAGATAGATAGCCCTAGAGAGTGTTTTACTTAGTATGCAATGGAAAGATAGATACCCCTAGAGTGATGGGTGTATATACAATGCTCGGGGGAAAAAACCTCCTAAAGAGGGAAAAAATGCCCCGACGGTCCTATTGTGTTCGCACACATCACTACCACATGTATATGGTAACATTTCCTTACATCTTTTATACATTCAAACATCAAATCATGAAACATACTTTAAGAGAAAAACACAATAAACTTGAAATTTTGCTGAGGAACGGATTTTCCTGGAGCTAGTCCCCTCCCAAAAGGACTTTTGTATTATAATTCGCTTAATGAGAGATTTGATTACAATAAAACCTTATGCTCTTGCAAAGCTTTCTTGAACTAGTGAAGATGGTAAGCTTAATGATTCAATTAACTTCACATGGTGTAACCCTCCTTCCCAAGCCCTAAACACTCCAAGGGGGAGAAAGAATTGTAGGGATGGATGTAGATGAGGAGGAAGACAAATATTTTTCAGGAAAAGAAGTAGTATTTTCCTATATTCTTATTCCATGAGAAAGCCCTTAGCATAGCTAGAATAGTAGAGAAGAAGAAGATAATCGTTCATGGATCTACTTGCTTTGGTTTGCATCCATAGCCAAGTACTTGAATCAGAGACTATCGCTTGAGCTCCCATGAGAGAGAGAGAGAGAGAGAGAGAGAGAGAGAGGGAGAACTTTCTTGGCCACAAGGGAACATGAGAGTGTGAGAAAGTGAGAGGGAATGGCCAAAAATCCCCACTAGCCCTCTCCTTTTTTCTCTTTATCCCACTTGCCAAAATTCTCAAAGGGGAATGCTAGTTACATGGACCAATGATAAGTGAAGACTCAGTGTGAAACATGGCACATGATCCAACACTTGCCTCCCCCTTGTTATCCCCCCCCCCCCCCCCCCCCCCCTTTTGACATGTCTTTGGCTAATGAATACATGCACACACTTGTCCCACTACCCATTCAACATATGTGTGCTACTTTGGACATGTGGCGTATGCAAACTTGGAAGAGAACGACTAGAGTCAACTGTTTATAAATGGTGGGGCTGATCTAACCTTAGATTTTTAGTTTCCCCTTGCATTAACTAGAAAACATAGACTTACCTTTATTTTAACTTGCTCATGTACAAGACCTTTGCACTATCCGTTGGAGGCTCTATGAAGCTAATTTGGCCTAAAGTCTACTTGCTAATTTAGAACCTGCTAAATTAGGATGGTCTCTGGTAAAAGTTAAACCTACACTTGGGCTTTGGAGCTTCTACTCATGTGCAAAACTTTAGCACAATCCTTGGGAATTTAGACAAACTCTGATAAGTTCTAATTTTATCCTAGGGCTTCCTAGACTTCATACTTAGAGTCTAATGAGTAAATTTAATTGTTTAGAATGTATAAAATTAGTTTTATTTTTAGACTCCTATAATTTATGTAATTAACCCCTTTGTCTTGTACCTTTGCTCAAGGTTGCTTGAGATAAAATTTATTCTTTCTTGACATGTACCTTTGATTGGTATAGGTTAAATAGAAATTATCGTGCTCTTTTATAGACTTCTTTCCTTTGATCCCAAGAGTTTGACCAAACTAAGTCTATAAGCACTTTAACTGATTTCACTTGTTCTCTTTTATTTTTCCCAGACTTAAGTGGCCAATTTAAGATGGAAAATACTTTTAGAAAGTTGAGAACTAAATATCATGACATTACCTCTCTCTTGAAATCATAGTCATCCTCGACTATGGAGTATGAAAAATAAAGTCATAGCTAGTCCTTGATCTTCCATTCCTCTTTCTTGAATGTTCTTGCTGCATAGCTCCTTCTTGAAAACTTTTCCTTGGAAGGCCGTTCCAAAATTTCCTCCTCACTACTCAAAGAGGTTTCTCTTTTGGAGGTTTTGCTAGGAGGCCTCATAGGAACTCTCTCTTCTTGGGCACATGAAGGAACTTGAGGAGCTTGGATTTGGCTATAAACCTCCGTGTGCAAGGTAGGACCCATATTCTCTTGATGACGTTATGTCATGATTAGAGTAGCTCTTTCTTTGGCACTTCAAAACCTTAGTTTCAACTTCTTTTTACCCTTGAAAAAAAGCACTCCAGTATCCACACACTTGGTTTAGAATATTGTTAACTGCAAAGAGTATTGGAGTGGTTTATACAGTGCTAATCTGACACTGATTCCTTTCAAGCTTGATAGTAGATCAATAACTGCAAAGAGTATTGGAGTGGTTTATACAGTGCTAATCTGACACTGATTCCTTTCAAGCTTGATAGTAGATCAATAACAGTTAAGCCATAGGCAAGTCGAAAAAGACTCCATTATTAAGACCATAGTTCTCAATGCTGTACCTCAAACCCTACAAATTAGGTATGCCAATCGAGATAATCAATCCAATCCCACTTATCATATTGCCATGAACAACTCTAACCTTTCATAAGTTACTTAAGGGCCTCTCTTCTTAGGCAAGAAAAGATAAACCTAGGCTCTAATACAAATGTCAAAGTATCTATATTTCTCATGAAATTATGGTGGAATTACTTAATGAAAAGAGAGTTTTCCATTAAGAGGATTATTTGGAAGAGAAGCATAGGTAGAGTAAGGATAATTTCCTCACATCTTTTACAAATTAAAACATCAAACCATGAAATATAATTTTTACAAAAAAACACATTAATATTCACAACTTATTGAGGAGTGGATTTTTTTAGAGATGATATCCCCTTCAAAAGAACTTTTGTATTAGAATTCTTGCTTAGATTTGCATCCATAGCCAAGTACTTGAGCATGGAGACTATCTCTTGAGCTATCATGAGAGATAGATAGATAGATAGAGAGAGAGAGAGAGAGAGAGAGAGAGAGAGAGAGAGAGAGAGAGAGAGAGAGAGAGAGAGAGAGAGAGCGCACTTGCTTGCCCACAAGGGCACATGACAATGTGATAAAGTGAGAGAGAATGGCCAAAAATCCCCACAAGCCCTCTTCTTTTTTCTCTTTCCCCCACTTGCCAAAATTCTCAAGGTGGAATGCTAGTTACATGGACCAATGATAAGTGAAGACTTAAAGTGCAACTAGATGCATGATCTAACACTTGTTGCCCCTTGCTATCCCTCAGCACTAAAGGGCATGGAGCCTTTAATGAAGACCGAGCGGTGGGATCAATGGCAAGCAAACTAGGACGTGGAGATCAAGGTGCACTCAACTCTTGATCTTTAGGGGTAAACTAAGACAAAATATAGTAAACTTGGACAGGCAGGAAGCCTGTCCAAGTTTATTTATCATTTTATGGTTTGCCCACATGTCAATGACCACGTCACGGGCGTAGCGGTTAGTGCATTGGGCTCTCACAGCCGTGGCGAGGGTTCGAGTGCGGGTGCCTACGACGATTGCCTATTTTTTTCCACCTTCCGTTCACCTCGAGATCCATGCACTTCTCTCCATCCTATTGATCCCACTGCTCGCCCCTCATTAATGCTCTGTGCCTTTTAGTGTTCAGGCTTGCTATCCCCCCCCCCCCCCCCTCCTTATTATCCAAAAACGCTTAAAAGTTTTTTACAAAATTTGGCTTTTATATTGTGGTGTACACGGAATTAGACCGAACCAACTGTGCCTCTCTATCATCCGGCACCTCCTTATATTACCATTTAGAAAGAGCAAGCACGCTCCGTTTTGGAATTGGTGACAGAAGACTTGGCCGTCTTGGGCGTGTCCTTCTTCGTCTTCTTCTATGCAAGAGGGGGGGGCAGGAGGAGCTTTTGCGGCAGCCATGGCGAGAAGATGAAGCTCGAGATTTGACTATGGAAGTATCTGGTGTGCGCAATGGCAGCCAATGGCAGCAGAGGTGCAAGGACGATGAAGGTTGACTCTCGAGGGACGTGAGAGTGTTGTTGCCCAAACGTGAGAAGGACCTATATGCGCAGGTTCTGCAGGGTGCAGATCAGGGTAGTGCAAAGCAGCTGTAATGAAACTCGGGAATCGGATGTTTGCGAAGGTAAGGCTCAGCTAGTGAGGTTAATCTGGCTCTAAGGTGAACGCCATCGCTGATGCAGCGTGCAACAAGAAGTGAAAGAATAAGAGATCAAGAAATGTTTCCCGTCAACTCCACCAATGTGGTGTACATGGAATTAGATCGAACCAACTGTGCCTCTCTCTCATCCGGCACCTCCTTATATTACCATAAATCAGTTACAACCATAACATGTCCGACCACACTAGGTGGCCGGACTCTACCTACACGACCACACACCACAATATCTAAGCCAAGGTTTGGAAATAACAATTTGATAGACGTGAGGTAGAATGGGACGAGATCACATATGGATAATAAGTACTTACAATCTAGAAGCTTGTCGTCCCAATTACCAACTATACATTTTTGTACGAATAAAAAAATGTATGAGATTTGGACTTGACGGGGTTCAATAATAAAGTGAAATCACAATCCTTAGGTTTTAAAGAAGGTAGGTAGCTAGTTGCTCTATTAGCTTGGTGGTAATAGTCGGCCAACAATCCCCATATGATTCAAAAAGTCCCTACACGTACTCATATAGGTGTGAAATCACCATTTGTTTGAATCCCATTATTATACAATCATCTAGCACAACTTTGAATTTCATTCTGAATCTATAAAACGTAAAATAATCTTCTATGTTATTCCCTTTGAAAATACCATTTTTAACATATACTTGGTCAAGTGCTGCTCCACTTGTTTTTGTGTCAATTCTACTTCATTGATTGAAAATTTATCAATAGTCCGCATCAAAAAAATCGACAAAATCTAGAATTTGTTGTATTTATTTAGAAAAATATGTCACTCGAATTTGCTATAAAATCTCTTGCATCCCAACCGTCAACTTCATCTGCACTCTCTCACCCCAATCAATTTTGTGTCGAGCTCACCAAAAGCTAGAGTGCACCGTTCTCTAGGGTTGATTGGGAAAGCATCAGGCCTCATCTAGGGAGAGTTGAGAGAGAAGAGCACCAAAAATAGAGTGACAATGCAAAATAGACCCAATCCAACACTGATTTTAATGAATATCATAAGTTTATACAACATGCGATCAAAATTGACCCTAGATAATCATCAATAATCATAAAAAGCCTTGGGTAAGAGTAATCTCTTGACCAATGGCACCAAAACATGCTAATTAGCTACTACATGGCCTCCAATTGATCATAAATTTGGTTCTTGCTCACAATATGCTCAAGCCCTTGTTGGAGACATACACTCGAGCCTGCAATGATCATAGGCTTGCCTTATTCTAAGCTTTGGAATCCACCCTTTTGTACGTGCCCAAATCCGTCTTTGCTGGCATGCCTTGGATAATTCTACATACAAAAAAGCAGGGGGCCTGTGAAACACAAAAAATAACATAATACAAACCATGAAACTAACAGATCTGCATACCTGGAAAATCCCACAAGCACGTAACCAAAGGTATACAAGAATAGAGAGAGACAAAGAGTGGGAGAAAGAGAGAAAGCACGTGCATATGCACCTCCTAAAGCGGAGTGCTACATCGGCATGATGAGAGAGAAGATGCGAGAAGAGCGAAGAAGGACACAAGCATTGAGTGCAATCTCCCCCCATGCAAGAGTGAGAATTTTCCTCTTGCACACATTTTTTTATAGATTTCTTGAATGCTCAAAATGGATACAGACTATCTGGATGGACATAATAATGATCATAGCTCATAAAGAGAACTTGAATAATAAAATGTACATAAATGTAATATCCTTTTGCATATCCCATAGCTCAGTCATGCTCTTTCCACCTGTCAGCTGCAACAAATAACTATATATCAATTTCCATTACATACCTCTTTGTTGTTAGAAAGAAACTATCCTCAATTGCTAAGATAAGGACCTACAAATCATACTTGTCAAAAAAAATGGTTATTATTCAGTGTCAAAAATATCACATATTGAAATAAAAAATTATTAAATTAAACAAACACATGCATTTTCTTATGCTTGATGTCATCCACATACTACATATATTTAGTGTCCCATACCACTAGAATAAGCAATATATGCCATATCCTGATGTATCAGGATATCCTTGGTCACACTCATTGTTCAATAAATCAATTATCATAAATCTCAAGTTCAATTCCATAACATTGTTGTGATAGAAAATCATCATATACCAAATCCAATTCCAAATACAAATATCAGTCAAAATCCAAACATCTTCCATTTTATACTTGGGTAACAAAATCATACTAAGAACAATGGTAGCCAGCCACTGCAGTATGATTTTGTGATCACTGTTTCTTAAATTGACAAATCGAGAATAATGAGACGTACTGCTTAAATTGGCAAATATACACTAATGCTATCTAAATCAGCGAATCTACACTTATGCTGCCTAAATTGGTGAATCTGCACTTGTGCTACCTAAATTGACAAATCTGCACTTAATATTGTTGAAAATAGTGAATCTATAGTTTGCTGGTGTGCTATCTAAATCGACAAATTTGGACTTATTGTAATATTGTTTAAAATAGTGAATCTGTAGTGTGCTGGTGTGCTATCTAAATCGACAAATCTGCACTTGTACTACCTAAACCAGCGGATCTGCACAGATAATTGGTGTTGCCTAAATCAACAAATCTACACCAGGATGAGCATTTACACAGTATCTAAATCGGTGAATTTGTGTGCACGTGACCAACAGACTAGAAAAGCATAAAAAGACAAAACATTTACTACCTATTTGATGCCAAATTGAAATAGTTGGGGTATTGAAGTATGTGAAAGCATTGACAATCATCCCAAATCACCTGATTTCAAGTAAGTAGTTGTATGACAAACCATCTCAGCAGATATTCCAATCGATGTAAGTACAAGCCATGACGTTAGAAATAATTGATTTTGGATCTTATAACACAATGTAGACAAGTAAAAGAGCTATGTCTTTTAAAGGCATCATGGAAATATCTGCAAAGAGAGTCACTTAAAATAAATATAATGAGCATTAATTTATTAAACCAATATTAAATTGGGGGATTGTCATATAAGAAGAGGTTGTAAAGGGTGGGAGGAAATTTGGAGATCTTAAGATGAGAAAGGAGGTGAAATAAACACTTGGGTGGTGTATTATATATGATCCGCGTCTAAAGATATATATAGAGAGCTTACTTAGCAAAGATAATTGAATGATATTGCTAAATGGATATTATGAAAATGCATCGAGAAATTTCATACGTGGAGGATCTTTGATATGGTAGGATTGTAGTTAGCGTTATCTGCAAAAGTGTTAAAAACAAAGCACTAAAGGTGATTTCTTATTAAATTCAACAAGAATTTAACCGCACACTAATTGCATTAATATTTTTAAAAATACTAATGATAGAATTGATGTAAATTTGGGATTGAAAGCATGCAAATTTTAGTACAAACAAGCAAATAATGAAGGTGTTATATAAATTTGCAGAGTGTTTTGCAAAGCTAGGAAAACAAGTGGCTATTGGTCTTGTGACAAAGCGGTACCAAATTCAATAAAGAATAAGTGCTTGGATAGGCTACAAGTAGGTCTCTTAATGGAGAGGTGTTGATATCAATTTATGGCATAGAAGTAAGTGCCCTTTAGTAATTGTAGCCATCTTCCAAGGAGTATTAGAAATATCGGGAGGGATGTGATACAGGAGAAAATAAATGGATCGATATCAAATAATATGCAACAACAATTTCACTACCATATGATGCAACATTTATGATGATTTGCAAAGCAATCAAAGTGCAAATATAATTATGTTACATCACTTCTAATGGGTATAACCATACATTGCTGAGCTAATGGCTAGTGAGAATAGTGATGAGAGAGAAATTTTCTTGTTTACATCTGGTAATTGATAACATAGTTGTAATTGCATTCTAATAATTGGTGAGAGTCCCCATATGGTCATCATTGCTAGAATATCAAGGCCTAATGCATCTTGAGAGGGAAAGTTTCCCCTAGCATACTATGGTTATTCATCGTGTTCATGATCCAGGGCATGAAAATATTGTTTGTACTGTCCCGGTTTCTCCCTCTTTTATATCATTGTTGATAATCTCTATCATCCATTCCCTCTTTTATATCGTTGTTGATAATCTCTATCATCCACTCTTCTATCTCTTGCTGATGTGCAACCGTAGGGTATGTGTAGATAAAATGGCCGGCATTAATATTGGCTATTTTTGAAGTCTCCTCAAGGCTTATATACTACTAATGAGTTGGACATATTGTTGTAGATTTGGCTTAATGTTTGCGGTTTGCAACCTGCTTTTGGCAACAAATCCTGCCTTTATATGCCATAGGTCAAAAATTATAGAAATGTTGGACACACTCAATCCTTAAATATGAGACCACAAGGGATTGGCACATACAACTTTCCAACCAACCTACTATATAGACTTGTAGCCTGCTAAATATATCACCCCCTTGATCGTATGTGCCTCCTGGACTTTGGCTGACATTACTCCCCCCTTGGAGAAATGTTTTTGTCCTCAAAAACTATCGTGGTGATGTCTTCGTAAGAACACTAATGTTTTCCACAGTGGCATCCCTCACTCGGGTCAATTGTCCATTTTACCTAAGACATGTTGCATTATGAGGTTCAATGAAACCAAAAGACACATCTTGATTTTCCAAATTGTTGTCCCTTTGCAAATGCTTGTATCCAAAACTGGATGAATATGATAGTGTGTAGACTCAATTTATAACTCACTTGAGTACTGTAAATGATTATCAAAACTAAGAGGTGTCTATATGAATGACAAAGTTTCAGGATTTCTGAATGTGCTAGAACGTGCAATAATACCTCTGCTCAACTTTCCATGAAAGTGATATGCTGACATAACTCATCAATAGCAACCAAGTCCTTGACTTGCTGTCATTTCTCAGTAGTAAGAAACCTCATCAAAAGTGATAATCAAGGTTGACAACTGAACAATAACATGCAGGACTAAAACTAGCAACATGCTTTACCTCATGAGAAGCAAACTCCAACCTAAAAAGGTAACCGTTCTAATTGTGTCGCTTCTTGCTAACATATGCTCTTAGCATATCCTTTATTGATTCTTGATAACATATGCTCTTAGCATATCCTTTAGCACTAGATTAATACTTACTTGCCCATTTGTCTCTAGACGAGTGGTAGTATGTATTGTTGTTTCTCCCCACCATTTACAAACACTCCCCAAAAAAATGATTGGTAAATGTGGGCTCACAAATACTCACAAAAATGTGGTGGAATCCATATAATCTATATGGTTGTGATTGGAATAAACTTACACATTTTAGACCATGGATCTACAAACATCCATACCACGTTCTCCCCTCGTATGGTAGTTGGTAGATTGATAATAAATGTCATAGAAATGATGCATCTGTGGTGCAATATGCTTCATAAGCTATCATGTCCATGAATTTGCATGTCGTTTTAAACTATCCTAGATGTCATCTTGGATTGGTCCATGACAACACCCAGTGAGATAACTCGTAGACACATTGCAAAGTCTCCCCAAGTTTGTAAGCTAATAGCATATTCCAAAATTTTGGAAGTCTCTATGCTATCAACATATTCAACATGCCTAAAATTAAAGCCTTGCTTCACAAACAAACCTTGTTTCTCATAGTAGCCAACGGATGTGCCTATTGACATGTATATGTCATGGCAAAATACAACTGACCTTGTTGATCGTTCACAGTTAACTGACCTTGTTGAACAATACATCTTATCGAGAATCCTAAAAATACTTGCATGTACTCACAAAGTGTACCTGAAATTGTCAAGTAGATCGAGGAGATACATGGAATGTCTACTACAGATTCTTGATAACATAGTGCATCCGGCCCAGCTATTGTGCTCACAGGTGTCTAAGTTATCACATGTGATGCATGATAAACTTTCAAGTCCTGCCGTGCATGCTTGATCATGTCAATGGTTGACAAATAATATACCTTGTCAAGCAATACGCCAGAGTGAAAGCATTAAAAGCAGTTACAATTAATTATTGTAATTGCACTGGTAAAGTGTACCTCAAATTGCCCAATGCTGAGTGTAATGGAAATGGCCTATGAACTTTGAGAATAGCAGAATTAGAGTGAGAATGTTTGTGAGACTACTTTGAGAACATGGAGGGTGAACTTAATTAGCAATAGCAACATAACCATATTACTTAATTAACTTGGCATGAACAATAATTTTGCAAGAGATAGAGTTTAGAGAACTTGACAACAGTTCGGGGCTTTACAGTGTGGCACTTTGATTTTTTGTTTGTTCATATTCAACATTTTAATTTTGTAACTTTGGGGGGTCATATCACACTGATACACCTCCCTAGGCTCATCACACTAGTAAACTCCCTTTATAATACTTAAGCTAAAGGTCAATAGGGTCAAGCCCACTAGAAATCCCTAGTACATTTCACACAATGCTGCCTAAATCGGATTAAGAACCTAAGTAACCACTGATTATTAGGAAGGCATTCCCCATGGTATTAAGAGAAGATTTCTAACACCTAACTTGGTCAAACTAGCTTAGTCGGACTGCTTGATTTTTAAACCTAGACAAGTGATTATGACAAAAAATTACATTGAATTAAATGTTTGATACTAAGCAAATGCGGTGAATATGAGGCTACCAATCACAATTAAAGCAGACAATCATAGATGCAAAAAAGATAAGGGGCAATGCTAATGGACAAGAAACACCTGTTTGTGTCGATGGTCGCACTTGATTTGAAGAGTGAGTCGAGATAAAGATTCCATGAAGGTAGCATTGTAAGCATTGACAAGGTTCATACTATCCTTAAGTTGTACTCCTTGCATTCATTTAGCATCTTCAAAAGGATAATTTTTGAACTTAATAAGATACCGTTGGATTATCTTACCATGTCGTAGTACCTTGTCTTCATGCCGAAGGACAGCTTCGGGTTGTAGCACCTCTTCTTGGTCTTCAACTTCAGGAGGGTCTTCAATAATTGGTTCAGTTGGTGGCTCTCCTTTGTAGGGCTTAAGTAGGCTTACATGAAAGGCATTGTGTATAAGCCAATGGTTGGGCAACTTGAGTTGATAAGCCATCTCATTGATGGACTTCAAGATTCGGATTTATGGTGAGGCAGTCCCCCGTCCAATAGGCTTTTGTATTATAGATTCTCCCATCAAGAGAGACTTGGTACAATACAATCTTTATGCTCCTTGTGACCTAGGTGATGCAATGAAGATGGAAAGATTCATGCATCACGAGCATAAGAAAGACTTTGTAGAAAGCATTACCCATCCCCGACCTCAATCCCAAGGCCTCAAACACCTTCAAAGGTGGAGAGAGCTAGGGGAATGAGGATAGGGAAGAGGAAGAAGAAACAATGATATGAGAAAGAAATAGTTCCTCACTTATCATCATTATTCTTGCTTAGCATACATAATAGCATAGTAACGAAGATGGAGAAGATGGTAAGCTTAAGCATTGGAGCATGGATCTTGGTTGGATTTGCATTCCATAGCCAAGAGTGTTGGCGTAGGCTCTCAACTTCTCTACAAGCTTGGAGAAGGAGATGGAGCTCTTGCTCTTTGCACTTCCCACAATGAGTGTGTGTGTGTGTGTGTGGGGGGGGGGGGGGGGGGAGTAACCCCCCCAAGCTAGCCCCCTCCTTGCCTTGGTCGACCCCCTCTTCTAGAACTAGCTTGCACTTGATTGGACCTCCTCAAGCTTGGCCAATCACATTCTTAGTGCATATCAAGCAACAAGGGTAGCCTTGGGACAGTGTCCCCCTTCCCCTTTGAGAGAGAGGACTTCATAAATGCAAAAAAAATTAATTAAGTTAACTAAATTATCATTGGACCCCTCAGGAGGCCAAACAATAGGCTTTAGGAACACTATGAGGGAAACATGAAGAGGAGCTTGTCAAGTGTCCTATTTTCTTTCTTTGTGCCGAGCTTGCCTTGTGTGAGGGTGTGTGTGTGTTCTCTCTCTAGCTCCTACAAAGAGGCCTCGCTCCCTCATGAGTAGGGATGTGCTTTGACTTTTTGAACACCTTAACCCCTCAAGAACCTTAGTCATGGAGAACCTTAGCACCTTGGTCATAGGGTCTAAATATTTTCTCCATTAAACCATTAAACGTGGCTGGTGTATTAGACAAGCCAAAAGGCATGACTAGATATTCATAAAAACCAAACATTATACGAAATGCGGTCTTTAGGATGTCTTCATTAACTATCCTTATTTGATGATAGCCACTTTTAAGGTCAATCCTAATGAAGTAGGTAGAGCCTTGTAGCTTATCAAACAGATCTTCTACCCGAGGTACGGGAAATTTGTTTTTGATAATGATCTAGTTTAGTGCTCGATAGTCCACACACATGCGGTATGTACCATATTTCTTTTGCACTAAAAGTATTGGAGAAAAAAAGGGAGAGGAGCTAGGCCTCACCATCCCTTTGTCTAACAATTCTTGTACTTGCCTCATGATCTCCTCTTGTTAAGCTTGGGAAACTCAATAAGGAGGTTTGCTAGGCGGTGAGCTTCCTGGTAGAAGGTCAATTTGATGGTCACCATCCCCTCGTTTAGGAGGTAAGTCCATAGGGATATCATCAATGAGCACATCTTGGAATCCATTTAGAAAATTAGACAAGTCTAACTCTTCTTGATTCGTACCGTTTACATTTGATGAAGCATTAGGACCTTTTAGGGACTCTTTGACAAAAATCATGTACGCAAAAACTGAGCTTTTCATTGATTTATGAAAAGCAAGAGGATTTATAAGTGGTATAGTACGACCAGACTCACTAGCATCTATATACATGCTCTTTTCCCTGTAGGTCAAGTAGATTCTCCTTTTAGGGAACTTCCACTACAACTCCATGTGCTCATATCTCACCGACATTCCACACGAGGCATTGATTGAAGGACAAATGATTGGTTCGGGGGCCTTTGTTGAAGTAAAAGAGTAAAAAATACAAGGGATTTCTTTTCTTCCTGAGAACATAGCATATTGTGGAAAGTTGTACAAGGGAAACATCAGCTTCCAACAGAGCAGGGCATGCAAGTATTGCACCCAAAAATTGTCAGGTGCATTGATTTCATGAATGAGTCGCCTTGGATTACAATGTTTCCTTACTATACTGGCGGCTCGCTCGGTGACATGCTCTTGAAGGTGCCCTTCAAATATAGTGAATTTGCCAGAGTGATGTATCGCTTTGATCAAGGTTATAAAAAGCCCCCCCTCTTGACATGCGACTAAGCCGGGAGCAGCTTGCCAAGGTCAAGGAGGTAGTGATGAATATACCCCACATTATGCATGATCTAGTGGATGGCACGATAGTTGCACATATGGCGGGAATTACTCACACCCCGGGGGATTCACCATGGAAAACTTACCGCACCACGTAAGTGCAGGGGAGGGGTATTTTTTTACAAGTTACATAAGTGTATAAGTTAGGGACAGGCCCCCAATAATTTATCTCTCAAGCTTAAAAATAAGGGAGGGGGGTATCATATTTAGGGGGAGGGGGACCTCACTCAAGTTGATTACTTGTAACAATTGGTCATCGGTGTGCACTAAAACTCAAATTTCGGGGAAGTCTTTTATCAGGTCACACATCAAATTTTTCATCAAGCCAATTATAGATAAGGGCTGATTTGGAGTAGGTCAAGGGTTGATTTACACGAGATTTGGATGGGTCAGAATTGGATGAGCAGCAAGAGTGCAGGCTGATTAGGCACATAGTTTGCAAGTCTAACTAAGAAACATTGAGGGTACATCTAGTTATCAATAGAAGTGGTTCCTTAGTACTACACACTCTTTGACTAGTTTTACTTAGTTAGATCATGTGAAATCAAAATTTTATATGTAAGATAGGGGTATGATAGTTTTCTTTCTTGAGTTTTGTATAAGCGTAGAAAGGGGGTCATATTCCCTAATATGAGTCATATATAGGGGTTTTATCAAAGTTGTCCGCTTGCAGGTGGCGTCCCGTTTTGTATATAGAGTGAATCCCCCGAGATTCACACCGATCTACACCCATTTAATGCAGTGTTGGACTTCACTAAAGATTTGAAGGCACACATGAATCCTTGATTGGGGACTCCTGTTAAGAGCGCTCAAAAAGTGTTTTTTTGCTTACTTTTGTATATGAGGCAGAAAAAAACCCAGAAAAGGTGGCACATGCTCAATCTACTGCTGATGATCCAGAGCGACACAAGCGAGGATGGCTGGCACCTGAGTTATATGATCCCCTTCTTCAAGATGCCTATACTCGCCAAGTGATTTCTACGCTCTAGGATACTTATTGCGAGTGCTATATGATTTTTGGAAGGCTATGCAAGATTTGTGGTTGGGCAGCAAGACCCACAAAAAAGACACTATGGAAACTATACCTTATAGTGCCAGAAATTGGATGTCCCTTCCAAATCGAGAAGAGAGAAAATCTATGATGCAAGTGACAATTTTTTAGATCATTGAATACTGATCCAACAAGGGTGCAATGCCCGCTAGTTGAACTCTCTCTGTCATTTAGTCCAATTTTGTAATTGAACATGGTTTTTATATTAGAAATTTATGGTCAATATAATTTGAGACGTGGTTAAGATAATTTGTTTGGTCTCATGTTTGAGGTGTACTTGTCTTTATTGGATGATTTCCATTGATTATTGCATTCCATCTTTCAATCTTTGAGGCCAATGAGATGTTTGTCTTATGTATTAATCTTTCACTCACCAAGTTTCTTATATCATCAATATTTTTGTAGATATGGCAGATGGAAAAGATAACGATCACTATGAGTTGGCTAAAAAGGCATACGAGCGACTTAAAGCTCTCTCACAAGGTTTTACTATCCGCCAGGTAACTAGAACAGTCTGTAGATTGTCCAAATGGGAAAATCCCAGTCATGCCCAATGGAGTGACATAAACAAACAAGTTACAAAGGATCCCACAAAGGATATGATCAAAGAGATATGGCCATGCCCAAAAGGTGAGATCATAAGGCAAGATGGAAGGTGTCAAGGTGCCATATTAATGACATCAAGCTTAATGTTGGTCAAATCTTTCTGGAGGTGTACGGCCATCCGCTCCATAATGTAGATGCACCACTCTACTTTGCTAAAATTATTTATATGCATTTTATTCTGGATAGGCCAGTGGAATTTGCGTCCAGAGATGTCACCGTTAGCACCCATGATATACATGAGGAGACAGTGAAATTCACAAGACAAGATCTTATTCTTATGGTGTAAGGGGCTGGAATGGAGTTGAGCAAGGTCAAGGAAAGCATGGGCGCAAAGCTTGTAGAGAAAGAGCAAGAGGTAGTGAAACTATTGCAAGTGCAGGACCCCCTCCCCCCCAGACCACCGCAAGGGTTGAAGTGCAACTCAACAAGCTTAGTCAAGATGTGTAGGGCCTTTCTCAACTTTTAAATCCTATACACCAAGGCAATCACATCTCCCACTTTCTAACGCATATTCTGAGGTTGTGGGAATTTCAAATGTGGCTAGTAGTTCCTCCACCAACCAATGTCCCCTATGCTACAAAGCCTTTGATGGTTGGAGCAGCCATTATATGTTGCCATGTGGACACTATTACCATCTTATATGCTTGGTGAAGAAAATGCAAAATATGTCCACATGCGCATTGTGCGGTGCATCAATTAATGAAGGCCTATATACCATACTTGGTATGGCCAATGAATACAAATCACTGGGGTTGTAAGAGGCAATTCCTAGTGTACTTCAAAATCTATTTCAAGACGAGAACTAATTGTAATATTTTACTAATGACACTCTTTTGCAACTTCAATGAAATTGTTGCTTAATCTTCATTGTCATTATTTTCCAAGATTCTATCATCTATGTCTACTTTGTCACATGCTTGATTGAGCTCATCTGAGTCTATATCAAGATTTTCCTCTAGCTCAAGGCTTGTGCACAACACAGTTCCAATGTCAAAGTGTTCATCTTCTACATCATCGCAATCATACATCCATTTGGGCATATCTTCTTCATATTGTTTTCTTTCAATATGCCGTAAAAGTTTTTCATTGCAATACATATAAACAAGTTTATCTGCACGATCTACAAGAAGTCAATTGCGAGTAGTGTGGTGAATATATTTGTACATGCTCCAATTTCTTTCTAAGCTTCAATTCAAAGAACACTACCTTAAAATCTTCATTGGTGCAAGGTTACACAACAAAGCATAGTGTTCTCCACCATTTTCATGCAGGCTGCTCTTTTGCCATTTCTTGGATAAGAGAGTTTGAAAATATACCTTCTTTCAATCAAAAGGAGGACATTTATTTTATGCATCTTACACAATTATCAACATTGGCATAGAAAGTGTTTACCAGTGTGTAAAAATCATGAACCATTTCAACATTGAACATCAAGTCCATATTCTAGTATTCAGGATCTAGCATGTAAGTAGCACTGTGTAATGGTGTATGCGCTCCAATACATCTAGCATGAAAGTACTTCAAGAGGACTTTCCTTTGTCGACGAGAGAATGGAACACACCAATGCTTTCCCACCACCGACTACTCTAGTTGAAGTTCACCATCATCAGAGGGTTGCTCTATAGACTGGGAGTAGATGGGGTTCTTTGAAGGTGTGTGCCGATGGAAGGAAGGATGCAAGTTATTTTCGAAGCACACAAAGGGGATTCTGGAGGACATTTCTCCACTGATATTACTTACAAGAAGATTTTGCAGGCTGGATTCTGGTGGCAAACTCTGATATATGTTGTTCGAAGTTTTTGTAAAACATGTGATATATGTCAAAGGATGGGCAGACCAACAACAACATATATGACTCCACTTACTCCAGTTCAACCACTGGGAGTATTTATGAAATGGGGTCTGGAATTCATGGGTCCATTCAAGAAGGTTACTCCTAGGAAGAACCGGTATATATTGATGGCCACTTGTTATGTCACCAAACGGGTTGAGGCCAAGGCTCTTCCAGGTAACACTACGAAGTCCACTGCTGTCTTCTTATTTGAAAATATTATTTGTCGTTATGGATGCCCTGTGGAGATTGTATCTGATGAAGGAACACACTTTATTAATGATAGTATGTATATTCTGATGGAAATGCTTTCAGTAAAACAAAAGAAGTCAACACCATATTATCTAGGTGTAATGCGCAAGCTGAAAGCAGTAACAAAACCATCAAGAACATTCTCACCAAGATTGTGCAGAAGGAGCCACACCAATGGGATATTAAGCTCCCAACTGCTCTATGGCCCTAAAAGATAGCTTATAAAGTCACCACTGGACTGACACCATTCATAATGGTGTAATTGTACTGAAGCTTTAGTGCCTATGAAATTCATAATTCCCATTCTCAGGATGGGAGTTGAATATGGATTGGATTTTAATCACAATCTTAAACAAAAACTGGAGGAACTAACACAGTTGGATGAGTAAGACAAGTAGCTATGCTAGAACAGGAGATTGTTCAACAAAGAAGGAAGCACTGGCCTGATAGGAGAATCAAAGTTTGGGAATTCCAGAAAGGTGACTTAGTTTTGCTCTATCAATCCAAACTGGGCCCGAAGAAGCCAAACTTAAAGATAGATTGGGCTGGTTCATATGAAGTGGACTGGGTGTTTTCCAATGGCACAGTAAGGTTGAAGGATTTATCCGGATTACTGTTTCTAGGTGTTTATAATGGGACCAAGATCAAGCTATATAACTCTAATGAGAAAAAGAATTCCCAAGAAGATGATACTGGCATTATGATTATTGATGGTCAAGAATTCTCAGAACCAGCCATCTTGAACCTCTTCCATATACAACCAGTACCAGAGCCAGTCAAGGTGACAAAAAAGTCTCAGCATGACAAAATAGTGCCAGTGTCAGAGTCCGTAAAGTGGTAGAGTCAGTACTAGTTTTTATGGGAAAAAGGGTCAGTAATAATCATTAATGGGTACATGGGAAGTATAAGCCAATGCATGTATTCCACGTCATTGACGGTGCACAAAAATCTAGGAACGATAAGTAGTGGAGCTTTTATGGTACGAACGTGTATAATAGTAAGGAGGGTGGGTATTCTTCCTCATAAATATCCTGTGCGATGTCTCTTGCTGTTACACATTCATCAACACCAAGCTCTGAGGAGTCTTCACTGCAACCACAAACTTCATCGTCAGTAGACTTTGTCGATCACTACCTATCTCTACCCAACACACCTGGCTACGGCTTTCACTATCCAAGTAAGTCTTCTTACTCTACAGACTTACCATCCTCACATTACAACTATGGGACTTGCATGTGGTAGTACAGGCCACAAGAATAGATTTTGACTCGACCATAATCAAGTAGGTTCTTGATTCCTTTAATGCCGAGGATGATAGTGTTGTTGTCAATGGTTCCAGAGTCATAGCAACTCCTGATGACATTGCATATGCCTTTAAAATTCCTAATGAGCCAAAGTCGACCACAGCCTCTGCGGAATAGATAAGCACGACACTAAAAGAGGATGAAGCAACAAAGGAGAAATGCAAATCTAGTGCACAAGGAGTGCTTATTTTTTGTGAGCGTCTAATTTAGAGCTTTTAAATAGAACTTAGAGCTTTTTAATCATGATGCTAATTTTTCATTGTAGTACCCAAAAAAATATCTTTTTCAATGCATTATTAATCATTTCACATCAATACAATTGGATTCAAGACATCAACCCTAATGTAATCTCTATCATTATTCCCATAGAAAACTATTTTAATATAAAGTATAATATATATGGAGTATTGACACAAGCTAGTGATTATGATTAGCAATTAAATTCCACAAACCATTGTTCTAAGTGCTTCTCAAGAGGCTTGTGTAGTATGCTTTGTTAAATTAATATTTAGAAGACCAAAATACTACTTTTCTACTAAGCAATTTCTAGATAGTAAGATTCAAAGAAATTAGAATCCTCATATGCATCTACCAATGTAGGGTAAAGGGGCCAATATGAGGCCACTTAAAACATGAGGACCAATAGAGGGACATTAACTTTGAATGATCAAAATTATATGATAAGGATTGGTACTTTGCAATGAAATTGATATGAAAAGATAGATCATATTCAAGCTCTTGCCATCCCAATGCCACATCCCAATCATGATTTTTATATATTTTGGTAATATTTCCATTTCATTTTAAGGTGGCCTTGTTTTGGACCCCGGTTATTGGCCCCTTTACCCTTGAAGGAGAAGACCTTGGACTACACAACTTGTAGTAGTCTAAACGGTGCCTCTATTGTATCATTGAAAATCAAAGCCTTCTTTTATACTATGAAAGTTCAAATTATGCTATTGATGCTATGCAATAGATTGTGAGCGTCTTAAACAAAAATACATTGTGGTGCCTCTATTATGTCATTCACAACCAAACTCTTCTTCTATACTATAGAAGTTCACTTTAATTTCTTCATGCTATGCACTAGGTTGTGAGTGTATATAACAAAGATACATTGTTAGGAAATAGTATGTGAAGGGAATTATTGACTGAGATAGGCACTCATAAATTGAGAGGAGAGATCAAGGCACATTGTTAACTACAAGAGAGAAAGTTTACGGAATTATTTTTATGTATCTTTCTTCTTCTCCATCTTCACTCTTTATTTCTCTCGATTCCTCTCCAGCAAGATGCACAATTGTGAGATGTCACTCCTGTGAAAAACACATATGACAGTTAAATGGTAGGGAAACTTGCCTTCATGCTACATACCCTTACTAAAAATACTCAATAAATTCAAGTTACCTGCAAAGTTGGTAAACACATTGAGGAAAACACACAATTCCTACAACAAGGGGGAGCCCTTCATTGTTTACTACTAATATTTTAATGTTATCCAATCTCTTATATGAGCATTCATTTTAGCAAGGAGATCAAGCACATTTAACACAATTATCCTAGAAGGTGCAACATTGAACCTACTTTAAGACCTACATGTGGATCCAAAACGAGTGCATAAGAATGTGATTTGAAAAGTAAAATCTCATTAGAAATAATTTCATTTTGCAATTAATTTTCACTAGTATTCTAGCATTCACATAGACTATCGATGCTTCTTACATGTGATATCAAACTTTTTATTTCTTCATCTATTGTAGCTCTAGCACAAGCCTTGCAAATACGTAAATAAATATTGAGCTATGTTGCATGGAAGAGAAATTTAATGTACTATGATCCAAGTGCATGCTTGGAAACCCCTTTTCCTTAAGAGACTTATGGATTTGTTTCCCAGAATGCAATAGAACCTCTTTTATAACTACAAATATTCTAGGTTTTAAAAAATTCCCAATAGAAAACCCCATATTTTGAGCTTGCATGCTATACTTACATTTTTGGGGGTATCCCTTTTCCCTTTCCTTCCCCTACGGGGTTGAGGATAGGATTTTTGACTATTGGTAAGTATGCACTTTGGGGGTTTGAGCAAGCTTCTATTTAGATAAAACAAAAGTAGCAATTATACTAGAAAATTTTACTAAGGATGGAATATATATTAAGGTCAAGTATGGGACTGAAGAAACTATAAAGGATATTTATATATTTGAAGGTAGATTTTGCATATGCTACATTAACTTAATTCTAAAATGCAATGTTATAATAGAAAATTTCGCCAAGGTATCAGAGGCACTACCTAGTGTGACGCTCATTATTGATGCAATATAGACATCATAACCTAGTGTGTAGATTGTTTTGATCAAGTAAAGGCATGTTGCTCAAGACCGGTGTTGAACTTAAAAGAATGGTATTCAGAAATTTGTTCCTGGTCTATAAAGCCTTGGCTTTAAAATATTCATACAAAAATAGCTCACAAGTCAATGGCATGAATGAAGATAGTCTATAAGCTTATAGAAGAATAACATTTTTAATAATTTGAGTGGTGTCAAAAGACCACAAAGATGTAACTAATAATTGTTGAGCTAAAAGAATAGTGTTTAAGATCTAGGTCAAAACAATTTGGTTTCCAAATCTTCATATAGGAAAAGCTCAGAGACCACACATGGACAGTCTAAGAGTTCATAGAAAAAGAGTTCATAAACTGGATCCATGTAATAAGATTAGAAATCAAGGTGTAGTATTTTGATTACAAAAAAGCCTTTCTAGCTAGGCATCTTCGCATTTGTATTCATTAATGATGTCATTGGCTACTTGTTTAGGGATACTTTCAAACTTATAACCATGGTGGTGCTAGATTCTTTGCTATTTAGCTGCCAAATTCTTTTATCTATGTTGTGTAGCACCAATGCCATACTCAATTTCTTCTTCCACAACTATATTCAATTTTAAATCTTCCACTCACAATCTTCCTCAAGGTTTCTAATTAAGGTCAAAAATATATTAGGATTGTGCTATATTTGGTAACAACATTATCTAGCATATAAGCCTCAAATTTGAAGGTTGTGAAGATTACAAATTTATTGCAAGAGAACCAGTGAAAGAATATTTTTCCAAGATATCTCTCAAAAATTGTCAAAATACCCTTTATCAGTTTTAATGCATTGCTCCAATTTTTGTGTCTTTCTAACAATAGAGATCCATCTTGAAGTGTCATATTTATATAATTTTTTACTAGTGAGCTCACAAATAGAGGCATTTGTGTCTACGTATAATAATCCATTCTAGTTTGAGAGCCCACAACGCCATGCATCCAAAACCATAGTTTTTTCATCTTCGATTGAGGGATAACTCATCTTCCTATCACGAGCTTCAAAAAGAAGAGTGTTTGGAGATGTTTATGAGAGTTAAAAGGGCATTTTGATTTTTTTTGGAAAAATACGAGAAATATTACAATATTTTTTGGAATTTGAGGGGTACTTTGAAATTTTTTCCTTTCCACTAAGTCTAGTCTCACAATTTCAAGAAAGAGTTTTTCACTTACAGTCCGTCCGCGCACGAAAAATATGTTTTCCTTGGTCTTCCTGCAATTAGTCTCACAGTTTCATAAAAGAGTTTTTCACTTGGTGCATCACTAAGAACTCACAATCTGTCTGCGCGCGTGGCTGTGAGCTCTTCCCCTACACAATCTTTAAATTTTTAGGGTATTTTGGTAACTTTTTTGATAGCAAATGGACACAATTCAGAGGAAACGTGAGATCCCCCTACAAAATGTTCAAATTTTAAGGGTATTTGCGTAACATTTTTTATATCAAATGGACGCAATGAAGGAAATGTGAGATCCTAAGCAAAAGCTCGTAGACCATCCGCGCATGCGGACGGATTGTGAGTTCTTGAGCATGATAGCAACTAGAGTGGATGTTATAGATAACTGTTGGCGGGGTGTTGATGTTAGCAACTAGAGGTCCGAGATGTCACCAACAAGTGTCTGCTATCGGATAGCTACTGCGAAGGTGAAGGTCCTGATGGCGGGGTGGTGATGAATGGGGGAAGCTGTTGTCGACACCACAAACCCCAGTGCCCCCATCCTTTGTAGACGTGTAATTCCCCATGCATGCCCCATTACCCTTGCTGCTAACTATTGCAGAACACGATTGTACAATGATACAATTACCAGCATTCTGGTCCTCAGGTCCTCTCTTGCTGTTGGGCGCATGTGTGTGTGTGTGTGTGTGTGTGTGTGTGTGAGAGAGAGAGAGAGAGAGAGAGAGAGAGAGAGAGAGAGAGAGAGAGAGAGAGAGAGAGAGAGAGAGAGAGAGCAGTCGGGTTTTGGAAGATTTTTTTTTCAAGAAAACTCCCAAAATACTCTTCAAATTTAAAATAATTCCCAAAATGCCCTTTAAATTTTCCAAAATTCCCAAAATACCCTTGGTTGTGAGATTTGATCCCTCCAAAGATTGAAAAAATTGTAGCTTTTGTATAAAAAGATTGATTGTGTATCGATACAAGATGCTAAAATTAGAATTTCAGTTGGTTATGTAGGCTTATGAGATGAATCGCTTCATTTGTGACAAATTACATGCTAAGCACTCAAAAACGGATCTCAATCGTCAAAAAGAATAAAGATTAGAAACTCTTGAAGAATCCAACCGAATTTTTCACAAATTAGAGGGATGTTTTGGTCATGTTCCCTAAAAAATACAATGAACTCTTTCCTTGATGTGGCCCAACACACCTGGCGTGCAACCTTGAACTTGCCTTCATGGCTCAACACATCCCTCCCCAGCTAAACATGTCCATCTATGCTCGCTCATCGCCATTCCATTTGCCACCTTTTCGATCTCGCACGGATCTACACACAAACAAGCTTCCACTAAATGAAAAAATTATGCTCCTTTTACTTTTGCTTCAACGTTCTCAAGCTTCCAAATATATACCAAAATCACTACTACATACTATTGATTTCCAATGAAAACTTTGCCCTTTCCTTTTTCAGTTTTTTTTAAGCCCAAGGGATCTTTCAAGATTCGTATAAAAAAGACATGGGTACAGACCTACTGGTAAAGAATGTGTCATGGAACCTAGAGGTAGTTGAAAAAATTCTCCTGACACATGTCCAACATCAATTCTTGGAGGACTAAAAATGGTATATTATTGCTCAGAGCCAATCATTAATATGTTGCCAGATGTCCAGATGCGTGTCATGTGCATGATGATGTGCAGCTCTTTGAGTTCAATCTTGGGTGCACAGCCACCATGGATTCAAGCTTCCAATATCTCGTTTGTCTTGAGGTGTTTACATAGTTGAAGAACTCCATATACTTAAGATCTTGTCGTTTGGTTTTGCCCTCACTACTTTTACTGCAGCTATCGATCGCTTCTAGCTCAATCTGGTCTTTTGCAGATGTTGCATCACATGGGTGAATGCCACTTGATCCTACTGCAGTCAAAAGGATAGAATAATTAATGACCAGCACCAATTCTTTCTAAGATGGTAATGGGCACATCTTAGAACAAGGTGAATTGATGCAAAGAATATTAAACCCTAGAGAGAGAGAGAGAGAGAGAGAGAGAGAGAGAGAGAGAGAGAGAGAGAGAGAGAGAGAGAGAGAGAGAGAGAGAGAGAGTTTTTATATAAAAAAAAAACTCTCTCAAAGGATCTACACCGGCACAGATCGTTTGGCAAAGGTCTTTAAAAATCTCTCTCTCTCTCTCTCTCTCTCTCTCTCTCTCTCTCTCTCTCTCTCTCTCTCTCTCCTTCCTTTTGTACCAAGTAGGACACACGACTTTGCGATTGCTTCTTTTAATACAAATATGGAAAGATACCTTTAGTTGAGTGGAGTTAAAATCAAAAGGAGAGGAGGGAAAGGGTATTTCTGAGAAAATATACTAGGCTACACTTCTAACGTAAGTCAAAGACCTTCATTAAATTTTGACTCCACTTTGAGATCTATGTAGGAGATAGTATAGTAGAAAGAAGACTACAAAACCCACAACGATCATCCAAAATCAACCCACATATGCATTGGCAAGGAAGGCCTCTAAGAGAAATGCCCTCAAGGATCGGCAATATGGAGTTGTTACATAGCTTCAGAAGATTGTGAGAGAAAAATTTGGGAGGAAACCAATGTCTTGAAGTTCCTTGACTCTCTCTCTATATATATTATATATATGTATATATAGTGTGGAAGCTCCATTGGCTATCATTCTCCTCAAATGGTTCATAGGTAGTACTCAATTTGCTTCCCCTCCTACTCATAGACAAAAAGCTTATTTGAGCATGCAACGGAAAAACCTCTAAATGTTTCAAAAAAGCTCTAAAGTAAAAGCTCACAAATTTATTATCCCCATGCACAAGGGGTTCCAATAGCAAGACTGGACGTTCCCTCAGTTTACAGGTTTGTTAGTCTGAAAAACAACCCTACGTATGTGTCAGAAAAGTTGTTTGCTATGCTATTGGCAAAAAGATTAAATGCTTCAGCTAAGATAAACTTCTGTCAAATTTTGTCTCATAATGTGCTCCAGCAGACTGCCAAGCTAAAATCCCAGAGTGTATTCAAGGCTTGGTATGTCTGGCAATATTTATACTGGGCGGCTTCGCCACAAGCTCATGACTAGGTACGAATGGCTTGGAGTCAGAAGCCAATCCCAAAAACTAACAATGTCGAGCTGTCTTCAGATGATGAAGATCTAGACAGTCAGTTGGCTCTAACTGGACAAAAGAGAAAGGCCACATAGGGAGAAGCCAGCGGTTCAAAGAAACCGAGAATTATCTTGGCCAAAAGCATTGTTTTTATTAAGTAGCTGGAGAGTCAGGTAACTTTGCCTACTGGAAAAGCTTCAGCGGGCCAGCCTTTAGCCACAACGGAAGAGCAGGCTCCATCATAGACCAGTGCTGAGAAGGGCAAGAAGGAGGAACCGACCCCAACAAATAGTGGCAGTGGAAAGGGCTCCAAAGAAAAGACAAGCACTGAACAACCCGTTGTCAAAGATAAGGGAAAGGGTCCAGTACCTGATAGTCCATCAAATAGAATCCCTTTTAGTGAATTAGCCTTGTCCATAGCTAAGAAAGATAAAGTGCAGGAATTGCAGCATAATCCCCTTAAAGGCAAACTGACATTTCAAACAACTGATTTAACACACTTACCATACATGGCTCTCGTAATGGTTTATGAGCTAGTTCGATCTGACCTGACAAATGTCACTGATGGATGCTCAATGCTTATCCAATCATCATGGAACACCATTGTTAATGCCTTAGGCTAGATGATGGATGCATCGGCTCCTAGTGAGCAGGTGGTTAAGCTCAAAGAAGACTTGGAAAGCAGCCAGCATTAGGTGTAGAAACTTTAGAAGGATGTGGCTGCACAACGACTCATGCATACTATTGCTGAGAATCAGTCAATGAGGACAATCAATGACTTGAAAACAAAGCTGCTGAAGATAGAAACAGAAAATAGGAAATTGAAGGAAGACAAGGCAGCAGCTTTAAGAGATGCTGATTGATAGCCTCCAATTTTGTCATAAAAAAGGCTAAGAAGATGCGGCTTTTCCCAAATTTGGTTTATGTTTACCCATGTTTTTATGGAATCTAGGCCTATGTGTACTCTTATTGCTATGAGATTTCAACCCATATTATTTTGTAAATGCTTGGCTTATTTAGCGGGTCCACAAATCCAAAGCCAAAGCATAAAACCTCTCTCTTGTATTTGTGCACACCAAATGAAAGGCTATGCCTAAACTTTTAAATCTATGTAACCTTTAATTTTGAAATAAAGAAAAGAAAGCGGAAGTGGGTCGTGTGATTTGGGAGGTTGGGAAGTTGAGAGGTTGCGACCAACTCTCTCTGCCTTTATCTACCTCTTGCATAGTTCATTTTCTTCTCTCTCCAATTGGCACAACTCTCTTCCTGCTTCTTGTTCTTTTTCTCGTGTGCTTTCTTGCAATATCCATGGAGAGTGAAGGAGAGGATGAGGATGAGGATGGCTTCTATGCCCATTTCCTGTGTGTCATAGCATAGAATAGTCCTTTCATGTGTGTGTGTATGCATGACTACGGTCATGAGAGAGAGAGAAGAGAGAGGAGGTGTGTGTATGTTTCTTGGGTGGGAGAGCATTTCTTGCAGATTTTGGGGCTAGGAGCCAAGATCTAAGCGTATACTTTGCTACCTTGAATCCCGTCTTTGTAACTTAATGATGTATTGTGGCAGGGGCATTCACTGATCGCTTTCAGACTCTGCTCGAAATGAAGCAGACAGATTACAAAGAATTAATGACAGCTCATACTGCACTGAAGGCTTCTCTTACAGAGAGATATGTCTATAATAATATGGATGATATTTTGAGTCCACCAGGGCAATGTCACTCTGAATATGGATAATCTAAAGGCCCTACTGGAGACTATGTAGAGTGATCTGCAAGATAAGCTCTCAGAATACAATACAGCATTATCCAATCAAGTCATCCTAGATTATATTGAAAAACATAATAATCCTAACGAAGATTTTGAGAGAGAACAAGAGAAGGATGAGGAAGGGGAGGACTGTTGGAATTCAGGTTGCAGAGAAACGCACACAGCTTGGAGAAGATGAAGGAAGCTCAAGGCACACAATAGAGAGTGTGTGCTGCCAGCAGAAGCATTAGGAACAAAAGTTTTGCCAGACGAATTGGTGCCAGCAGAAGCATTAGGAACAGAAGTTTTGCCACTCGCAGCAGAACCATAAGAAGTGGCCGCATTGCTGTTACCACCCTTTCTTTGAGAAGCAATAAAAGCCTGTTCAACTGCATGCTGCCTAGTTCTGTTTTTTCTGGAAAGTGACTCTTGCAACAACAATGTGCATAATGCATCAAACTTGACCACTTCCAGTATCAACTTCCAGCTTTATCTGCACCTCAGTGGCTTTGAGAGTTGCCATTTCACTTTCTGAGGCCATTGACTGGGCTCTTATCTCGGTTAGCTTTGTCATCACCACATCCCAATCATTCGTGGGTGGGTGCAGGTCCACTATATCAATGGCCATCTCCTTTAACTCTACTAACTGTATGCTTTACATTTGCTCTTTGTTCCCCGTGCGTGCCAAGTCGAATGCGACTCTGGCAACCTCTTCTTTTGTGTATCCGGATGCTAGGAGGTCTAGAAATGTGTTATATGACTCATTTGGCTCTGGTTGCCCACTTTTAGGCTTAGAATTTTCCTTTGGTTCCTGCTCCTGGATTTGCTCTTGCTTGGCCTCTTCTTGTTCTTCTGGTTTGTCTTGTTCCTCTTTGTCTTCTTGTGGAGGGCTACGAGGAGGTGGTGAAGGCGGTGGGCTAGACTCAAGGCTGGCCGGTGGAGTTGTCGGTTTTTTCTTGAAATATTTGTCCGCCTTGGTCTTCCTTTCTCTCTCTTGGCCCTCCTACTCTTCTAGTAGTTTCTGTCGGACTTGCTCCACTTCCTCTTCCGTAAAGGGCACATGTGGGATATTCTCTGCTGTGGCACCAAGAATCTCAAAATTCTTAATGTAATCATCAAATCTGTCTCTGTGCACCCTTGAGGATGATCCCGACATTGCATTTAGAGACGGCTTCCATAGCTCGTCTAAATCTCCTTTGAGGGCTCTTTCTGCCCTGAAGCTTTCCATCAGCCGCTCTAGTCATGCAGCTTTCTGTGATTTCGTCTCTTTTGCTGGCACTTGGGTGGATTCTTTCTTTCCTTTCTTCTGCTCTGGCTGCTCTTCTTGCAAGGTTTCTAACCAGCGTTTCAAACGGGATGCCACCCTTGGTGCTTTTGGCTGCTCGTCTTCCTTATCTTCTTTGAGCCTCAGCTAGTCATTTTGTGATGGAGGGTCAGGCCATCTTCCCTTGGCATGCAATGCCCGATAAATCACCTTCGTGATTAGCTCACCCAGCACGATGTATGTGGGGTTCACCAAATTATCATGTACATAATCTGCATAATTGATGATCTTTGGCTTGCTTTTCTGCATTGCCCAGGTGAATGTTGTGGCAATTACTGCAGGCGGCATCTTGTATTTTTGTGGCCGCTTTGTACACATATGGAAATATTGATTGTACAGCTGGCTCATGATTGCCACTTTGGGGTTGGCAATATCTTCAAAGGTATAGTTGGATTTCTTTTCAGTGTACACCTTTACTTCATCTCTTCTTTTGGTTACACTATCCCCCTTGTTGGAGAGGTCTAGTGCAGCTGCCACCACTCTTTCTGTGATTAGAATCTCGGTGCTTGTCTTGCCCTGCAAATGTGTTACTCTGGCCACTCCATCTTCTTTTATTGTTGTCACAAATTCCCAGACTCTTTTTATGTCAATACCTTCCGGCACCGCTTCAAAGTAATTGTGGAGATTAATCTTCTCCAGATACTCTTACATCTTGCTTCTAACGAACTCATTGAGTTCCCGTGGTAACATTGGTAGCTCTATCACGTGTCCGTCGGTGTCTTTGAACACTCCTTGGTAAATCTTTAGATCATTGGATTCCAGAAGATCTTCTTGGATCCATGTGCTTGTTGGCTTTAGAGTTCCTTCTGGTATGACGAAGGGCTCTACCTCTTCTAGGTAATCTTTTATGGTCATTCTTTTCTTCTTTGCCGGTGACTTTGCGGGGCTGCCATAGATCCTGTTTCACTCAGTAGTCCGAAGTTAGCGTTTTTCCATATTAGCTGAGAAACTGAGTTTTATCTATCCAAATGACTTGAAAATTGAAAATAAAGCTTAAAAGGAACTTGTGAAACTGTGCATGTGCTCACAGTGCAATTCTCGCCAAAAATTTTCATTTAGACATACTACGCGTAGGATGTCTTTTTCATCAGAATTGGGTGATACTTGACATGCTGGTAGTCCTTGGCCTGTGGAACATGGCTATGTGCTTGGATTTGGATTTGGGCATCAAAAAGTGGATTTTTGGGCTGATTTAGGATTTAGGTCACAAATTGGGTAGAAAGTCCATAACAGGTAGCAATTTATGTCCAAATGGGTTGAAAATTGATATATGGGCTCATTGCACCATGGTATTGGCTCCCATGATGTCACTCTTTGCACAGAAGGTCTAAATTATGCTGGAGATATCCTACGCGTAGGATGTCTTTTTCATCAAAATGGCATGGGATTTGTTCTGTGGGTAGTCCTTGGCATATGGAACATGTCCATGCTCTTGGATTTTGATTTGGACAAGAATTGATGCTGGTAAGAGCTTGTGTAGTGTTTTTGGGCTCAAAAAGTGTATCTTGAAGGTGTTGGGGATCAAAAATGATTAGAATGGCTTCAAACGTGGTATATGAGCTCTTGAAGATGATGGAATTGGATCTAGAATGGACAAACACCCTCTGTAGGCCAAAAATGTCAAATAGACATCCTACGTGTAGGATGTCTACTTTATCAATTTTTACTTGTGACCACACAGATTGGTTGGTTATGTGCTTGTGAATGTGTTGTGCAAGTTTCATGTGATTGGACAAGTTTTGGTAGGTCTATGGCCCATTATTGCCTCTATGCCCTAACTTTGCATTTTTTATGCATATGAAGTCAATTTTGGTCCAAATGTGATGAAACTTGGCGGCTAGCATGTAAAGGTCATTTAGAAAATGTGTGTGATGAAAAATGTTGGGATCTGTGCCCAGAAATGCCCTTGAGACATCCTACATGTAATAGGCGAAGGAGAAGATGACTTACTTGTCGTGTCGAATCCGTTTCCTGGTGTCGCTGGCAAAACTATCTGACAGTCAATTTTCTCGTCAGAGGTCGAAGTTTGCGGCTGCAGAAGAAACCTCGGAGCTTGGCGATGGAGAATGGTTAATAGGAGGGAAGCGTCGCGGAGGGGATTTATGAGAAAAAATGCTAACTCTTGACTGTTATACGTGTTTGTGCCATAAAAGCTCCACCACTCGCCGCTCCTAGACTTGTGTGCGTTGTTGCTGTCGTGGCAAACATGCATTGGACAAGACTGCGACCCATCCTTGAAATAATTACCACTGGGGTGCCATTTGACCGTTGGGCGCTTAAAAATTGGAAAGTGTGTCCATACTGGTACTGGACTAATTTCCAGTCTGGCTCGACCATACTGGTACTGATTCTAAGGTTAGCCTGATCTGGTCCTTCTGGTACTGGTTCTGAAGTTGGAACTGGTTGCACATGAAAAAGTCCAAAAATGTCTGATTCCAGTATCTCTTGATTAGCAACCTCCAGTTCCTTAGTACCTTGTTCCAACCCAGTTTCTCTGGGCTCTGAATAATAAAGCTTGATCTTTGCTCCATTATATACTCCTGGCAACATCAGTCCAGATAAATCTTTCAATCTGACTGTGCCATTGGAGAAGAGCCAATCTACCTCAAAAGGTCCTGCCCAGGCAATCTTCAAGTTCGGCTTCTTTGGACCCAGTCTAGATTGATATAGAAGCACTAAGTCTCCTTTCTGGAATTCTCGAACTTTAATTTGGCAATCATGCCAGTGCTTCCTTCGTTGTTGAACAATTTCTTGTTCCAATATAGCACTTTGCCTGAGTTCATCTAATTGCATCAGTTCATACAGCCTCTTCTTAAGATTATGGTTGAAGTCTAATCCATACTTCACAGCCATTCTCAGACTGGGGATTACAAACTCCATAGGAACCACAGCTTCAGTACCATACACCATTCTGAATGGTGTCATTCCAGTAGTTACCTTATAAGCTGCCCTATAATCCCATAGAGCAGTCTGAAGTTTCAAATCCCACTGGTCTGGTTTCTTTTGCACCACCTTAGTGAGAATAATCTTTATTGTCTTGTTAAGGAGTAGATTTCCGATGCTTGACTGAAATCATATCCAATAGAATTTCCATAGTGTCATTGATAAAATGTGTTCCTTGATCGGTCACAATCTTTACTGGACATCCATATCGGCAGACAATATTCTCAAACAGAAACCTTGCAGTTGACTTGGCTGTGTTGTGAGGAAGAACCTTAGCTTCAACCCACTTGGTAACATAACAAGTAGCCATTACTATGTACTTGTTCTTCTTGGGAGTCACCTTCTTAAAAGGTCCCATAAAATCTAGTCCCCATTTCATGAATACTCCCAGTGGTTGTATTGGCAATAAGGGAGTCATATCTGCAGTTGTTGGTTGGCCCATTCTTTGGCATATGTCACAAGTTTTACAAAAACTTTTGACATCAGCAATCAATGTTTGCCACCATAGACCAGCTTGCAGAATCTTCTTGTAGGTTACTTCGTTGGAAAAGTGTCCACCAGACTCACCATGATGCACTTCTGAAATCACTTGCATTCTTCCTTCCATAGGGACACATTGTCGAAGTACACCATCCAAACCCAGTTGATAAAGTAATCCTCCTATGATAGTAAATTTTAGGCTTTTTATGATCAGAGCTTTCTTCTGATTGTGCTTCCAATCCTCTGGAAAGGCACCTTGGGAAAGGAATTGATAAATATCATAACATTCAAGATCCACTGATTCTTCTGCCTCTAACTGAAATAAATCAGCATCCACTGGCTCATCTCTCAAGGGTGATTCTGAATATCCTTCCGTACTTCTTGAAAGAAAATCAGCTCCACAATGGTTTTGGCCAGGCTTATGGAAAATTCTGAATTCAAATTCCATAAGGAACATCATCCATCTTATCAGCCTGCCTTGAATAATGACTTTGTTAATCAAAAACAGAAGAGCTTGATGGTCCACATAAAAATGGAATAACTTTCCCAACAGGTAATGCCTGAACTTCATGGAGCTAAAAACCATTCCAAGGGCTTCTCTCTCAGTAGTCGTATAGCCTTGTTCACCCTGACTGAATCTATGACTAGCAAAATAAACCGGATAGTTTGTTCTGCCATATGGCTGAGCTAATATTTCCCCCATTGCCAATCCTGAAGCATCTATATGTACGTGGAAAATAATATTCCAGTTCGGCTGCCTAAGGACTGGTTTACTGGTAATGGCTTTTTTCAAATTCTGGAAACTCTCCTCACACTCAGCAGTCCAGTTGAACTTACTGTTCTTCTTTGTAAGCTCATATAGTGGTACTACTTGAGAAGCAAAGTGTACAAATCTTCTATAGAAATTCACATAACCCAAGAAAGAAATCAACTTTGAAGCAGTTCTGGGTGCTTTAGCTTGCTGGACACATTGTATTTTGTCATTGGACATCTCTATTCCATTGCGGGAAACCACATGTCCCAATAGCTGTCCCTTCCATACTAGAAAAACAGATTTGAATGGATTCAAACAAATCCTCTTCTCCTGACAGCGTTTAAAAACCATCTCTAGGAATAGAAGGTGCTGTTCCTCATCTGAATAGACAGTGAAGTCATCCATGAAAATGGCGAGGAACCGATGAAGAAATTCATTAAACATCTCCATCATACATCGCTGAAAATTAGCTAGTGCATTGCACATGCCAAAAGGCATCACCAGATACATGAAAGCTCCCCACTCAGTGATGAAAGTGGTCTTAGCTCTATCTTCAGGAGCGATCTGTAACTGGTTATAGCCGCTATAACCATCCATGAAGCTATACATCTCATATCCTGCGATCTCATCAAGCAACATATCAGTAAAAGGTAAGGGAAATGGATCCTTAATAGTATGGGCATTTAGTTTCCTATAGTCGACACAAACTCTCAATTTCCCATTCTTTTTGGGAACGACGACTATGGGAAATAGCCAATCACTGCTTGCCACTTCCGTAATGAACCCAGCCTTGAGAAGATTATCAATCTCCTCCTTGACCTTCTTTGCATAGTTGGGGTTCATCCGGTATCTTTGCAATCTTACTGGCCTAGCATCTAGTTTCAGTGGTATTTGGTGATGACAGACTTCAGGATCTACTCCCTTCAAATTTGTATGTTCCGAGGCAAACACATCTTTATAGTTCTGGAACATTTTTCGTGCCTTTTCCTTCATTGCTGGGTTGAGGTGCTTGTTAACCTTTATCATTCTGGGATTTTCCTCTAATCCCAGGTTCCACTCTTCTACTTCCTGATCGTCTGGAAGCAACCAGTTTGGTCCGCCTCCTTTTCATTTGGTCGATTCTTCAGCGTAGTCCCAGGATGGTCTATTCATTTCTGAACCATTATTCTGATCCAGTAGGTACTCTTCAGAACATACTGGTTCCTCTACTATACCAGCATCAGCTGGTTCCTCCATCCTTCCAGTTAGCTGAACTGTTCTTTCCCCTACATTGACTTCGGTAAACTAATCAGGGAATTGTCTCTTCTGCTTGTCAGCCTGCTCTTTGTTCAGCAAGACTGCATTCAAGTCGATTTTTGCCAAAGGGAATATGTTCATAGCCGCTAGCATTCGCTCGATTTTCTTGGCTCTGTACTTTTGACACAACTCCTTCGTCCTCAGTTCCTTTTTCAAGCTCCTGGTATTGTTGGTCTGGATTTGGATTCTGCCACTAGCCCTTCTATGGTCAAAGTTTGGTTTGCATAGTCATGAACATCATGTGATGTTCTTAACCATGGGCGCCCTAGTAGCATTCCATATGCTCCCTGCACATCCAAGACTAGGAAACTGGTTTTGAATTTCTCCCTCCCAACTCTTATCTGCATGTTTTCAATCATACCCGTCGCCTGTACGACTCTATGATCTGCCATTCTTACTTTGATTGGTGTTGGTTTCATATTAGTGATACCCATTCTTTGCTGAAGATGGGCTCCCATTATGTTGACTCCTGCCCCTCCATCCAGGATAACGCTTGAGAGAGGTTCCCACTGCTTCCTGAACTTGTAGTCTACCTGAATAAGTGGAACTTCATCATCCCGGACAGCCATCAGGTCCACTGTTCTGGCCTCTACCTCAGCCTTTCTGCGCTGTCTGGGATAAAGTTGGCCACCTCAGGCAAGGTCTTTCTTATATCCTCCAGCTCTATAGTCAGCTTCTTGATTCTATCACAAATTTTCACCTGAATTTCTTCTCTCGCTTGGTTAGGCTGATTGTTAGAGCTTGAAGAACTGGTATCTTCACACTACCATTCTTCTTTTGCAGTGCTTCCACTCTTTCCATCCACTCCCATTTCATCAGCTAGTCCATGTACCACAACCAGCATGGTCTCTGTCATGGCCGATACTGACTGATATTTATCAGTCGATTGGGTTGGTATCCTCTGAATGACTCTAGCTTCGGAACTTTCTGGTTTCTCTGGCAGCTTCTTAGCTAAATTCTCCGTGATTTTAGCTACTAGTTCCCGCTGCTCTTGCCACTCATCTACCACCTTTTCTTTACCTTTGGCCTTCCAAACTTCCCTTTGTTGAGCCCACTTGCTACTATTAGGATTGACTGGTACTTCTGAAATGTTTGGGATTTCTTCAATGACTACTCCCTTGCTCCTGGTAACCACCCTGACTAGGACTGGCTTTGGTGCCTTAGCCTCAGTAGTAGTCGTTACAGGTGCATCTGGACATTGGGCTGCAAAATGACCATACTTCCCACAAGTATAGCAATTCATGCTCCTGTTCTGGAAGTTGCCTCTTCCTCTTCCTCTGCCCATTCCTGGTTGATATCTGCCACGTCCTTGACCAGTACCACTGGTACTTGGTCTCTCCTCTTGAGCTACTTTGACTGGTTCTACCTTCACTGGTTCAGTGTAGGCAACCACTGACAGATCCTTTCCTTTCTTAAAATGGTGAATTCTGATGCCACAATTATTCCATAGGTGACCAAAGGCCTTGCAGTAGGTACATTGTGGACATTCAGTAGAGATATGGTCCTTGGATTTGCATCTTGAACACCAAGTCTCCATCTTTCGAACTGGCTGTCTTGTGTGGATAATTTCTACAATCTGCCTAGCCATCTCTTCAATTTTCTTGGTCCATGATCCCTTCTTTGATTTCTCCTTTGCTCGTTCATTGGATCTTCTATCGGAGCTACTGGACATTTCACTGAAATTAGAAGTTTCAGTAGCAGAGCTACTGCTACTGGTCCTTCGCTTCTTGTGGCACTTTTCCTTCTTAGCCTACTGTTCCAGCTTTAATGCCCTTTGGACCAGATCATTGAATTTTTTTGTAGGGGCTGGTACTTCTTGTTCCCTAAGCTTCTTGCTTCTGAACCCATTCAGGAACCATGCCCTCAATCTCGTCTCAGATGGCGGTTCTTGCAACTGCCTGGTTAGCTCTTTTATATTTTCCACATAGCTGTGGACTGACAAATTCCTCTGTTTGATATTATCTAATTCACAGAGAATATCTTCATCCCCTCTATTGTCAGAATATTCCAACTTGAAGGCCTTAAGAAATTTGTTATATGATCTCAGATAGGATAGTGAGGTTAGACATGCGTCCCACAATCGTACTTACAGGGGAAATCTCTTCGTGACATGATGCTTGTCTCACAGTAAAATTGTGTTTTTGTTGCAGCAAACCTCCTTCTAAATCTACTCATAACTTAAGATTTACATAAGGAAACTTCATTTTATGCTTAGGAGGGGTATTGGAACATCATTGCTAAGCTCTAGGGTGCATCTAGGCAAAAAATTGTTAGGTCAAAATCTGCCCTGCAAATAATAAACATGATTATGGAAAGTGGTCAAAAGGGGGACTTGAGGGCATGGGCATGTGTATTTAGATGTTGTTTACCCATCCTACACATTTTGTCTTTTTTGGACTTGGTTTGCTTAGTGAATTGACAAGATTTGCTTGCGGTGTCGTAGTTAGCATTTGTTGTCTGGTATGAAATTGAGTGTAGTTTTGAGTTAAACAGGGATTGAGTTTGTTTTTCAAGAGATTTACAACCTCTCATACCATCCATGCACTAGCTGGGTCAACTCCATCCCACGGTATGAAATTTATATTCATGGTTCTCACTGCCACTACAATAAGATAGCGAGGCTTGGCATTTGAGGAGCCCCACATTAAACATCCTTCACCATAGCTTCATTGCTTCTGGTCCATCCACATAAAGTATAACTAGGACAATATCTTTTCTTTGAACCTTGTAGTAGAGAGTGTGATTAGCATGGCTTATTTTGAAACCTTGGGAGTGAAGATGATCATTAATCCTCCCATACCAAGCTCTTGGGGCTAGCTTCAGCCCATATAAACTCTTCTCAAGCTTGCATACCATGTCTTCTAGACATGCAACAATATATCCTTTTGGTTGGTGCATATAGACTTCATCCTCAAGTAGCCCATTGAGGAAAGGATTGTTGAAATCCATTTTCTTAGGCTTCCCGCCTAAAGCTAGATACTAAAGTAAGAAATAACCTGATTGAACTCATCTTGGCTACATGAGCATATGTTTCATCATAGTCCAGCCCATAATGTTGAGAAAGAACTTTGGCTATAAACCTTAATTTGTGCCTACTAATATTTCATTCTTTGTTGAATTTGATCTTGTAAATCCATTTTCATCCTATGGATTTCTTGTTTGAAGATAGTGGGCATAAATTCATGTCTCATTCTTGTGTAGGACTACCATCTCCTTGTCCATGGCCTCCTTCCATTCCTTGTTGGTGCTTTCCTCCCTGCAGGTAGTAGGCTCTTCATGCTATAAAATACAGGTACCTTTGGATTTACCTTGTGTAGTTCTTCATAGGGTGTAATTCCCTTCAAGATATTTGTACGAGACCCATATATCAATTAGCATCTTGTGTTGATAGCTTCAGCCAAATAACTATTGCTAAGTCCTTTGTCTTTGAGCATGCACTGGCTTGCTTCAAAAAGTTTCCTGTTCTTTCTTTTTGCTACACCATTTTGTTGAGGAGCAAGTGATTTGTCATTTGATTCATGTTAAGAGATGTATTTCTTGATTCTTTAGATAATAATTCTCCACCATTGTTTGACCTTAGAGCTTTGAGATTTCTACTGAGGCGGTCTGGGGCGGGCAACAAGAAGAGTGGCCTCCAAGCACTCTTCTAGGCTCCCATGCTGCTCAATTGGGTTGGGGTTGGGAAAAAACAACAAACACACACACAAACCCGCAACCTAACCCTACACAAATTTGGGGCACCACCTAGTTTGGATGCGAACTAGGACGCGTAGAGAGAGAGAGAGAGAGAGAGAGAGAGAGAGAGAGAGAGAGAGAGAGAGAGAGAGAGAGAGAGAGAGATAGATAGATAGATAGATAGTTCTATTATCGTCCTGGGAGGTCAAATATGACCTATGGGACCAAATGAACATGTCACGTGGTGTGAGTGGAGTTCATAAGTGACTCTCGATGCTCAAAAATGGCTGAAATGAGCGTCGCAATAGAGAGTCCACATCGTGGTTGGGAGAGGAAGGTATGTAGGGAGAGCTCATGGCTGAATATATGGGGAAAAGAGGACCTAATGTGGTCAAAAGCTGAGCACTCAAGTAGTGTGTGGTACTCACTCTCTCGCACTTGACGAGGGCATAAGGTGCAAAGTCGATGAAACTCCTCGCCAGTGCCCCAACGTCCTGTCTCGCAGCGTAGAGAATGGGAGCTAAGACGAATGGAGGCAATGGTGCGGATCGCACTCAACGGGATGGGCTCAAGGATGTAGGAATGGGTTCGGTTACCTCGTTCCGAGAAGAAGAGAGATTTGTAGTTTGGGGCAACGTGTGTGGTGTAATGGCTAAAGCGAGAACCTCCAGATTTCTCCCAAGCCATGATACATTGGCGTTGTAAGAAGGCCTCATTAACTTGGGAGTCGATCGACGCATCCTTGACCAAGTGACATGCATCCCATCTTCCAAACCATTTCTTGATATCAAGCATCCACCCCGAACTTAGTATTTTGCTCTTGCATGTCTTTTGAACCTTTTGACTTGCTTCATATGCGATTCTAGGAAGTCGATGCAAAGGGCTACGTTGTGTCTTACGCATGTACTCCACAACCCTTTCCATGCCCAAGACCTCAATGGGAAGCGATCCGGACTCAAGAAGTAAGAGCATGTAGGGTGTTTGTGTCTTGACTTGGAGAAAGTTGGTGAGAAAACGCTTTTGGACATTCTCAAACTCTTTCCAAGTAGACTTCCCGATGCTTCCACCCCACACCTCCACTCCATAAAGAAGCACCGGTGTCACCAATGTGTCAAAGAGGTACTTTTTGAGAGCCCAACACTTGATCTCTCCTGCATTGCACATGTTCTCAAATGCATAATAAGCCCTCTTTCCGGCTTCCAAGCGACGCATTGCACAATCCTTCCATTTATGATTGGATGGAACCTCAAGGCCAAGGTACTTGAAGTGATCTACCACTTCAAGTTTCTCATTGTTGTATACAATGCATGGATTTTCGTCATTGAGGGTCTTTACAAGCATAACCTTGGTTTTGGATCCATTCACGATCAGCCCGCTATGTAGGCAAAAGCGTTCCAAGACACTCATAAGCTTTTGTGCATCTTCTAAGGTATGTGCCAAGAGCACTACATCATCGGCATAAAGCAAAAGCATGATCACCGCATTTCCAATCTTAACCTCTTCTATGCCTTCTTGCTGCATAAAATCAAGAACCATGTATTCCAATTCATCAATGAGTAGCCCAAAGAGGGTTGGGGAAAGTGGGCATCCTTGTTTGACACCAATAGTGCTTGCAAAAAATTCTGAAATTCCATCTCCCATACGTAATCGACATATCACTTTTTGGTAGATGCGAAAGACTGCATGCATAAATTCTCTCGGCACTTGAAGGCTTTGCATACGTCTCCAAAGATTTCCTCGCGGTACCATGTCAAAAGCTTTCTTGAAATCCACAAAGCAACAATACAACTTTTTTCCTTTCAATCGAGACGCTTCCATAAGAACTCGAAGAGTGACAAGGTGATCAATAGTGCTATAATGCTTTCGAAAACCTGCTTGGCCAAGCGCACGTTTGCCATTCTTTTCAGCCCATTCACTTATCTTCATCTCCATGATACATCCAAATAACTTTGCCATCAAAGAACCAACCATTATAGTGCGATAGTTGTTCACATTGTTTACATCCCCTCCTTTGTGCAAAGGTTTGATCCAATTTGCACTCCAATCATGAGGCATGTCATACTGAAGTGCAAGGTTAAACATATCGCATATCCAATATCGTGTTTTCTTGCTTGTCCATTTAATCATTTCAGCCTTGACACCTTGAAGGTCACCTGCCTTGCGAGTAGCAAGTTTCTCAAGCGCGCGGCATACATCTTCAATGGTAAAGAAGGGAGACATAAATGGAAGGGAGCTACAACCCTCCATCTTATCAACATTGGGTTGCTCATATAGGTTCTTACAATGCATATACATATCCTCAAGAGTCAAGTCACCAAAGCTCTCAACGCGCTTGCCTTTTAGATTTTGCCAAAACTTGCCACATGCATGTGCTTTCTCTTGTGCTAAAAGAAGTTGTTTTTCGACTTCCCACCTTCTCCTCTTCTTTTGAACAAGTGCTTTGTATGTGTGTGAACATTCCAAGTAAACTTCCTTGTCTTTGATTGCATCCAATCTTAGCAAGTGTTTTCGGGCTTGACTACATTCCATGTCAAACCATTTCTTCTTGGTGCTACCCTTCTTAGACCTTTTGCAAGACATGTGTTTCGCCGAAAAGCATTCCTTCGCACAAGAGAAAATTACTTCTTTGAAAACTTTCCACTTGCATTCTAATGTTGGGCTCCCTTGATGCTCTATCATGTTTAACATTTGGTCCACCATATCAGCATATATAAGTGCTCGTTTGAAGTCTAGACGTAGGTACAAATGATTCACATCATGATTGGAGGCTACATGCTCGGGCCGTTTACCACACTTGAGGTCAATACATAACATCCTATGATCCGATTCCGGATTCCATTCACCAAGTGTAAAGTTTTGTATGCATTCTAGAGTGGCTTCTGAGAACAACATATAGTCAATCACGCTAGCACCATTGTGCTTTCTACATGTAAAGTCATTGGTGCCTTGCCATAGAGATACACCATTTGCAATGAGCATTCCGGTACTATTGCACATATGTAGAAGTGACTTTCCATAGTGATCCACTTCTTTTGCATCATTAGAACTTCGATTATACATGTATGAGTCATCCACTCTTCTTGATACATGCGGCATGTCGACTTGTTGTGTGTCGTGTTGTAACATATTTGTGCGAGCATTCATGTCTCCAAAAACAATGACTTCACCTTGATCCTTGTAATAAGCAATGTCTTCCTCTAGTTCAACAAAGGGCTGATCTCTATCCATATTCAAGCGAGCATAAAAGTTGGAGTCATAGTGAGGAATGTAGCAGCCGGCCACAAACATGACTTGACCATTTGGTGGGCTGATTTTCAGCCATAAGTAGCGTTTATACTTATCTTCTTTGACAATGGAAATATCTTTCAAACCCTTTTTGGTCATACATGCTATGCCTCCTTGGCCTCTTCGTTGCTTTGCATTTTTGGCCCACATCAAAGAATGTACATCGTATTTGTCAAATCCAAGAATTCGTTGCGCATCATGCTCCCATGTTTCGACAAGAAGTATCACATCGGAGTCATTGGTAAGCTCATCAATGCCAATTCCCGCATTCCATGGATACCCGTTACAATTCCAAAAGCTTATTCGCAAGCGTGAGTTGGTCTCATAGATCATGTGTCCCTATTTGTTGGGTGGACTTGCATCCTCCTCAAGTGCCTTTTCTTCTTGAGATGATACCTTCACCTTCTTGCTTCTTTCCTCGTATGCTTTGCGACGTACATTTTGTTGCATAAGAGTGCGATCCTCATATACATTACAACCCGTTCCTTTGAGGTAGATCCAACCATTGTCAAGGATGATCTTTCTCTTTACCTCATCAGCCATGGTACATACAATAGGTCTTTCTCCCGAGCGAGGGACTCCTTGTTTTCCAACTCGATGTGCACCATAAGCCATGATTCCTGACATGCCAAAGTGTGTAGCAAAAGACTCTTCAATAGCAACCGCAAGAGATTGGGGTGTTTCCATGCTTTCCTCCTTGATTCCACGAATGACGATGTTCTTTGAGCGTTTTTGTCGTTCTTGCAATTCTTGAGTGTCCACATTCTCTACATTCTTTGCTTGGACAACGGCTTGCGTGATAGGAGATGTAGAAACCACATTATCCTTACATATATCAGCCCATGATTTGGATGCATTTCTCATCTCACATACATCATGTCGTATTGTATCTATCGTTTCCTCTTTCAATACATGATCACTCTCAACTTTGCTCAAGCGCTCTTTCACTACATTCATGTCCACAAGAGAGCGTTTACATTCTTGAACTTCAATCTCAAGATGCATCAAGCGCGTTGTTTGCATTTCAAGAACCTTCTTGAGGTGCTCATTCTCCACAACGAGAACTCTTAAAGTACCATTCTCCATTGCAAGTGCGCGCAACTCTTTACCTTGCTTGTTGACGGTTTCTTGTAACGAGATCAAGTAAGCCATGATCATTGCTTCCGTTGTTGTAGACGATGTGGTTGGATTAGCATCCAAATTCCTTGGAGATTTTGCATCATTCTCCATGGCGAGTGTGGCTTTTCCACCCTTGCGAGTTTTGTCTGACATTGCCTTCAAGTTGGCAACAAAAACGCAAAGTTTTGACAGTTTTTTCAGTTCTGAGATGCTGTTACAGCAAAGCCTTCCATTACACAGAAAAATTCTGTCTTTACATTAATGCGTAGAGGGCTTCGTGCTCTTCGATTGAGGCTATAGATCACCTAAATCGGAGTTCGGATGAGCAAGTTATGGTCAAAAGAGTGAACTGCTGTCTACTAGGTCAAAAAACGGCTGTGTGTGTGTGTGTGTGTTATAGAGAGAGAGAGAGAGAGAGAGAGAGAGAGAGAGAGAGAGAGAGAGAGATAGTGCTCGGGCTGCTTTGAAATGTATCGGCAATGATCAAGCAAACACAACTATATATTTAAGAAAGAGAGAGAAAGGGGGAGGGGGTGCTTGTTGCATTAATACCTTCTTACAAATCTGTCATGACAAATCAAAGTGAAATTAGTATTTGTTCAACATAGCTTGCGTAAATTTCACCACAACACATCACAAGAAAAGCCACCCCAATCATTGTTTTAAAGCCAGGGGGGTCCTCTCCACCCTGTCGCCCTCTTACAGTATGTGGGATTTATGGCTAGATTGATGACAACACCAGAGACAAGCTATCAAGAACTTAACAAAAAACACCAAGACACTTACGCATCATTGTTGTCCATTACTTCACGTTGGAAGGGAGACAAAATATCCAAGCTTAGTCCAAATCCACCCTCCTTGATTCAGCAAATGTTGGGCTTACACTAGTAGGAGAAATGATAGATTTCCTACTCTCAATTGAATGATCACTCTCTCTCTTACAATGGCATAGAGTTCCCTTGCTAATCCCCTATTACAACACATGCACATGCATAAGACAATGAGCTTCCACTCAAGAGCTCCTTCTAGAGAGGTTGAGCTTGGCTTCTCAAGCTATAGCATAGTGCTCTTGCTTATGGCTCCTCCTTTGGTGCTAGCTACACCCTCCTTTTATAGAAATTTTGAAGGTTAGGGTTACTCCTCTAACCATGGTTGGGTTAGATTTTCAGCAATTTATCTAATTTCTTTTGCTTGGAATTATGAAGAAGTTGGTGGGGAAAGAGAGAGGAGAGAAATGGAGGTGATAGGACTTTTCATAGTGGGTTAGTGTTAGTAGAGTTAGTATTAATTTACAAATGGAATTGGATATTTACAATGGGAGTATCCATGTAGGATACAAATAAGGAAGAAAAACTCTTAAGAGGTAAGAAAAGGTGGATTTCTTACAAGGTTGATGCTCCAAGTGTCTTGAGTAGGGCCAATTTTGACGCTTGTTGACGGTCCACTAGCTTTGACGGTACATTTTTTCTCCACTCTTGACCTTCCTTGAGAGACAAGGTAATTGAAGCTGAGTAATCAACCACCATGATGCTGTCTTTTAAGAGAAGAGGCTGAATTTTGTGGTTTTTTTGATAGATATGGGTAAATTGGAGGAGGAAAAATGAGACTAGGTGGTCAATTTTGGAATGGAATTGTGTGTGGGAGGTATGAGTTCACCATGGGTTCTCTTATTCTTCAAGGTTGAGGAGAAGGTGAGTAGGGTGCAGAGAGGAGTGGTGAGAGAGGTGGGGATGATGAGTGGAGAAGTGTGTGTGAAAGAGGAAAATGATAAAGTGGAAGAGAGAGTGTGGCTTCATAGCATGGGAAAACTGGGGTCCACAAATAAAATCATAGCTCACAGCTCGTAGCTCAAAAAAATATGAAAAAATTTGAGGCTAAAGTTCAGCCCACGAGCTACAACTTTTGTTTGTATCACCTTTTCCAATTCGGAGAGCAAGTGAACTTTAAAAATTCAGCAAAACCGACTGTTTTTTTCCACTGCACAAGGTCCTTGTGGGGTCCTTCTTTGGATGATTCTTTTGAATACCTCCAAGAGTGAGCCCTCCATAGTGCATGTATGCATGCCACCTACCCTTGACCTTATTTGGTAGGTCTATAATTGAAGATATTGTTGAGATTATGATATAAGTGAATAGTACAACTAAGAAAATCAAATATTGAGGGGTCTAAAAAATATGTACATGTCAAATATAAATAATATAAGTGGAAAAAATATAAAGGGGTCAAAAGAAATCTCTCTCATTATGAGGCTACCATAAAAAGATAAATATTTTTGGTGTTCTAATTTTTTAGAAAAAAAAACAAAATAGATGTAGGAAGGGAAAAATCACAATAGTGAAAATATATACACATAAATAAAACTAGTTTTTTTGGATTTTTGTTGGGATGGAGTTACACCAAATATAAGAGAAGCTTACATGAAAATATTTCTATATGGAATAAAGAGTATGAAAAATGGTAAGAAAAATTGTGGTAATGGTGAGGCAATATACATAGCATAAATAACACACACCTAGGTAGAAATATTTAAATAAATACCAAAATAATTATGAAAAAATCTTTTATTTAGGCCCTATATACAAAGAAATATTTACATACGCATGGGCCATAATATACTTATATTTTTTATATTTTTTATATTTTTTATATTTTTGGCTCAACTAGCCCAATGACTAGCTAATTGAGGGTTTTTTAAGAAGATATGGGAAAAGTGCCGTGACTCACGCACGCCTATGTACAGTGAAATGGTAGGGATAGCCACAGTGTTTGGGTGATTTTGGTAGGGTGAGGTAACTCACTGTGGCAATTACAAAGAGCCGAAAAACGGCTATCATTAGCCCTCCCCCTAGATGATGGTATATTCATGTACCATCATAGAGCATCTTTTCCAAAGAGAGTGCTTCAGAGTCCTTGACGAGATCTTTATTGTTTGGCCCCTCAGAATTTTGGCTAGAGTTACACTCATGCTTCATGTAACAATACTTACATGATACAGTGGCCTTTTGACAGATCTTTGGTAGATCCTTTGGTAGAAGGCGACTCAAATAGGGCTTCAAGCGATACCCGTTTACTTTCCTGGAGTGCTGTTTACCATTCAAGTCCATAAGCTGATAGTAACTTGAATTGAAAGCCTTGTTGACTATGTATGGCCCTTGCCATCTTGTTTCAAATTTGGCATCAAAACGATTATCGAGTCGATTGTCATACCTTAGCACAAGATCTCCTTCATTGATGCCTTTGTCCTTCAGTTTCTTGTCAAGCTTCTCCTTTGTCTGTGTGGCTTTCCTCTTATAGCACTCGTATGCTGCTTCTCTTTTCCACTCAAGCTCAGCTAAGGTAAGAAGTCGATCCATCCATGCTTCTTGATCATCTTGTGCTGATTTGCCATGAAGTCGCATTGTTGGAATGTTTAGCTCAATTGGCTGTAAAGCCTCTTGACCATAGACGAAGTGAAATGGTGTGAACTCCGTGGCTTCCCTATATGTGGTTCGATACGCCCACAAGGCACCATCCAAGAAGTCATCCCACAACTTTGTCTTGTTTTTCACCATCTTTCTAATGATGCCTGCAATGACACCATTAGCTTTTTCTACCAAACCATTTGATTGGGGATAGTAGGCTGTACTGTGATGATGTAGAATGTGAAGTTCTTCACAGACTTCTGTGAGAAATCCCTTTCTAAACCCTGGACCATTATCAGAAACAATCTCCAAAGGTGTGCCAAATCTACAACAAATATGAGTGTAGATGAATTTGCTCACTGTCCTCTCATTTACCTTTGCCACACTTTGTGCTTCCACCCACCTAGTCATATAGTCTACAACCACTAGAATGTAGAGTTTACCATTTTTTGTCCTAGGCAGAGGACCCATAGCATCAATGCCCCACTTTTCAAAGGGTCCATTTGCAAGCACGATTTGCCTTGGACCATAAACCAATCTTCTATTCCCATTTACCTGACAATTGTGACATCTTTTACACCAATGTTGGACATCCACATGCAGACTTGGCCAAACATACCCCGCAAGCAAAATCTTCTTCACAGTTAATTCTTGGGCAAAATGACCACCACATTCTTCTTCATGCGAACCTTTTAGAATGGCTGGAATTTCCTCAATAGTTGGTACTCTTCTGCATACTTGATCCCTCCCTCTTTGATAGAGGGAGCCTTCTAGGAAGAGATATGCGCTTGCCTTCTTCATGAGTCTCCTCTTCTGAGACTTCGTGAAGTCTTATGGAAACTCGCCCTCCAAAACGTAGCTAATAATGGGAGTCAATGATTCCAATCCCTGGTATCTCGGTTGCTTGACAGTTGCTGCCACCATGATGACCTGCACTTCTTTCTCAACACATGTAACTACTTGCTGTGCAAGTAAATCGGCATCTTCATTCTATTTCCTAGGAATATGATATAGTTGCACTTCTTCAAATTGATTAAACAATCTACGAATGGCATGAACTTTTGTCCGTAAGCTTTCATTCTTACATGCCCAAATGCCTAAAATCTGTTTAACAATGAGAAGTGCATCTCCCTTTACCATGAGGCGTTGTATCCCTTGGCCAATGCACATATTCAAACCATGAATTAGTGTGTCGTATTCTGCTTCATTGTTGCTAGCTGAACTTGGTAGATTGAACTTCTCTTTCATGACCACCTCTCCACTTGGGTTGAGCAACACTAGCCCTCCCCCTGCTTTTCCTGTGGCTCGACGAAAAGCTCCATCAAAGAACAAGGTAAAAGCATTAGGAATACCTTTTGGTGGTGGTAATGGTAGGGTCTTTACTTCAGGCACCTTAATCTCCTTTTCATGCACCCTATAAGTGAGAATCCCTGCCAATTGTGCACGCACACTATCTTCTACCTTGAAAGAGTATTGAAACTCTTGCAACTCCATAATCCACTTTGAGATCCTAGTACTAAGATTCATTTGAGATGACACCCAAGGGAACAAATTCTCTGCAGTGAGAATTACAAAAGGTTTTGGTAGCAGGTAGGATCTAAACTTTCTCACCGCAAACATGAGAGAAAGCATCATGAGTTCTGCTTCTGTGTAGTCTCTCTCCAAAGCATTCATGACCCTACTAGCAAAGTAGATGGGTCGCATCCTTGTACTGTGGGGATCTTGTTGTAGCAACACAACACCAATTGTTTCCCTTCCAACACTAGAGCTAACAAAGAATGTGTACTCCCAACAAGGAGGCATGAGTGTTGGTAGCTCTGACAAAATGACTTTAATGTTACAAAAATACTCTTCAAGCTCATCAGACCATGCAAATTCTACTTGTTGTGTCAACTTTTGCAAAGGATGAAGCAACTGCGAAGCTAAGTGAATAAAGCGTGACATATACTTCACTTTTTGAATGAATGATATGACCTCTTTGAGATTCTTGGGTGAGGGGAGCTCAATAAGAGCCTTTGCCTTTGAAGGATCCACCTCAATGCCTTTATAGGAAACCTTGTGACCAAGTAAGATCACTTCATCCTCAGCTATGTGACACTTGTCGGGGTTGAGTTGACCTCCCATGTCATAGAGCTTCTTTAAACCTTCTTCTACCCTTTGTAGATGCAATGATTTTGAGCTATAAATACAAAAATCATGAATAAAAACCCTAATGGACTTTCCAAAGAATGCTTGAAACACCATGTTCATGAAGCGTTGGAAAGTTGCAGGAGCATTTGTCAGGCCAAATGGCATGACTTTGAAAGCATAACAACCCCAAGGAGTGATAAAGGTTGTTTTCAATTGATCCTCCAATGCGATACCTATTTGAAAGTAACCCGAGTAGCCATCACACACATTGTACTTCTCATGACCAGCTACTTCATTTAGTATCTCATCCTGAAATGGGAGGGGAAAGTGATCTCTTTTTGTTGCCTCATTAAGTGGACGATAATCCACACACACCCTCCACTTTCCGTTTTTCTTAGGAGTGACAACAACGGGAGAGACCCACTCTGAATTCTCCACTGGATAAATGAAACCTGCTGCTAGAAGCTTTCTTACCTCCTTGAGTAGAGCCTGCTCCTTAATGACTCCTAGCCTTCGTAGCTTTTGAGCCTTAGGTGTGGCCTCTGGCTTCAACTCAATCTTATGTTGAACAACATCTACTCCACGCACATCGGTGTAGTCTTTAGCAAAAAGCCTCGGAAATTTCCTTAGCACACATTTGAACTCCTCTTTTTCATCCTTTGTAAGTGTTGTAGACAACATACCTTCTAACATTCCTTCATCTTCCACCTTTTGGTTCTCTTGGGAACCTACCTCTTCGAAACCTCGAGAAGAGGTCTCCTGGTTGTTTGGCTTAAACCTTACCCCCATGACTTCGATGGAAGACTCCTCTTCAGTAATGCTGCCGCTACTTTCTTCTTCTGAAGTGCTATCGGTCCAACCTTCTTCCGTCTCACTTTGAGATGATTCTTCATGGAGCTCCTCTTGGCGTTGCTCCTTCATGTCAAAGACAACCTTCTTATGATTGTCGTTCCTGCAAATTAATTTCCCACTCTCCCAATCCTGCAAAGCTCGCATTTTCATTAGCCATGGTCTTCCTAGGATAAATGGATAACCACTTCCCTTGGTCGACATAACATAAAAATCCACCGCTTTCTTAATGCCAAAGGCCTCTACAAAGACATTTTTACAAATGCCTACACACCTAGCCTTGCTATTGTTTGCCATCTTGACTTTGATTTCAGGTGTCTCATGGATGTGCATGCCTAGTCTTTGCATGAGTCCCTCTGTCATGATGCAAATTTGTGCACCCCCATCCACTAGACCTTTCCTAACCAATCTTCCTTTGATGTAACAGCCTAGCACCGGTGTAATGTCCTCATTCATTTCAGCTTGTGCAATTTTTACAACAGGCACACTCTCTTTTACCTTTCTCCTAGTGCTAACTGCCCTTGTTAAATCCCTCCTTACTTGTGGACATAATGCAAGAAATTGAGGCCATGAAATATCAGGACCCTTACCTCTCATGTCTTCCAACAAGTTGTACGGAGCCATACCATGTCCAAGAGGGAAGTCTTGGAGGTTGATACGACGTCGAGTCCTCTTGGTTTCCTTGGTCTCCTTTGCCTTTTTGCCTTGTCCATGGTCACTCTGTGATGTGACTGCTTCTTTCTCTTTACCTTTCCCTCGGCCACGCTTAATGCCATTGGCTTCCATGTCAACCTCATTTGAATTTGTCACCTCTACCACATGCACATTTGGATCTGGAAAAGGTGGAGCTCCTTCTACCCCTTGTGGAGGTGGTCTTGGTCCATTTGGCCTTTGTAGAAGCCTTGGTTGTTGACCAGCTCCTTCTCCTGCATTCATCACTGGGTAATTCAAGTTAGGTCTCCCTGGCTCTCCACGGGGCCAAGGACAATTATACATCCCATGTCCAGACTCTCCGCAATTCCAACATTGCAAGACTCTCCTAGGTCGTGGATCTCGCTCTTCAGACTTCTTTGCTTGTCCCTTTGGACCTACAGCTTGTGCAAGGTGAATTGACAGGTTGCTTAAAGATTCGTTTAACTTCTCAATTACTTCCGCCGTTACCTTAGGAAGCTCCCTCGATGTTGATCCTTGTGACTTACCTTTGGGTAGAGAGAGAGAGAGAGAGAGAGAGAGAGAGAGAGAGAGAGAGAGAGAGAGAGAGAGAGAGAGAGAGAGAGAGAGAGATAGTGCTCAGGCTGCTTTGAAACGTATCGGCAATGATCAAGCAAACACAACTATATATTTAAGAAAGAGAGAGAAAGGGGGAGGGGGTGCTTGTTGCATTAATACCTTCTTACAAATCTGTCATGACAAATCAAAGTGAAATTAGTATTTGTTCAACATAGCTTGCGTAAATTTCACCACAACACATCACAAGAAAATCCACCCCAATCACTGTCTTAAAGCCAGGGGAGTCCTCTCCACCCTGTCGCCCTCTTACAGTATGTGGGATTTATGGCTAGATTGATGACAACACCAGAGACAAGCTATCAAGAACTTAACAAAAAACACCAAGACACTTACACATCATTGTTGTCCATTACTTCACGTTGGAAGGGAGACAAAATATCCAAGCTTAGTCCAAATCCACCCTCCTTGATTCAGCAAATGTTGGGCTTACACTAGTAGGAGAAATGATAGATTTCCTACTCTCAATTGAATGATCACTCTCTCTCTTACAATGGCATAGAGTTCCCTTGCTAATCCCCTATTACAACACATGCACATGCATAAGACAATGAGCTTCCACTCAAGAGCTCCTTCTAGAGAGGTTGAGCTTGGCTTCTCAAGCTATAGCATAGTGCTCTTGCTTATGGCTCCTCCTTTGGTGCTAGCTACACCCTCCTTTTATAGAAATTTTGAAGGTTAGGGTTACTCCTCTAACCATGGTTGGGTTAGATTTTCAGCAATTTATCTAATTTCTTTTGCTTGGAATTATGAAGAAGTTGGTGGGGAAAGAGAGAGGAGAGAAATGGAGGTGATAGGACTTTTCATAGTGGGTTAGTGTTAGTAGAGTTAGTATTAATTTACAAATGGAATTGGATATTTACAATGGGAGTATCCATGTAGGATACAAATAAGGAAGAAAAACTCTTAAGAGGTAAGAAAAGGTGGATTTCTTACAAGGTTGATGCTCCAAGTGTCTTGAGTAGGGCCAATTTTGACGCTTGTTGACGGTCCACTAGCTTTGACGGTACATTTTTTCTCCACTCTTGACCTTCCTTGAGAGACAAGGTAATTGAAGCTGAGTAATCAACCACCATGATGCTGTCTTTTAAGAGAAGAGGCTGAATTTTGTGGTTTTTTTGATAGATATGGGTAAATTGGAGGAGGAAAAATGAGACTAGGTGGTCAATTTTGGAATGGAATTGTGTGTGGGAGGTATGAGTTCACCATGGGTTCTCTTATTCTTCAAGGTTGAGGAGAAGGTGAGTAGGGTGCAGAGAGGAGTGGTGAGAGAGGTGGGGATGATGAGTGGAGAAGTGTGTGTGAAAGAGGAAAATGATAAAGTGGAAGAGAGAGTGTGGCTGCATAGCATGGGAAAACTGGGGTCCACTAATAAAATCATAGCTCACAGCTCGTAGCTCAAAAAAATATGAAAAAAGTTGAGGCTAAAGTTCAGCCCACGAGCTACAACGTTTGTTTGTATCACCTTTTCCAATTCGGAGAGCAAGTGAACTTTAAAAATTCAGCAAAACCGACTGTTTTTTTCCACTGCACAAGGTCCTTGTGGGGTCCTTCTTTGGATGATTCTTTTGAATACCTCCAAGAGTGAGCCCTCCATAGTGCATGTATGCATGCCACCTACCCTTGACCTTATTTGGTAGGTCTATAATTGAAGATATTGTTGAGATTATGATATAAGTGAATAGTACAACTAAGAAAATCAAATATTGAGGGGTCTAAAAAATATGTACATGTCAAATATAAATAATATAAGTGGAAAAAATATAAAGGGGTCAAAAGAAATCTCTCTCATTATGAGGCTACCATAAAAAGATAAATATTTTTGGTGTTCTAATTTTTTAGAAAAAAAAACAAAATAAATGTAGGAAGGGAAAAATCACAATAGTGAAAATATATACACATAAATAAAACTAGTTTTTTTGGATTTTTGTTGGGGTGGAGTTACACCAAATATAAGAGAAGCTTACATGAAAATATTTCTATATGGAATAAAGAGTATGAAAAATGGTAAGAAAAATTGTGGTAATGGTGAGGCAATGTACAGAGCATAAATAACACACACCTAGGTAGAAATATTTAAATAAATACCAAAATAATTATGAAAAAATCTTTTATTTAGGCCCTATATACAAAGAAATATTTACATACGCATGGGCCATAATATACTTATATTTTTTATATTTTTTATTTTTTTGGTCAACTAGCCACTGACTAGCTAATTGAGGGTTTTTTAAGAAGATATGGGAAAAGTCCCGTGACTCACGCACGCCTTTGTACAGTGAAATGGTAGGGATAGCCACAGTGTTTGGGTGATTTTGGTAGGGTGAGGTAACTCACTGTGGCAATTACAAAGAGCCGAAAAACGGCTATCACTACCTGTCATCTTCTCAATCATAAAGTGAAATGGCTTAAAAATCGAAAGTACTTTAACCTTAGACTTCATGAAGTAAACCCAAGTATATCTTGAGTAATCACCAATGAACTCACATAATAAGTGTGCCCATGAAGTGGGAGTGTGGGCTAATTCACATACATCAGCATGAATCAAATTAATTGTTTCAAACAAGTGCTCTTGTTTTCTCCTTGAAAACTTGCTTCTAAACTTCTTTCCTAAACAACATGCTTTACATACTTTTCCAATCCTTTGTAAGGTTGAAATGCCCAAAACCATGCCTTGACTCTTCAGCATATGCATGTTATTGAAGCTTAAATGTCCATACCTTTTATGCATAACATTGTGGGTATGAGAGGGCCTGATTTGTCACCATCAAAGGCTAAAAATGATGAGGCTCTTCTTCTAATTTGAAGAGATTCCCATGCTTCTTCCCTCTGGAAATCAGTTTGTAGTGATTATTTGGGTCTCTAATGAGGCATTGGCTGCCTTCAATCTCCATTTTAAGAACTTTCTCTATCATAGGTCCAATTGAGAGTAGGTTCTTGGTAAGAGATGGTACCAAGAGAACATTGCCAATGTTCTTCTTCTTTCTTGTGCCCAATTGAATGGGTATGTCTTTTTCCCCCTACAATAGTACTAGGAGTACTATCTGTTGTGTATATGTTTCCATTGTGGATAGCATCTAAGTTAGAAAATACTATTTGTTGTGTATATGTTTCCATTGTGGATAGAATCTAAGTTAGAAAAGTACTCAGTATGTGAGTTCATGTGGGAGCTTGCCCCACTATCTATCCATCTTCACTATAAGCTTCCATCTCTTCCAAAGATAGTAGTGATGTATTCTCTTGGAAGCAATGTGAACTTCCTTCTCCGTCTTCTCCATCCATTTAATTTGCCAATTTTCCCTTCCAATCAGCTTGGTTGCTCCTACAATCCTTGGCAAGATGCCCATACCTTGAGAATTTGAAGCATTAAATGGTAGCTACCTCTACCTCTTCTTCTTGCTCTATCTCTAAATGAATGAATTCCTCTACCATATGAAAATGAGTTACCTCCATAGGATTGTTGATCTTGATTGTTGTTGGGTTGATGTCATCCTCTTTCTCTTTGTGTGGTGCTCTTCCTTGTCCTCTTGTTGTAAAGAGATCCCTACCATTGATGTTTGGATGTGTTACTCTTCCTCCATCATGTATTGTCCTAATGGAAATTGAGATGTCAAACTCAACATGTACGACTCCTGGATGACTATCACCAACAGTCATCATCGCTGGTGCACCTTGGTGGATACACATATCTTTGCTAGTGATACTATAGCTGTACCACATTGAGTTTGTCTATCTATTGGAGTGATGTCACACTTATCCATTCACCTCACGGTTCATACTAGACTACTGTGATAGTTTCCTTTTATGTTGTTATTTTTTCCCCTTATGTTTTGTAGACCTCTTATCTTGCGTTAGTGAACAAGAAGAAGTACACATTTCTTGCCTCTATATTTGTGTGTATATGTGTGTGCTTGGAAGAGATCAAGCTCTCTCTTTCTCTCTCCTTCTATCTCTTAACATTGTATTAGAGATTGGTTGTGTCTAAGGGCTTGGAGCAGCAAGCAAGAGTAGCAAAAAAAAATGATCTTGAGATTCCCAAGAGCCATCATCAATCAAAAGATCTCCAATTGAGGTGCTTTTTTTTGGAGATTGTGCACCTTAGGGTTCTATACAGTCCTTTGGACTACAATTGTGCAGCTAAATTTCCATTTTGAACGCATTTCAATCCCCATTTTGGAGCTAGATTGCATTCGTATGCAAAAATGTTAGGGTTTAAAATTTTCCAGATCTGTATTTTGGAGGTGCAAAAAGCTTTAGTTTGGCTGTAGTGCTCACAGATATTGTTTTGTATTGTAATATAGGTGTATGTATTCATGTTGTGGTTATAATAGGTGATAGCTAACTATTTTTAGTAGGTTGCTTAAAGATTTGGTGAAGGGTTAAGAACATGTCGTCCAACAATGATGGGTGTAACCAAATTGTGGTGAGAAGTTGGACACAAAAAACTTTCATGCTTGGAAGTTTAGAATTACCAATTTCCTCATCGGTAAAGGTCATTGAGAGTACATTGATGGAGAGCATGAGGGACCACCACCGTTACCAGAGGAAGGTGCAAGTGCTGCACATATAGATATGTTTAAAAATTGGAACCAGGAAGGTCATTTACTGGCTTTCTATGAGTGTGTAGGACACTATGATTGGGTGTATATAAGATGCTCATACCCCCAAGGAGCCTTGGGACACCTTATTGTCATTTAATGTTACCAACACAAAGGCAAGGAAGCTACAATTGAAGATTAAGTTCAATATAGTGTAGAAGAAAAACCTACCTCTATCAATGACTACTCATTGAAGATAAAGAATATATGATAGTCACTTGCATCAATTGGTGTTATAGTTGATGATGATGATAAAGATAAGTCTATCTACGAGGATTGGGTCTAAAATAGAAATATTTTAAGATTGTTCATCTTCAAGAGAACATTGGTTCATTTACATATTTGGTGTCCTTATTGATAGTGGAAGAGAAGGAACTTGAGGAAGACTCCTCTATGCAAGGAAGAAACAATTCTAAACAGTTCCTTTTCAACAATAGAGGACGACAATGAGGACATGGTATAGGTTGTGTTGGAGACCGAGGAAAAGGCAACCACCAAGAAAAAATAGTAGAATAACAATCAATTTTAGAACAAAGGTGGTTGAGAAAAATTTTGAGACAGGGGGAGTCCAAGAGATCATGGAAATGTGCAACATAACAATGCGGATTAACATGAAAATGTAGTATATTGGGGTTGTGGAAGACATGGTCACTTTGAATGTGACTATTCAAATTGGAGGAAACAAAATAATTATGCAACCACTAGCAAGAATGTAGATGAGCTTGAGAGGCTATTTGTCGTGCAACACATGCTGAATGCTATGTGTGCAAATGTGGAAAACTCTAGTGATAATTTTATGTATGTGGATTTTGGTGCATCAAATCACATGACCAATCATGGATACATTTTGCCATCCACTTTCTAGAAACGGTGGGCCATTCTACGATGGGTCGGTATATGTAAGAGCCCTATTGAAGGCCTGGATAGGAACCTTGGGTGTGCTTATAAGGTCACACCACTGGATATAGGCCACATATGTTGTCTTTAATGCAAGCTGGGTGGAGGCCATTTCCACAAGATGCTGATGCACCCAGGAGTTCATGGCTATATACCTCAAGGATTTCCTCCTCAGAGCTTCCTTGTCGGGCAATCTAGGTGCCCATTTGAGAGCGATTTTCTAATTCATAAGCGACCTTTTGTGTTTTACCACCCCCTTTATATGGTTACAATACAAAAGGGGGAGGGAAGACAAGAGAGGCTCTGGGTATGAAGTCATTGGGGCCTCCGCCACAAGGAAACTTGGAAAAGGGGCTGGTAGAGGCCCACACTCCCCTTTTCCCTCGACAGGACCCTCCCCAACTGGAGTAGGGGTATGTGTATGGTAATGATCATAAGTGTACACTATCCGTATATATTAAATAGTAACATGAGTCAAGAGGAGGCTATATCTATTAGGTTGAGGGCCCCACTGGTTTATCAAAGGGTTGACAAGACAAGAGGAGGATGAGGAAGCTGACCGATTGGAAGACCAAGACACCTATGAGAAACTGAGAAACAATGAGAATTAGGGGGTTATAAGGTATAGAAAATCACAGTTTACCCCCACAAAACATGATTTGTTTCACAATACGCCCTGAGTGGTCAGGCGCGTCGGAATAATAGTCGTCCTCAGTAGCAACCTTAATGAACTTGACCTCCTGGACAAAGAGATGTGTGGATATGATAGCAAGGCATGCGGGAAGAAGGAAGCTCCACATACCGTGAACAGAGAGCTGGCGGGTCCTTTCCCGAGTGGCAAACGCTTGGGCATTATCTTCACCCAAACCCCACTTATAGGACACGACAGACGAAATGAAGGCCCATTTCACAATTTTGATAAGGCCCTCTGTGAACAGCTTGTCTGGCCCACCATTCAACGGGTGCAATATATGGGTGACCCACAACCCGATTAATAGATTGAACAAGAGATATCCCTCCATTAATAGATTGAACAAGACAACCGATATAGGATTAGGGATGATAAATCCACGTGATAGTTGGTGGCACTTGGCATGGGCTGTTCTAGATGAGGTACGAACAGAAGAGAGAGACAACAACAAGTAAAGAAGGTGGCGTCCCATTTGGTACTTTTAAGCCCATAGAAAAGGTAAATATAAGGTTGTTAAAGGGGGACGGGGGGGGGGGGGGGGGTATAATGTCGATAGTGACCATAGCCTTAATCATTTCAATAACCCTTTAGGGGGTTGAGTCAAGCTTTGCGTTCTAACGGGATTTTGAGCCCTAGAAAGTGCAGCTGGTTTGTTTGAGAAAAGTGTCCAACAAATGGACGACAAAAAGACAGCTGGAACGTCGAGTAAGGTAGACCAACCCGTTGTTCTCTAGGCTCACGAGGATCCCCAAGTGATATTCTTCCAAGTAAAAAATGAGATGCATGAGAGGAACAACTTCATGGGAGGCAAGTATACAAGAGGTAAGCAACCCAGTGGTATAGGTTGCATGGTTTCCCCGACAGAGACTCCGCTTCTGGCCTTCCATACTACGACTTCTGGGAGGGAAGGTAGACCAGGCTCCTTTAGCCCCCCATATTGTGAAAAAGGGCGAGTTCTTGTAGTATTGGGTGCCCCAATACCTTCCTCTAAAATCCAATGAGGTTAGTGGACGGGGACGTCTGGTGTGCCTCCTTAATGCTCAATGAAATGGCACCCATTTGACCAGTCAAGCTGGCCCCATTTAGGCCAGAGTAGAGGATCTGTTTTACGAGGGGCTTGGGGCACTTGTCTCCCCACTTGTCTATAACAAACGACCAGAAGGACCCAGACTGGTAGGCATCCCCCATATTGGGTGCCTTAGTCTAGCCCATGAGGCCCGCATAGAGGCCAGTGTGGCACGCCACCATGTCAATCTTCTCCAAGGTAGGCTCACTCGAAAGAACTAGATGGTAAATTACCCATTGAATGACCCTCTTAATGTTGCATCTTAGGCTGGCTAGGGTGTCTGCACCAAAGCCATTCTTTGGCACGAGTCACAAGGAGTAACTGGGAAGCTCTGCATATGAGGTGGCAAAGAGGTGTTGCACGGGTCATCTACGGTTGAAATATGGGCTATCTTCCGAGCTAAATAAGCAAAATAGTAGGTAGCATGTGATGGTTATAGCCTTGCTCTCCTCATTGATAATATTAATGAGCTCTTCGTATCAAGAGTGGGTGGTAGCCAGCCTCGATAACCCAAAGCCCAACTAGCCTAATAGAGGATAAGGCAGGCCTGCCAAGGTAGTACTAAGCAATAAGGATGGAAGCCCGTAACTTGTTTACGTGGGGGCCTTCTCCACCTAGAAATAGAGCCCCCCCACTTGTTCCTTTAGGCCCTCCCTTACCTTGATGCAAGACACTTCCCACTAAACCATCTGGTCCTTCGTCCATATCTCCATCCTGCAATAGGCATCCCCAAGCTCTAGATACTGTTTTAAGAACTTCAAGGTCCTCTCACTTTAGGGGGGTTTAGTTGAGCTAGAGGCTTGCTCTCATTCACTCCCACGGCCGGTCCTTCTTCTAGGATCTCCCCCCCCCCCCCCCCCCCCTCCCCCGCGTTGGATAGAAAGCACCCTCCCATTTTGGGCTCATCATTCTTTCCCTCCACGTATTCCTTGCTAGATAAAATATCAACACTATTGACATCCTCCATGCCTTCAACGTGGCTGACCGTCTTGCAGCCTCCTTGTTCCCATCCTTCCTTGTCCTCCTTAAGCCCAAGCCAAGGATCAATTTTCATCAGATACCACATCGGATCAGTTATTTTGTTCTTCTTTATGGGTTCCCCATAATCGAGCCTTAGTCCTTGCACTAATCTCCCTGTAGATCTCCTCCTAATAACAACATAGTGAGTGGTTTAAGAAAATGTAGACTTTGCAAAGTCATGTTTATGTAGAGACTACGGAGGATATCGCGCATTCCATTATGAATATAGGAAATGTACCATTGTCTATGAATAATGGTAAACTAAAGTACCTGGATGATGTATTGCATGTACCCAACTGTACAAAGAACTTGGTTTTTGTTGGGTAGATGGTTGAGAAGGTCTTGCAAGTCAAGTTTAAATCTAATGGTCTCTATTTTGAAGAGCATAAGAAGAACAGAAGGTTCATTGCACACGGGAAGAAAGTGGGCAAAGTGTTTACTTTGGATGTAAACGTGCCCGGGGTGAATGCTATCGTATTTGCACAAGGTGCAAGAATTTTCTCAGATATTGGGATTTGACACAAACATTTTAATCATGTAAATTTGTAGAGGCTAAAGATGATGCAAACTAAAGAGATGGTTACATGTTTGCCAACATTTAAAGTTGCTAAAATGCAAAAAGTTTGTGAAGCTTGTCAGTTTGAAAAGTAGGAAAAAAATATCCTTTCTACATTTAAGTAGAAAGGAATGCATTGGATTTAGTGCATACAGATGTATGGGGTCTAGAAAAGACTACATCTATGGGTAGATTTAGATACTATGTGAGTTTTGTTGATGACCATACAAGGAAGGTATGGGTCTATTTCATGAAGCAAAAAAAATTATTTGTTTATGTACTTTCAGAATTTCAAAGTTATGGTTGAAAAACAGAATGGGAAATATGTAAAGTGCCTGAGGTCAGATGGAGGGGGAGAATATTTTGCCAATGAGTTCTATGGATTTTTGAAAAAGCATGGAATTTAGAGGCAATTTTAATGCAGGTATACTCCACAGCAAAATGGTGTTGCTGAGAAAAAGAAAAAACACATTATAGAAGTTTCTAGAGCATTGATGAATGAGAAGAACATGCTTAATTATTATTGGGATCACGCTATTGCCACATGTGTTTACATTACGAACAAGACCCCTACTACTGCAATACATGATATGACACCATAAGAGAAGTTCTTGTGGCAAAAAACCAGATGTATCAGATTCTGAAGTGTTTCCATGTATTTCTTATGTGCATATGTTGGATGAACTAAGAAGTAAGCTTGACCCAAAAGCAAAAAAATGTGTGTTCGTTGGTTATTCCCTTGAGCAAAAAGGGTACAAATGTTACAATCCTATCACACATAAAGTGAGGGTGAGCAAAGATGTTTTTTATGAAATGGAAAGGTTGTATGCTTATGTGAATGATGGTTTAGAGGCTGATGTAAAAGAGAATGTGGTTGTAGAAAATATAGGTGCATAGTCATAGGTTTTGAGTAAGCCACAAGGGTCACCTAGTGTAGGTCATGGTGAGAATCCATGGAGTGGCAGGTTGCATGAAATAGCGAGTCTTGCTAACTCTTCAAAAATATCAAGAAAAGGGAAGGAAAAGGTTGATGATTCCCAATTGAGAGATACCCCTCCCCAGGGGTCTATGCACAAAATATAAAATATAAAATTTTACAATTTTCAATATACATCAGAGTTGCGGAAGCATTTGCATAGGGGAGGAGTTCTCAGTGCCCGACCAAGCATGGGTTTAGGCCATGAGCCGGACTGCATCCAGAGGTACCTAGCGACTTGTGCTACCCCTAAATGGGTGTTATGAATGAAAGCGTACTCAAGAAAATATTTAACATTGTGGAGGGTGAATATATGTGTACACCGTGTTGCAGGAAGAGAGAGAGAGAGAGAGAGAGAGAGAGAGAGAGAGAGAGAGAATGTAGTGGAGGGTGAAATAGAGTGCACAGAGACATGAGAAATTGACAGCATAGAATCTTTAAATGCCTGTCTAAATGGAATAGGCAACCATGTTTTAATGCAATGACAAAATCTGAGTATACCATAACATCAAAAAAGTTTATGACAAAACAACTAGCAGAGCGCCGAACCCTGTGTAGAGATCACGGCGGTCCACCCATCCACTTCCGCTCTACTACGGATAAAGAGAATTTCACTTCGTCAAGAGCGAGCCAGAAAACCTCCATCCTACCTCAACTAAACATAGGTGAGGCCGCTTCACCTCCCTCCATGAACCTGAGCTCTGAAAGGATCCCAAACACCAGTAGGTGGTAGGGTATCAACACCAAGCATACCAGTTTAGGCGCCCCGCCTCTTTGATGCCCAACACTGGGTGTTTAGGCAAAGCCAAGGCAAGATCTTCAACGCGTTAGCCGTGTAAGTTATTCAACCCCCGACGCACTAACCGTGTAGATGAGCCTAACAAAAAGAAGAAGACATAGGCAACACCCCCGATCCAGCAAAGCCCTAGGTCAGCGATCCTTTAGTCTAAGGCTAAGTGATGTAGGTGATCCTAGTCTTGTAGCGACGTTGCCATGAGAAACATAACATATGAGTCCAATCACAATAGCACTTTCCAGATGCACAAACAATCCTTTTCCAAACAGTTAGACTGTACAAGGTCTCTACCCTTACACATCTACCATAAACCATTTTGATCACTTCATGATCCAATCCAAAAACCATAAGCCATAATCCAATCACATCACACGAGCGAGCTCTCCACCCTACTTGGGTGAGGCACGACCAATCCTACATAACCACTTTAGAACAGAACATGGCTGCAAAAATTTCGGCAACATTTTGGTAGCATAACCCAATCCAGAAAAAAACCATAAGCCACACTAGCTTCCACCATAAAATATCAACCATAATCCATGAGGGAATCTCAACCCTTAACCATAAATCATAATCACACTGAACCAACTCCCACACTTGGAATCTGACACATCCCTTGCAATCAATCGGAGTCTACAGACATGTGACCCTTAAGATGTGATTCTTTCATGCATAAAAAGAGTCCGACCAACGACTAATCATGATACAAAAATCCAATTTTGACAACATCCACCCATGCAAAGTTGATGCATCACATCTACACTTCACCACTCTAGCATATAGAGTTAGTTTTGACCTAGAAAGGTGGAAAGAAATCATAACCATGCATATGACGCATCCGCATCAATCCATGAGTTCCCACACATCATATGATAATATACCAACACCATAAACATGATGCAAAACAACTCCGACCTTTAGGTCAACCATAAACCATAACTTCACACATGTGCAAAAACAACTTTCTGACATTTTTGGGAGCATGCAAAACATGCAAATGAAAGTGTTTGACCTCAAACCAATGCATCAAGTTCAGATCCATAATATAGAATATCACTTCATTACGTCACTTTAACCATATGATACTCACACAACAAACGGTAACCCCAAAAGAAAGTCACTTTATTTTATATTTGCCTATGTGGTTCGGAATGTTTAACCATATACTCCCATGTAAGTTTAGGGCCATCTAATAATTTAAATCAACTCACCAAGACAAACGATAAAACATTAACTCACGATATCATATGGTATCCCCCTTTGATAGCACTCCTACGCGTGTAGGTAAAACTGATAATAGAGTGATTAATAACTTGCATTCCCGAAGTGATAACGGAGACCCAAATTCATTTTTCATCAATTTTCATCAAGCTTGTCAATTGGTTAAGTGGATTTTTCCATCCATTGAATCTATATACTAGTTCTCCAAGGAGCCTGGAGTCAAAAAATTTGGTTGTGTAGTGGGCAGCAATCTGTTTTTTGATTCGTCAAAAAGGAATAAAGATTAGAAAATCTTGAACAATCCAACAAAAATAGATACAAGAGCATTTTGGGAATAATGGGTCCTCCCCTACTCACAAACATGCACGTGGACGGCTGCCTGCTTTCTATTCAAACTAAAACACTTAGCTTTACTTTTACATCCCTTGAAACAAAGGTATCTCCCGAGATTGTACCAAAACTAATGAATGCAAAGTTGAACAAATAGACTAGGTCAATTTTGGGACTTTTTTGGGGGATGAGGAAAGGGAATGCCCTATGGGGTGCCATGTGGTGGCGTTGATAACCCACCTAGCATTCTTTAGTATGAATTAGAGGAGTATATATCTCAGAGGGAGCTACTCCGTTGATAACTCACATTGACGTCTCCCCATGGATGGGGGAGCTCCAGGTGCTACAGCTACGACAGACTACTAAGTGTTGCTGCCTACAAGCCCACATGGGTGTTGATGCCATGGTTGTGTGCTTTTTGTTGCTGTTGGCAATGGCATTGGATATGGCTCTGTTGATGGTTCTCTATAGGGGTTGTTTCCACCCTCAATCGTAAATGGCCCTATCTCTTTTAAGGACTAGGCTGCCCCTTCCCAAGGGACAATCACAACACCATGACTATCCCAAGGAGGTGAGAGAGTGGTAGTACTCATGGATGAGAACAAGTGGGGGAGATTTAAAGTTGTGGTAAATAGCATGCAAAGTAAGAGTGTCTGGTCAAGGGAATTTCGTACTCTAAAAAGAGGGAAAAAACCAAAAAAATTAATGGTTTTCAGGAAAAAGCTATTTCTGGGAAGAAAAAAATGAGAAAGAAGGGGGAGGGAAAAGTTTTTGGAGGTTTTGGGAAGGGGTTTCTTTTGACACAAGAAGGGAGGGGGGATTGCTTCTCTCTCTCTCTCTCTCTCTCTCTCTCTCTCTCTCTCTCTCTCTCTCTCTCTCTCTCTCCCTTCAACTAAGAGGGAAACACATGCGGTCTTTGTCTCTCTCTCCCTCTCTATGCATGTGTGTGTGTGTGTGTTTCTATCGGAAAATGAGGGAAGCAGGTGAACAAGGGGAAGAAGAAAGAAGGAAATCGGACTCTCTCTCTCTCTCTCTCTCTCTCTCTCTCTCAGCCGTTTTTTGACCTAGTAGACAGCAGTTCACTCTTTTGACCATAACTTGCTCATCCGAACTCCGATTTAGGTGATCTATAGCCTCAATCGAAGAGCACGAAGCCCTCTACGCATTGATGTAAAGACAAAATTTTTCTGTGTAATGGAAGGCTTTGCTGTAATAGCATCTCAGAACTGAAAAAACTGTCAAAACTTTGCGTTTTTGTTGCCGACTTGGAGGCAATGTCAGACAAAACTCGCAAGGGTGGAAAATCCACACTCGCCGTGGAGAATGATGCAAAATATCCAAGGAATTTGGATGCTAATCCAACCACATCATCTACAACAACGGAAGCAATGATCATGGCTTACTTGATCTCATTACAAGAAACCGTCAACAAACAAGCTGAAGAGTTGCGCGCACTTGCAATGGAGAATGGTACTTTAAGAGTTCTCGTTGTGGAGAATGAGCACCTCAAGAAGGTTCTTGAAATGCAAACAACACGCTTGATGCATCTTGAGAATGAAGTTCAAGAATGTAAACGCTCTCTTGTTGACATGAATGTATTGAAAGAGAGCTTGAGCAAAGTTGAGAGTGATCATGTATTGAAAGAGGAAACAATAGATACAATACGATATGATGTATGTGAGATGAGAAATGCATCCAAATCATGGGCTGATATATGTAAGGATAATGTGGTTTCTACATCTCCTATCACACAAGCCGTTGTCCAAGCAAAGAATGTAGAGAATGTGGACACTCAAGAATTGCACGAACGACAAAAACGCTCAAAGAACATCGTCATTCGTGGAATCAAGGAGGAAAGCATGGAAACACCCCAATCTCTTGCAGTTGCTATTGAAGAGTTTTTTGCTACACACTTTGGCATGTCAGGAATCATGGCTTATGGTGCACATCGAGTTGGAAAACAAGGAGTCCCTCGCTCGGGAGAAAGACCTATTGTATGTACCATGGCTGATGAGGTAAAGAGAAAGATCATCCTTGACAATGGTTGGATCTACCTCAAAGGAACAGGTTGTCATGTATATGAGGATCGCACTATTATGCAACAAAATGTACGTCGCAAATCATATGAGGAAAGAAGCAAGAAGGTTAAGGTATCACCTCAAGAAGAAAAGCCACTTAAGGAGGATGCAAGTCCACCCAACAAATAGGGACACATGATCTATGAGACCAACTCACGCTTGCGAATAAGCTTTTGGAATTGTAACGGGTATCCATGGAATGCGGGAATTGGCATTGATGAGCTTACCAATGACTCCGATGTGATACTTCTTGTTGAAACATGGGAGCATGATGCGCAATGAATTCTTAGATTTGACAAATACGATGTGCATTCTTTGATGTGGGCCAAAAATGCAAAGCAACGAAGAGGCCAAGGAGGCGTAGCATGTATGACCAAAAAGGGTTTGAAAGATGTTTCCATTGTCAAAGAAGATAAGTATAAACGCTACTTATGGTTGAAAATCAGCCCACCAAATGGTCAAGTCATATTTGTGGCCGGTTGCTACATTCCTCACTATGACTCCAACTTTTATGCTTGCTTGAATATGGATAGAGATCAGCCCTTTGTTGAACTAGAGGAAGACATTGCTCATTACAAAGATCAAGGTGAAGTCATTGTTTTTGGAGACATGAATGCTCGCACAAATATGCTACAACACGACACACAACAAGTAGACATGCCGCATGTCTCAAGAAGAATGGATGACTCATACATGTATAATCGAAGTTCTAATGATGCAAAAGAAGTGGATCACTATGGAAAGTCACTTCTACATATGCGCAATAGTACCGGAATGCTCATTGCGAATGGTGTATCTCTATGGCAAGGCACCAATGACTTTACATGTAGAAAGCACAACGGTGCTAGCGTGATTGACTATATGTTGTTCTCGGAAGCCACTCTAGAATGCATACAAAGCTTTACACTTGGTGAATGGAATCCGGAATCGGATCATAGGATGTTATGTATTGACCTCAAGTGTGGTAAACGGCCCGAGCATGTAGCCTCCAATCATGATGTGAATCATTTGTACCTACTTCTAAACTTCAAACGAGCACTTATATATGCTGATATGGTGGACCAAATGTTAAGCATGATAGAGCATCAAGAGAGCCCAACATTAGAATGCAAGTGGAAAGTTTTCAAAGAAGTAATTTTCTCTTGTGCGAAGGAATGCTTTTCGGTGAAACACATGTCTTGCAAAAGGTCTAAGAAGGGTAGCACCAAGAAGAAATGGTTTGACATGGAATGTAGTCAAACCCGAAAACACTTGCTAAGATTGGATGCAATCAAAGACAAGGAAGTTTACTTGGAATGTTCACACACATACAAAGCACTTGTTCAAAAGAAGAGGAGAAGGTGGGAAGTCGAAAAACAACTTCTTTTAGCACAAGAGAAAGCACATGCATGTGGCAAGTTTTGGCAAAATCTAAAAAGGCAAGCGCGTTGAGAGCTTTGGTGACTTGACTCTTGAGGATATGTATATGCATTGTAAGAATCTCTATGAGCAACCCAATGTTGATAAGATGGAGTGCTGTAGCTCCCTTCCGTTTATGTCTCCCTTCTTTACCATTGAAGATGTATGCCGCGCGCTTGAGAAACTTGCTACTCGTAAGGCAGGTGACCTTCAAGGTGACAAGGCTGAAATGATTAAATGGACAAGCAAGAAAACACGATATTTGATATGCGATATGTTTAACCTTGCACTTCAGTATGGCATGCCTCATGATTGGAGTGCAAATTGGATCAAACCTTTGCACAAAGGAGGAGATGTAAACAATGTGAACAACTATCGCACTATAATGGTTGGTTCTTTAATGGCAAAGTTATTTGGATGTATCATGGAGATGAAGATAAGTGAATGGGCTGAAAAGAATGGCAAATGTGCACTTGGACAAGCAGGTTTTCGAAAGCATCATAGCACTATTGATCACCTTGTCACTCTTCGAGTTCTTATGGAAGCGTCTCGATTGAAAGGAAAAAAGTTGTATTGTTGCTTTGTGGATTTCAAGAAAGCTTTTGACATGGTACTGCGAGGAAATCTTTGGAGACGTATGCAAAGCCTTCAAGTACCGAGAGAATTTATGCATGCAGTCTTTCGCATCTACCAAAAAGTGATATGTCGATTACGTATGGGAGATGGAATTTCAGAATTTTTTGCAAGCACTATTGGTGTCAAACAAGGATGCCCACTCTCTCCAACCCTCTTTGGGCTACTCATTGATGAATTGGAATGCATGGTTCTTGACTTTATGCAGCAAGAAGGCATAGAAGAGGTTAAGATTGGAAATGCGGTGATCATGCTTTTGCTTTATGCCGATGATGTAGTGCTCTTGGCGCATACCTAGAAGATGCACAAAAGCTTCTGAGTGTCTTGGAACGCTTTTTCCTACATAGCGGGCTGATCGTGAATGGATCCAAAACCAAGGTTATGCTTGTAAAGACCCTCAATGATGAAAATCCATGCATTGTATATAACATTGAGAAACTTGAAGTGGTAGATCACTTCAAGTACCTTGGCCTTGAGGTTCCATCCAATCATAAATGGAGGGATTCTGCAATGCGTCGCTTGGAAGCCGGAAAGAGGGCCTATTATGCATTTGAGAACACGTGCAATGCAGGAGAGATCAAGTGTTGGGCTCTCAAAAAGTACCTCTTTGACACATTGGTGACACCGGTGCTTCTTTATGGAGTGGAGGTGTGGGGTGGAAGCATCGGGAAGTCTACTTGGAAAGAGTTTGAGAATGTCCAAAAGCGTTTTCTCACCAACTTTCTCCAAGTCAAGACACAAACACCCTACATGCTCTTACTTCTTGAGTCCGGATTGCTTCCCATTGAGGTCTTGGGCATGCAAAGGGTTGTGGAGTACATGCGTAAGACACAACGTAGCCCTTTGCATCGACTTCCTAGAATCGCATATGAAGCAAGTCAAATGGTTCAAAAGACATGCAAGAGCAAAATACTAAGTTCGGGGTGGATGCTTGATATCAAGAAATGGTTTGGAAGATGGGATGCATGTCACTTGGTCAAGGATGCGTCGATCGACTCCCAAGTTAATGAGGCCTTCTTACAACGCCAATGTATCATGGCTTGTGAGAAATACGGAGGTTCTCGCTTCAGCCATTACACCACACACGTTGCCCCAAACTACAAATCTCTCTTCTTCTCGAAACGAGGTAACCGAACCCATTCCTACATCCTTGAGCCCATCCCGTTGAGTGCGATCCGCACCATTGCCTCCATTCGTCTTAGATCCCATTCTCTACGCTGCGAGACAGGACGTTGGGGCACTGGCGAGGAGTGTCATCGACTTTACACCTTATGCCCTCGTCAAGTGCGAGAGAGTGAGTACCACACACTACTTGAGTGCTCAGCTTTTGACCACATTAGGTCCTCTTTTCCCTATATATTCAGCCATGATCTCTCCCTACATACCTTCCTCTCCCAACCACGATGTGGACTCTCTATTGCGACTTTGTATTATGGCATAGAGTCGTCTTTTTGATGCTATGGATATGGGGTATCTTGACTATATAGTCTCTACGCTCATATGTCAGTCCGTCAATTTTGGCCATGAGTTTGCAATACTTATGATAGATACACCACTAAAGGTTTAGCAGATGTCTTGCATGAAGTAGAAGACATTAAAAGAAGGCATTTTTTAGAAAACCTGGAGTTTGGAGCAGGAAATTAAAAGTGTGATCAGGGGTGGCCAAGTCTAGGTTTCTCTGGGCATGCACAATGGGAGGGTGTGAAGTGGAGCCAAGCTACAAAGGTTTTCTTGAAGTAAAGCTTGCAGTTAATAGGGAAAAGGAGGGACTATTATTGCATGCAAAGGGCGATGCTACAATGGCATTGGTGCATGGAAGGTGGATGCACTGAGTGCTGCAGCAAAGAGGAGGAGGCGACCACTAGTGCTATTGCTACTGGCCAGAGTGGAGCCTGCACACAGGAGGGCCGAGAGCTACAGGTTGGAGGGGCTATAGAAGCCAGGGATTTAGAAAGGACACATGGGATGCCTTTGAAAGGCTAATGAGGAGCACTAGTTGTTAAAGGATTGCAGGGACGTGAGAGGGCGGTACTAAGTCGGGTCATTTCAAGAGGGTGTGAATAATATGGCGTGATCAGCAGGAGAGTAGAGCCAAGAGATTGAGTACAGAAAAGGAGAGCTCGTGGGCACCTGGTTTACAAAGGAACACTAGATCTTGAAACTATTGGAGTCCACTCTAGAAGGCCACTAGTAGCTACGTGGTATTGGCCTGGTGACTTCAAGAGAGAGGTATCATAGAGAAGATAGGAGTGTTGTGGAAGAAGGTGGCATAGCTGCATGGCATGAAAAGCATAGCACTACAAAGAGCTGTGAAGTGTCGCCAATTGTTATCAGAAAGAGCAAGCTTGTGAGCAATTGGTAAGGAGGGATCACAAGGAGTCGCCACTGCACAGTGATTTTCCGTCTGAAAATAACTAGTGATCTTGGACATGAGCATTTGAAGTGATAAAAGAAACTGCAAAGGTTCTTGCCATATCAAATGGGGAGGACAAAAAACAAAGAAGCAGCGAGTTAAACAAGCATCAGAAGAGGGAGATCAATATAGGCATGCTTGAAGCATCATTTGACGTACCATCATTGTACACCCTTTTTGGAAACATTCTCCCTTGATATTAGTCCGATCTTGTCTCAAATCAGTGCTAGTTTCCTCTCTCAATTTTTTTTCCAACTGTATGTCAAGCATATGTGTGCCTCTAGTATGTGTTGAGTGAGTGGGTGTTTCTTACATGTATGTGGTGTATCCAAGAGATCTTGGCAAGGGTCTATGTGTTGATTGGTTTGGGAAGTACATATCTTTAAGGGAGGGTGTTCTCAAGGATTGAAAAGGGTGAATTCATGTTGATATTCTTGGTTGTTGATTGCATACAATTAGGGTTGGTTGGGTATGGGCACAGACAACAATTGTTAGAAGATTGTTCCCTGTGTGTCTCTTAAATAGGGGATAGAGGTGCTATGAAATCATTGGGCTATAGAGAGGCTATCAGATTGGGTGTTAGGTGTTTTCTCGTTTCCCCCTTTCCATCTTGTGGTGCCTCCATTCAGGATCCACTTATAGTTTCTTGTAAAAGTGTTCGTGAATCAAGATGAAGCACAAATTTACCCCGGTGCTCAAAGGAGACGAAGATGCAGATGATTGGATTGTCGATTTCAAGTTATTTATGTTGAGAATATTGTGGATTCAATGTGATGAAGCAAAGCTCCAGACTCTACCATTGGTGTTGCGAGGTAAAGCAAAAGCTTGGTTCGATGGCTTAGAAGATGCACCAAGAATAATTGGATCTAATTTTGTGAGCAATTTCTACAAAGGTATTGAAAGGTGGTGTCTTCTTCTGAAGCAGATGCAAAGATCAAAGGCTTGTAGCAAGATGTAAGTGCAAATTTCAATACCTTTGTTGATAGATTTGAAGCTTACTGGGGGGATTTTGCGACTGCTACCCAAGCAACTAATGCGGGATATTTTAAGCTGGAAAGTTTATATCTTGTTTGCATCCTTATGTTCAAGAGAGAGTAGACTATGAAGATCCAAGGACTTATGACGAAGCTATCAGAGTCGCCAGAGCAAAGAGTCAAAAGATGATGAAGAAGATGAAGGCAGGATTGCTACAGTCTACAATCACGACAGCCAGTGGACCTAAGCTCAAACAGGTGGGTGAATATCAAGAGATAAAATCCCTTATTTTATTGATATGGGTTTGATCAAATCACATGAAAGTGATGTTGAGCTAGAAGAGGTACAACAAGTGCTAACAATGTCTCAAAAGATATAGAGAGGTATATTCAAAGTGTCACCCACTTTTCTTGTTCAAGAGAACGAGATGGTAAAAGATCTTGAAGAAGATGTGAAGAAGAGAAAGGTAGCGGAGGTGCAAGAACTAACAAGTTCAGAAGAGGAGTCCAAAAGCTCTCAAAGCTCTAGTAGTGTTTGACACAGTTAGCACATGGGAGACAGGGTCTATATCTTCAAGGTCTGAAACTTACGATTTTTTTCATGTGGATGAAGTGATGAAAGATGTATAAGACTTGCCTACTAGTACACTGAAGGTCAAAGAGAAGCCTAGTGCAAGTGCAAATATGCTTTGTGTGAACCTGCCAATTGAGCAACCGTCTCTTGTGTCTTATGGTGGTGAGTCCTTTCTAGAAAAAGTGTGGTTTGATTGTGCATTCAATTTGATTGAAGAGCACGTTTTCAAGGATGACTTGCAAGAGCTAGAAATAGAAACATCCGTATGTCAAAAAGATTTGTCTACGAAGGGGGTGGGGAAACCTTGTCTTGGTGAGCATAAAGAGGTGCATGGTATATGGCCGTGGAGAGATAGCTCCGGTAGATGACTAGGTGTAGCCTATGAGAGCGAGGCTCCATGCAGAGAGGAAGGTGCTACCAATCTTGCTGGTGAGTGTTAACCCTCACGGCTCACGGACACCCCATCACCTACGACGGACGTGTATTATGTATTTGGTAGAGTCAGGTACCGGGCTTGTCGGACCAATAGGAAAAGGGTAAGAGTGATCGCCGATGACATGCGCACTCTAACTGGGACATTCAAGGGATTAGTTGGCTAAGCATGGGCGTCCAAGTGTGAATGGGGTGAGCTCATATAAAAGCCAACTAAACCTAATTTTTACTCATTCTCTCATTTGTGCAATAGAACAGTGCTCTTGCTCCATCTCCATCTCCATCTTCTTCTTCTTCACCTCCTTGTGCGTGTGTGTGTGTGTGTGTGTGTGTGTGTGTGTGTGTGTGTGTGTGTGAGAGAGAGAGAGAGAGAGAGAGAGAGAGAGAGAGAGAGAGAGAGAGAGAGAGAGAGAGAGAGAGAGAGGGAGAGTGTGTGTGCGATCGAGCATTACGAAGGCACGATGGTGGCGAAGCGGTTGAGCGTGGCACGACTGCAGCTTCTTCTTCATCGCGGCGAGGAATCCACCACGAAGGCGAGCGTAGAGCGGTGAGTGACACACCCTTTGCTCTCTTGAGCTTGCTAGTTTAGGCTTGTTGTGTGCTTGGAGCCATTTGTGGCTCGCACACGGTGTATTGGCAAGTCCCTTGCTTCGACAGTGCGACAAGGAGCGCACATTTTTGGTGCCGCTGCCGGGGAAATGCCCTACACTAAGCTCGGTTAAGCACTTTACGCTTTCTTGTGGTGCAATTTCTATCATAGGAAAGGCAGGGAATGAGTGTGTGTAGTTGTGTGGAGATTTCTGTTTTTTGCGTTTTCTGGTTTGCACTGCACAGTTAGCATTTCTTGCGTTTTTGCATTTTCTGCATTTTCTGGTTCTGCATTTTCCTGAGCATTGCATTTTTTTCATTTTCCGAAAAATAAAACGCGGGTGAGGGGGAGGTTAAATTTTTGAAAATAAAAAACGTGAGTCATAAAAACGGACGGATTGGTTTGTATAAAAGTTAGATCGGGATCATTTTCCCAAGCCCAAGCCCAAGCCCAAGCCCAAGCCCAGGCCCAGGCCTCAGTCCTCAGTCTTATGATATATACTAAACTCACTCTTATATATATACCCTACCCCCTCAAGAGGGAATGAGAGCATGTGGGACAAGTCCTCCACTCTCCTCCCTTCTCTTCCCACTTGCACCCTTAGACTTGCTATTTGGAGCCTAGTTCCCCATCTAGGAAAAGACTGTTTCGGGATTTTCTGGAGCAAAATAGAACCAAACGGTGGGTTGTAAAGCACAGTGCGTCCCTCCTAGCAATACGCTCGTTTAGAGCTATCACACGGCCCATTCCACGACACGCTCTAAAAAATCTAGCAAAAAAACAAACAAAAAACACGCAAAAAACTAGTCACAAGGCCTCCTAGAGCAGCTTTTTGACACCTTAGAGTATCAAAAGCACATGCACTTACGCTCTGGGCGGGTGCTAGAACACGAGCATATTGAGGGTGCCTCTGTTCATACGGACAGTACCTCCACCGGCCCTGCCTCCTCACATAGGTGACTTGGCAGCGTTTTCTCAAACCATAGGTCGATCTATCGCGGAAAATATGCGTCATGCATCTGATAGAGAGCCTAGAAGTAAGGCAGTACAAATTGCCAAACTCACGCAAAAATTCAATGGGGACGAAGATGCTAGGAAACACATTGAAGTGTTTGAACAAGTATGTGATTCCTTAGGGGAACGCAACGAACTACATAAGTGCAATGCCTTAAGCTTGACATTAAGTCGGAAGGCTGGAGATTGGTATAGAACCCTAAGGGTGGACGAGAAAACAATCTACCCTACCCTTCGAAGGTTGTTTCTAAAGGAGTACATACGAGAAGGTGTGCTTTGGGGTGTAGCATCTCAACTACAGAAGGCCGAACATAAGGAAGGAGAGTCAGTAAGGGACTTCATTAGTCGTCTAAAGCACTTAAACTCTCGCTGCCCTGTAAATGAGTGCTTCAACAATAACCAACTGCTTGATCGATTCATTCGAGGGTTGATGAATGAAGGAATCTATAATGGACTAGTGATTATAGGTATCACAACCTGGGAAGATGTCACTGCCCATGCAATCCAATTAGAGGACAACTTGATGATAGCAGGCATGAGGGTGTCTACTGACACGAGATCCACTAGCTCACAAGACATTGAGTATGAACCCATGACTGCAAATCCCATTGCCAATGAGCCAAAGGTATTTGAGACATTCTTAACAGACCTCACCAAGGCAATCCAAGAGTCTCTTAAGGATAATCGACCCCCTCAAAATAGTCACATGTATCCAAGAAGGGAGCAACAATGGTGTTCCATTTGCTTAGGTCCACATAGCACTAGTGAGTGCCCTACGTTTAGAGTAAAATTTAATGGAACTTGCAACACATGTGGTAGGTATGGTCACCAAGCTAAGGATTGTTTAATGTTCAAACGTATGATGGCAAATAGACCACCTGTAGCCTGGACGGATGCACCTCGAGCTCCTGTATTGATGCCTGCTCCACCTGTTGAGCAACTACCGCAACACATGGTCCCTAGATCTCAAAATGTTGTACAAGCTACACCGCTACCACCTCCTGTGCTAGGAGGTGCTAGGACCGCAGCCCCCACATCCAAGAGTCGCTCCTATGAACCAAGTGGGTTGCGAGCCATCAAATGCTTATGCAGATGGCTGTGAGGAGGAAATAGACACTAGTATTGCCTACAGACTTGATACATTGGAAGAGTGTCCTATATACTACATGGAAGATTGTTGGGGGCAAGTCAAGCCGGTTTATCAAGCTGCTGCTCTCGCATCCAGAGGTCAAAATATCAACACCCAGGCTAGGAGGCCACCTCTTCAATGCTACGAGTGTGGTGGAACACATCGGGCAGCGGAGTGCCCTATTAGGCTGCAAAAGAATGCTGCACAGATGCAAATGAATCAAGGGAGCACGTCTGCAATGCCAATACTCACATGTAATCGTTGTGGCATAGATCACTTGATTGCCCAATGCCCCTATAACCCAAATGCGCCTAAAATCACACCCCTAAATTTGGTCGAAATTGCTAGTGTGACATCGCCAATACCACCCGTCGCACCCACTTATGCGATTACACGGTCCATGCTTCAAGGGCCAGGCCATATCCTCGAAGAGAGAGATACCGCGTCAGTTATCCAAGCAAAGAAAAAGAAGACACGAAGGAAGAGGTCGCAGAATACGGGAAATTCAAAGCCAAGTTCCAAAACAAACATAGGAACAGGAGATGACCCCGTGTATATGAATGACCTCGAGGATGATTCAGATTCAGTCGAGACAATGGAGACTAGAAACAATACCACAAAGGGAAAGACCGACAAAGAAAACCGTAACATGGAACCAAATGAAAACCGAATAAGAGAAAACCATAAAGAGCCTCTGAAAACACCACAAGTGTTTCCAAATCCAATCCAAGACCCCCAAGATAAACCGCAGGGGCAAAAAGGGAAGAATCGTAAAAAGAATATTGGGACGTACCCAAACCCAGTAGAAGAGATTGAGCAGGTGAAACATCTAAGAGGTTTAGTGGAGGAGACTCAAAGGAAACTAGAACCAGAACCCATGCATGTCAAAATTCATGACACAGTGTTTCCCACGCAAGTTCATCCACCCACATGAACCATAGACCGTTAGCCATATCTAGTATCATCCAAGAAGGGAGTGAGGACGGGACATCAGAAAGTGAGCATACACCTTTCTTGTTGGAAAGGATGTTTAATGAAGGAATACCTGATCCCATTGAGGAATATGAGATTCCATCCTCACCAGTTCCTAGTCAAGGACCTACACCCTGCAAAATGCCAATGAATGTTGCCAAACTAGTGGACTTCATGTCTTCTGAGGTTCGAACCACGATCATAGCAAAGCTGTATGGAGATCCTGAGTTATTCCTTGCACTTCGAGCATTCCTTAACGGAGAGCTACGAACGGGATTACTGCAGTTTGTGCAACCAAATAGGCCTGACTCAATTATGATTGATGAGGAAAATCATGTGCAATCACTTGACTTAGATGGACACGAGTCCATAATCGAGGTACCCATTAACGAACTAGGGCAGTATTTTGAAGGCGACGAGTCTAATGCGACCCTACCCATCACCACCAAGGGATTAACTATAAAGGGAATTCTTGATGGTGGTGCGGGAGTTAGCATCATTACAAAAGATTGTTGGGAATCCATGGGAAAACCCCGCCTCAGTGTTACTAACATTGTGGTAAAGATGGCAAATGGTACCATAGCCAAACCTACGCGGATGCTCAAGGATCTTAAGATCAAAGTTCTAGGACACAAGGTACGACATACGTTCATTGTAATGGATTTCTCTAAACACCTTATGTCATATGAAATGATTTTAGGACGAACATTCATGAGAGAAGCACAAATGGTTCACGATTGGTCTAAAAATCATGTCTATTTGCAATTCCAAGACTCTGTCCATAGAGTGGATTTGGTGACTGGTAAGGTACACCCCTTAGGGAGTAAAACCATTATTGATCATCGCTCTGACACCACAGTTCACTCGGCCCCACTACAATATTGTTACACTTGTAAGAAGGATACAGACATTGGCCAAGATTCTCCTTATATGGATATCCTACCTGGGATGACTGAGTCGGAAAATGTGGATTGGGTCCACCTAGCATCAACCATAGACACTTGGGGAAATAGGGGGACGACCTGGGTAACACCTGAGGGGGATGAAATGCGTGTACCCTTAAATATGCTATAAGCAATGCATATCACTTCCGACAAGACTCATCCTAATGTAACGAAGAAAACATACAAGTGGGTCCCTAAAGCTTCTTTAGTGACCATAGCTAGTGCTAAAAAACAGAAGCCTTGTAAGAAACGTACCACTCGCTCCAAGGAAAGTAAGAAAATGTTGCGATGGATCCCTAAACGACTATTGGAAGCCCAAGGCTACTATCAAGGAAATGATCAAATCTGGGTGCCAAAACATAGATTATGCTCTTACCTATCACCTGACCCAAGTGAGCCCAATCCCGTAGCTCCAAAACGAATCAATGATCGGGGAAAGAAAAAAATCACAGAATGCTACACACCCACTCCCGAGCTACTTTGGGTACCAAAGAAAGAAAGATTTGTTCCACCTAGCTCAGGAAGGGGGGAGTCCCATGAAGATCCTAGCTCATCATGTAATACATCCATAGAGGTAAAAGCTTCTACACAGCCTCCATCTATAGTAGTGGACCTCCATGAAGCTAAAAAAGAATCCACACCTCCCAGTGTTCAAGAATCACCTGATGAACCACTTCAAGTTCGATCCTGGGAGAGTACCTTACCACCCTTGCAACTTGACGAGGAACCTAGGGTAATAGAAAACTACTGGCAAAAATCCTCACCTATTACCAACTGGATCAATTGGTTTCAAAGGGTGACAAGCTCATTTCAAACGGTATGATCTACCCAAGGAAGGGGGGAGTGTTTGTGGACAGTCATCATTCATTTGTTTCCCTCTCAACCTTTTTCCCTGACCTCTCAATCACCAATCTTAGGGAATGTACATATAAAGCTTTATACTCACAAAAAATTAAAAAAAAGAGCAAGAGCAATTAGCAAACGAGTATGCACATTAAAAGTCAAAACATTGACTCAGACCTACCCATGTCACATCTGGTACAGTGAAACAGAAACCTATGCCATAAAACACCTTTGATCCTCATCACTTGAGTGATTGAGGGTAGGTAAGATTAGTACAATAGGAGTGTTTTTGTTTTAGAGTTGAGAGATTAGCGAAGTTCTCTTTTCCCACTAATGTGCCTCCTGGAGGTATTCCTTTTGTTTCCTAGTGTGTACAGGGGCGTGTTGCTATTGATAGGATTTGGACCTTCATGGAACCTTTCTCTCGTTCACACTTCAAATCAAGCGCGACCATCAACACAAACAGGTGTTTTATGTCCATTAGCATTGCCCTTATCTTTTTGCATCCATGTTTGTCTGCTTTGATTGTGATTGGTAGCATAATATTCAGCGCATTTGCTTAGTATCAAACATTTAATTCAATGTAATGTTTTGTCATAATCACTTGTCTAGGTTTAAAAATCAAGCAGTCCGACTAAGCTAGTTTGACCAAGCTAGGTATTAAAAATCTTCTCTTAATACCATGGGGAATGCCTTCCTAATAATCAATGGTTACTTAGGTTCTTAATCCGATTTAGGCAGCATTGTGTGAAATGTACTAGGGCTTTGTAGTGGGCTTAACCCTATTGACCTTTAGCTTAAGTATTATAAAGGGAGTTTACTAATGTGATGAGCCTGGGGAGTGTATCAGTGTTAAATGACCCCCCAAAGTTACAAAATTAAAATGCTGAAAATGAACAAACAAAAAATCAAAGTGCCACAATGTAAAATTTTAAGCTGGAAGAGAAATCCCTGCTTAAATTGGTACTTCACTCACATGTATCGCCTATGGTACTAGAGCCCTAAAGGTTCCCAGTGTGGGCGCTTTTCCTTGAAAAGCAAAAAACCCAAGGCATACAAAATAAGCACACACATCATATTTGAATCAATGTGAAAAGACTTTGGGGGGTCAAAGAAAAAGTAATCAGTCAGGCGATGATTTCATGAGAAATTCCTTTTATCGTAGCTTAACTACAAAGTCTTCTAGGTATAGCCTCTAGTCAGCCCTCGAACATCAAATACTTGGCTCTCGCGATTAAACAACTTAATTGACCACTGAAAATTAAGAAGCTTACCCATGGTATTAATATTCGTTCTCTAGTGCCTTTCGACCGTCAAATTAGCGACCCCAGACTTGTTTAATTTTCTACCTTTACATTTGTTTATGCATTTGATTACATTGCAATTTAATGTTCATTGCTGACAAACTGTTTAAATTCTTTTACCAATCAATTTGTCTACCTAAAACTACATATGCTTTTTAAGAGAATGCAATTACTGTGCCAATGCTGTTTGATTTTGCAGTGACTGAAGAAGGCTAAGGACATTCATCTCAAATGCTCTTCCATCTCGACGAACGAGCTTCAACTCAATAGCTTCCGAGGACGGAATCTACATCAGGAAGGGGGGCATGTTAACCCTCACGGCTCACGGGCACCCCATCACCTACGACAGACGTGTATTATGTATTTGGTAGAGTCAGGTACCGGGCTTGTCGGACCAATAGGAAAAGGGTAAGAGTGATCGCCGATGACAGGCGCACTCTAACTGGGACATTCAAGGGATTAGTTGGCTAAGCATGGACCCCCAAGTGTGAATGGGGTGAGCTCATATAAAAGCCAACTAAACCTAATTTTTACTCATTCTCTCATTTTTGCAATAGAAGAGTGCTCTTGCTCCATCTCCATCTCCATCTTCTTCTTCTTCACCTCCTTGTGCGTGTGTGTGTGTGTGTGTGTGTGTGAGAGAGAGAGAGAGAGAGAGAGAGAGAGGGAGAGTGTGTGTGCGATCGAGCATTACGAAGGCACGATGGCGGCGAAGCGGTTGAGCGCGGCACGACTGCAGCTTCTTCTTCATCGCGGCGAGGAATCCACCACGAAGGCGAGCGTAGAGCGGTGAGTGACACACCCTTTGCTCTCTTGAGCTTGCTAGTTTAGGTTTGTTGTGTGCTTGGAGCCATTTGTGGCTCGCACACGGTGTATTGGCAAGTCCCTTGCTTCGACAATGCGGCAAGGAGCGCACAGTGAGGAGGTGTTTGAAGAGCAAGTTGAAGCTTGAGTAGGTCATACTCTTGGGTATAAAGAGTTGGTTTTGGAGCCTATTATTGAGGATTTGGATGAAGGTATGCAAGGCAAACATGTTTGCTTGGGTATATAGGAGGTGCAAGGTATTTTTAATTTATGCAATGCTATGGATACATGTGGTGTTGAAGGTTGCTTTACAGGTATCTTTGTATCGGTTTCTAGGCTTTTTTTAAGTGGAATATGCTATGGAGAGTTCTCTAGCAGATAACTGGATTGTTGGTTTTGATAAAGGGCTTTAAATGGTGGGAAATATGCTTGTGATGTGCATGAGGGATTGCGGATACAGAGTGACAAAGTTCTACACTATGAAGATCTGCAAAAGTGGCTTGTTTCTTGGTCTAAAGGTGGTGGCAAAGTCTTGAAGATGCATGCTTTACAGGTGGATGCTTATGGCCAATACCATCTATCTGATCCAGGTGGAGATTACACCATGCTTGGGGAAGCTTCGAGCTTTTTTTTTAACCCTAGAGGATGATGCAGATTATAATTTCTCTCTCTAAACTATCTATACATCCACTGTATATATCATTTTCCTTTTGTAGTACTATTTTACCTAAAGAATATTGTTGTTGAGCATAAATGCTCAACTAAGGGGGTGGGCAATGATGGTGCAGTCAAATACTGACCACCCACTGAGAGGCCAAATGTAGATGCATGAAGGTTAGCAGCATTGTTGCTCACTATGAGGTGCCCTCTCCTTCTTATTTTTCCCCCCATTCACAGCTAAAGCCTCTTTTATTGAATGGGTGGCCACCCCTTTTCTTTGGGTTGCCTTATCCCCTTCCATGATACAACACATTTGGTATACATTATTGGCCAAGGCACCGCCTTCCAAAAATCTCTACGTAGCACTTTAATGGCACACATACTCGACCTGAGCATTGCCTAGAACCACATTTGAGACTCAAAACTCATCAAGAACTTAAGGTGCTTTTGTAAAGGCACCAGATTTGGCATATGTATTGGCCAAAGCATTGCCTTGTAACCACCTTTTTGCTTCAAACATACTCACTTTTAGCATCAAAAACACAGTTCTTGACCCTTTAAAGCCGCATTTGACATAGATTGAGCACTAAACTAGCTTGTTACCAAGCCCTTATTAGTTCTGAATAATCATATATGATTCAAATTAGCTTAGCTTGAATTCCTTTGCTCTTTTTTCCATCATGAAAGCGGAGCTTTACAACATCCACCCCCTTTGAACCTGCATAGCCTCCGGTTTGTGCCAATCGGCCTTCAATCTTCAAACAAAACCTATAAAAGTATAATTGTTGTCCCAATGTGATCATGCTTTGGAAAAAAATTTCAACCTATGACCTTATTTGAGTATACTCTCCTCCAAGATCATAGGGAAAACACACCTCCACTTCGTTGTTTTGATCCCTTAATTTATTTGCCCCTTGTACTGTATGTATATGTTCTTGCAAAGTTTACCCTGTATATCTTGAGGCTGTATAGACTCACCCTCAAAGATTTCTACTTCATTTAAGGCATCTACAAAACTTAACTTTTCATACACAGCTTTAACTATATCTTCATTGTTAGCCTGGAAGAAAGTAGCATCATGTAGAAGACACTCATCAATCACAGATTTTAATTTTGATTGTACTTGTTCTCAAATATCTAAGTAGATTTTTAGACTTTGAATATGTTCTGTATATCTTGCATAATGCTCATCACTTAGACTCTCAATAGGATAGATAAGCTTGGATTATGTACCAACACAAGAAAACCTTACAGATCTATTCACAAAGGCATTGCCTCGTGAGAAGTTTGAAGCTTTCTACAAAGCTTTGGTCCTACTCCCCTTTGTGAATTGATCATGCACTCACGCCATGGCACTTCCCTATACACTATGTGCCAGCTCCCGTTCACCACATCACTCCGAGGGGAGGTTTGTTACCATACATATTTTAGTAGTGATGTGTGCGAACACAATTAGGACTGTCGGGGCATTTTTTTCTCACTAGGAGTATCCCCCCAAGCATTGTATATATGCCCATCACTATAGGGCTCTAGCTTATATTTCCATTGTGCACTAAGAAATACTACTCTCTGTTGTGTGCCTTGATCTTCTTTGTCTTCTCCAAGTTTTGTTTGTTTCCCTCCCACCCTATTTCCAACAATACTAGCCCCAAAATCCACATTTAGCAAAGATTCTAAAGTGTCATAGTAGAATTTTGGCATAAACCATAAAGTAAACAAAAACACCAAAATGCATTAAGATTTTGGTCTTTCACCTCGTGTCCACAAAAACATGACAATAGTAACAAAGTAAGGATGTTTTTACCAAATCCTTTTGGTCTTACAAAGTTTTATGTTCATTGACTCACTTTATGTTGAATGTTTGATATTTGGAAAGATGATGGAAGAGAAAATGAAGGTCCAAGAGGATTGGGGTGTGGATGGAACTATGTTATCACAAATAAAGCTTCATTACTCTTATGTTTTTGAACAAATTCTGCCCCATAATTTACATGCCAAACTTTTGGTGCATTTAAGAATTATAATATAATGTTTCATTTAGTTGTACTTGTCTTATGTCCAATAGAAGAAAAAAATGAAGGTACAAGGGGATTGGGGTGTGGATGGAACTATGCTATCACTATTATAGCTTCATTACTTTTGTATTTTTGAACAAATTTTTCCCTGTAATCAGCATGTTAACCTTTCGAAACATTTTTAGAATTATAATACAATTTCTCATTTGGTTGCATTTATCTTGTGTCCAATTTGTTTGAGTTCCATTTTAGTGTAGTTTCTCAAAATCTTGGTGTGAAGAAGGAGCCGTCGCTTCGCCGCGCTCAACCGCTTCGCCGCCGCCGTGCTGTCGTCGCAATGCTCGATCGCACTCTCTCTCTCTCTCACACACACACACACACACACACACACACGCATACACACACACACACAAGGAGATGAAGAAGAAGAAGATGGAGATGGAGCAAGAGCACTCTTCTATTGCACAAATGAGAGAATGAGTGAATTTTAGGTTTAGTTGACTTTTATATGAGCTCACCCCATTCACACTTGGGCACCCATGCTTAGCCAACTAATCCCTTGAATATTCCAGCAAGAGTGCGCCTCTCATCGGCGATCACTCTTTCCCTTTTCCTATTGGACCGACAAGCCCGGTACCTGACTCTACCAAGTAAATAATACAATGTCCGCCATAGGTTACAACGTCCGTCGTAGGTGATAGGGTGTCCGTGAGCCGTGAGGGTTAACATGCCCCCCTTCCTGATGTAGATTCCGTCCTCGGAAGCTATTGAGTTGAAGCTCGTTCGTCGAGATGGAAGAGCATTTGAGATGAATGTCCTTAGCCTTCTTCAGTCTGCAAAATCAAACAACATTGGCACAGTAATTGCATTCTCATATAGAATTAAAAAGCATTTACAATTGTAGGCAGACAATGTGATTGGCAACATAATTTTAAACCATTTGTCAGCAATAAACATTAAATTACAATATAATCAAATGCATAAACAGATGTAAAGGTAAAAAATTAAACAAGTCTGGGGTTGCTAATTTAACGGTCGAAAGGCACTAGAGATCGACTATTAATACCATGGGTAAGCTTCTTAATTTTCTCTAGTCAATTAAGTTGTTTAATCGTGAGAGCCAAGTATTTCATGTTCGAGGGATGACTAGAGGCTATACCTAGAAGACCTTGTAGTTAAGCTACGATAAAAGGAATTTCTCATGAAATCATCGCCTGACTGATTAATTTTTTTTGACCCCCCAAAGTCTTTTCACAGTGATTCAATTTTGATGTGTGTGCTTACTTTGTATGCCTTGGGTTTTTTTCTTTTCAAGGAAAAGCGCCCACACTGGGAACCTCTAAGGCTCTAGTACCATAGGCAATACATGTGAGTGAAGTACCAAATCAAACTGAGATTTCTCTTCCAGCTTAAGATTTTACATTGTGGCACTTTGATTTGTTTTTGTTTGTTCGTTTTCAACATTTTGATTTTGTAACTTTGGGGGGTCATATAACACTGTTACACCTCCCCAGGCTCATCACACTAGTAAACTCCCTTTATAATACTTAAGTTAAAGGTCAATAGGGTCAAGCCCACTAGAAAGCCCTAGTACATTTCACACAATGCTGCCTAAATCGGATTAAGAACCTAACTAGCCATTGATTATTAGGAAGGCATTCCCCATGGTATTAAGAGAAGATCTCTAACGCCTAGCTTGGTCAAACTAGCTTAGTCAGACTGCTTGATTTTTAAACCTAGACAAGTGATTATGACAAAAATTTACATTGAATTGAATGTTTGATACTAAGCAAATGCGCTGAATATTATGCTACCAATCACAATCAAAGCAGACAATCATAGATGCCAAAAAGATAAGGGGAAATGCTAATGGACAAGAAACACCTGTTTGTGTCGATGATTGCGCTTGATTTGAAGTGTGAATGGGAGAAAGATCCCATGAAGGTTCAAATCCTAACAACAGCAACACGTTCCTGTACACACTAAGAAACACAAAGAATACCTCTAGGAGGCACATCAGTGGGAAAAAAGAACTTTGCTAATCACTCAAATCTAAAACAGAAACACTCCTATTGTACTCATCCTTCCTACCCTCCATTACTTGAGTGACGAGGATCAAAGGTATTTGATGACATAGGTTTCTATTTCTATGTACCGGATGTGAATGTGTAGGTCTGGGTCAATGTTTTGACTTTTATTGTGCACACTCGTTTGCTAATTACTCTTGCTCTTTATTATTTTTGTTTTTTGTGAGTATAAGACTTTCTATGTACATTCCCTAAGATTGGGAGATTGAGAGGTCAGGGAGGAAGGTTGAGAGGAGAATGAGTGAATGATGACTGTCAGCAAACACTCCCCCCTTCCTTGGGTAGATCATACAGTTTGAAATGAGCTCGCCACCCTTTGAAACCAATAGTTCCAGTTGTTGGTAATAGGTGAGGATTTTTGCCAGTAGTTTTCTCTTACCTTAGGTGCCTCGTCAAGTTGCAAGGGTGATAAGGTACTCTCCCAGGATCGGACTTGAAGTGGTTCATCAGGTGATTCTTGAACATTGGGAAGTGTGGATTCCTTTGTAGCTTTATGGAGGTCCACTTTTGTGGGTGGAGGCTGTGGACAAGATTTTACCTCTATGGATGCATTACATAAGGAGCTAGAAGCTTCATGGGACTCCCCCCTTCCTAACCTAAGTGGAACAAATTGTTCTTTCTTCGGTACCCAAACTAGCTCGTGTAAGGTCTCTACTTTCAAATTTCACACAAGTTCTATTACGCATTTGAATTTTTTTAACCATCACTCATTATTCAAGATATTCGAGTTCAAATTATGAATCGTAGGTTGAGAAAACCTAGAATTCAAAATTTGCGCTACAAAATTCTGACATGTTTAGCTATATGAATCACTAACTAACTTATTGCAAGACTTATTTACTGATTGTAGAATTTTCTTTTACTACCGTCAAGTTAATATGAAACTGTAAAGTTTAACTTAAAAATGTAAAGCAAATTATCATTAAGGAAATAAATAAAATAGTTATAAAGACAAAAGAATACACATGGATGACAAATGAAGCCACATGGACTCACGTGGACTCACATAGGAGGGGACAAAGTGGGACACACTGTCACATGAAAAGGAGAGGCTAGTCTTGACTAATCTTAATGAGGGGGGGCTGTGTGGCCTTATCTTTTGATGATAATGACAAAGTGGTCAAGCTGATGGGTACCACAAGGGTACCAAAAACGCGGGTATGATTTGTGGAAATATATATATATATATAATTTTTAATTTTTTTGAGAAAAAAAGTTGGACGTTTTCTTTTCTACTATAAATAGAGCATCCATGCTCACACTTTAGACATAGAGATTGCCTCTATAGCGCTCACGAAGTGCTGCCACTTCTCTTAGAGAGAAGGCGTCCACAAACCACTAAGAGAGCAAAAACTCTAGTGGACTAATAAGGTGCGTATTAATTAAGCATTCAATTAACTTTAGGAATGATGTATGTGTGCTATCTCTTATTCTAATCTCTCTAATAGATTAGTAAGATTCAATTAGCTATGTGTGTGTGTGTGCTATCTCTTACTCTAATCTCTCTAATAGATTAGTAAGATTCAATTAGTTTTAAGAAGGATATGTGTGTGTGTGCTATCTCTTACTCTAATCTCTCTAATAGATTAGTAAGATTCAATTAGTTTTAAGAAGGATATGTGTGTGTGTTCTATCTCTTACTCTAATCTCTCTAATAGATTAGTAAGATTCAATTAGCTATGTGTGTGTGTGTGTGCTATCTTCTACTCTAATCTCTCTAATAGATTAGTAAGATTCAATTAGCTATGTGTGTGTGCGTGCTATCTCTTACTCTAATCTCTCTAATAGATTAGTAAGATTCAATTAGCTATGTGTGTGTGTGTGTGCTATCTCCTACTCTAATCTCTCTAATAGATTAGTAAGATTCAATTAGCTATGTGTGTGTGCGTGCTATCTCTTACTCTAATTTCTCTAATAGATTAGTAAGATTCAATTAGTTTTAAGAAGGATATGTGTGCGTGCGTACTATCTCTTACTCTAATCTCTCTAATAGATTGGTGAGATTCAATTAGCTTTAGAAAAGGATGTGTGTGTGTTATCTTTTACTCTAATCTTCTAATGGATTAGTAAGATTCAATTAACTTTAAAAAAGATGTGTGCGTATGTTTTCTCTTACTTTAATCTCTCTAAGTATACCTACTCTCTCTAGTTAGTACATCTTCACTATTAACTTATGCACAGTTAATTGAAAGTTAATACATAAGAAAACTCATCTTATTCTTATTATACATGATGAAATTCTCATTCACCAATTTTATTGTCAATTAGATTAAGTAGAATTTTGAATAATACTAAAAATTGATTTAGTTGAAGTATAGAAATGGAAGTTAGAATTGGATTAAAAATGTCATGCATAAAAGTAATACAGTCCTAAACTTTCACTCATAGTTTACACACTTAACTTTTGATTAATTACGAGTAGCAAATATTTGATGTATAGAAACTAGATGTAGAAAAATAACACTAAGTGTGAATCCGAGTTGATGAGGGTTCAAATTACAAACTCTCTTTGGAAACAAGGAGACTATTAGGGAAATTGACCAATTTAAAGTTCTAAGTGTATAACATAAGTGTAGTACAAAACAAAATGGCCCCAAAGCGTGCTCGAACCCAAGGCGCTAATGATCATGAAACCGGTACAAGTAACGGTGGAACTCCTGCGGAACATGCTATGTCTCCACCAATCGGACCAATCAGAGCTATGGTACAGGTTAGTATTGCAGTTTCAAGTTATGCATCATTGCATATGCGAGACCATAGGAATATATTATTTACCTTATGAAAAGAAAACACGGACCGAAACCACGGTGCTTAACTCCAAGAAACTCGGCATATGTTTGACAAGTAGGAAAGAATGTATGGTTAAACTGGTTTCTATAGGAAAGAATGTTTGTCCAAAACCTTCGGTATGGTTTCTCTCAAGTCTCTCTACTTATTAGCGCTGGTATTATGTGGCAGTTGTCGAGGGGTGAGATGACGCCGAGGATGGCACCGCTGATGCTGTGGTGGGTGTACACCCAAATTAGCCAAGCGGGATACTCCAGTTTTGTTTTGCCGTGCCGTGAGGATGAAGCCCAAATTGGCATCGTTGTTGCTGTGATGGGAGTACGTCCAGATTAGCAAAACGAGTACTTGTCGAGCGGTATGGGATGCTCATGAGGACAAGGGTTTTTATAAATAATGTATATAACGATCGGACATAATAGCGCCAGTAGAGATTCTTGAGTGAACCTAATCCAAGGGTTGTTGGTTTAAAATTGGACGACTTCTTGTTTGACTATTGTTTGTAATATTGTTTGAAGGGCTGTTTTAATGAGCCAGCATCATAAATAAAGTAAAGGAACATGTATATTTAAACAGTGGGGTAGTAATTAGATAACAAAATAAGGGTGAGTGTGGTGTGGAAAGTGGGAGAATGATACCCCGACGGTATCATTCTATGGACGGGTGGACCCAATGAGTCGGGTAACTTTCCAACGCTAGATATTATTTTTTTAAGTCATAAATCTTAAAAGAGACAAACCTTGGCGGCTGTGCTTCTGAAACATGGAGAAAAAAGTGCACAGGTTGATCGCTCTAAGATTTATAATGTTAGGTATAATTGATTATAGATAGTTTTTTGATAGGGTTATGGTGGTCACACTCTACCATATCGAGATAGGACCAATCCTTCACTAACGGTTCATGCCCGTGGCTATGTAGTAGGTCAGGCTCCTCTCAAAAAGGGGCAGGGACCTCACACTGGTATCAGAGCCTAGGTTAAAGCTTGGGGAGATTTTTAGATTGATGTTTGGATAGTGAAGGATGCGAATGTTTGAAATAATAGAAGAACCTAGAAAAATTGTTTTGAGTTTTTATATGGTATTGAAGATTGAACTTTCCTGGTATAGGAAAATGTTCATTCAGCCTACCAGAAATTCCAAGTGTTCACCATCATGTTTGAAAATGCATGCCAATCACCAAATTATTAGTTTCGAAAAAGGGTGATGATGATTTTGGATAGGGTGTTTGCACCACCTATCCCAAGGGTGCATAGAGGATAGGGCATCAACTAGAGTCCATCTGGAGGAATCTATACCATCGATGCTGACAAGATATGGTGCATGGATACCAATCTCAAGAAACTTCGATGGGCAGAGGAGTTAAAAGTCATCGAAGTTTATCTTTTCATTGGTACTAAGAATTTGGATGTTACCATTACCTTTGGAGGTGAAAAGATATCTCAGAATCAATGGGTCTATAACCAAGTTACAAAAGTTATCCATGGTGGTAGGATTCGACCCATATGTGTATCTCGTAGCTTTCAAGGGTCAAAGAAAACTTATTATTTTGATCCTTTAGCCTATCCTTTTGTAGTCACTAAACTCAAAATATAGAGACATTACAATCCTTATAACTAAAGACTACCAACCTTGGTAGCAAATAATGTGTATATAAATAAAGTTTGGATTAATATTATCTTTTGTTTGTATTATTTTCTGATCAAGTCTTACCTTAAAGTGGATTAAAGTTAGAGTATCCAATAAAGTTTCACTTAATCTATATTGCACAGAGTGCGATGTACGCATCTCTTCAAGAGAAAAAGCTACTTCTGAAGCAATCTAAACTTCCCTCTTTCAAAGGGGAAGGAGCCCTAGTTGAGCGCGATGCAGAAGTGTGTCTCAAAGAGATAGAGTATTCTTTTGCTGCTGTTGTTACTACTCCCGTTAACCAAGCAATGTTGGCTATGTTTCGTCTCACGGGGGATGCCAAGATTTGGTGGAAACAAAACTGCAAAGATAATCAAGTAGCTCAAAACACTCAAACTTGGGAAGACATAAAGTATGATGTCAAAGGACGTTATCTTCCACCTGCACACGAATCCCTTAAGATGAATGAATTCTTCAACTTATGTCAGTTTCATCTTACAGTGGAACAATACTACTCCAAGTTTGTAACTCTTAGGCGCTATGCTCCGCCAATGACAGCATATCAACAAGTAGCCCGTTTTTGCCAAGGGCTAAATTCTCCTTTAAATACCTGTCTAGAAGCCATGAGGCCTGTAAATTTGCAAGATGCTCTTTTAAGAGCTAAACCCTTAGCTAAAGAGATGTCAAACTCTCAAAGGATACGAAATGGAAATTTAAGGAATGCTGGAAGGAGAGGACGGCCTATGATGTGGAACCAAGGGCAAGTTCACCCAGTTCACCAAACTCATCCAATAGTTGGAGCTTCAGCAAATGGAGCTCAAAATGTAGATCTTAGATTATGAATGCAACGATCTAGGACATTTCAGGAATGTATGTCCTAGGTGAGTCTCCGCAACAAATACACCTAATCGAGCTAGAGGACGAGGCCAAATAATAAATTGTGGAGGAAGAAATGGAGGACAAGGTCGAGGGCGTGGAATGGCTACTAGAGTCAATGCTATCATAGGAGAACCAACATTGGGAGAAGATCAAGAGGAAAGAGCAACTCTGCATGTTGCAATTGATAACCCAAGAGCAAGACAACAATATGCTGTCATTCAAACACCTGCAAATCACCAAGGTGAAAAATTTGAGCTTCTTATTGATTATGGTAGTACTCATTCTTTCTTGTCACCTAAATGTTTAAGGAGGTTAGGACTTAATCAAAACCCTGCAAGAAAGATGAGAGTTGAATTAGCCAATGGAAAGGAGGTGTTATCTCAGTACACTGTGGGAAAAATAGATTTCAAGTTGGGAGAATACTCTACTTCTGCTACTTTTTGAACCTTACCCATAGGAATCTATGACGGAATTCTTGGAATGGATTGGTTAGCCAGTCATAATGCCAATATCCATTGTGCCCAAGGAAGTGTTACTTTTGTGTACAACCATGGTCAAGAAGTCACTATTCAAGGCTAGAATGGACGACCAAAAGCTTACTTGGTCAAAGCTAATCGTCTTTTGAAAGGGTTACGCAAGGGTCAAAAAAAATTTGTAGTCAAGCTAAACAAAGTAAAAAAATCTTCTACCAACCCTGAACCAATGTGTCTAGAAGAATTTTCGGATGTTTTCCCCGCTGAACTTTCTGAACTACCACCACCTAGGGAGGTAGACCATGAAATCAAAATTTTTCCAGGTAGTGGACCAGTCTCAAGAGCGCCGTACAAGATGTCACTTCCAAAGGCTATAGAACTCAAGGAGCAGCTCAAGCAGTTGATTGAGCAAGGGTTTATCCGACCTAGTACATCTCCATGGGGTTCACCTGTTCTCTTCCAAAAGAAAAAGGATGCCTCTCTTCGACTTTGCATAGATTGTAGGGGCTTAAATCAGGTTACCATCAAGAATAAATATCCAATTCCTCGTATTGATGAGATGCTGGATAGATTACATGGAGCCAAAATATTCACAAAGATCGATCTTCGATCCGGCTATCATCAAATTCGAATCTAGGAGGCTGATATCTCCAAAACAGCTTTCAACACTCGTTATGGTCATTACGAATTTACAGTGATGGATTTCGGACTTACGAATGCTCCTGCAACTTTCAATCGTCTGATGCACGATATCTTTAGAGAATTCTTGGAGGATTTTGTCCTAGTATTCTTTGACGATATCTTAATTTATTCCAAATCAGAAGAAGAGCATGAAGGACATGTTAGGAAAGTGTTAGAGATTTTACGCCGAAATAAGTTGTATGCAAAGAAAAGCAAATATACCTTCTTTACCCCTAAGGTCTGTTACTTAGGGTTTATCATTTCACCTGAAGGAGTCTCTGTTGACCCTGACAAAGTCAAAGATATTGTGAAATGGCCTCAACCCACTTCACAAACCGAAGTCAGAGGGTTCTTAGGTATCACAGGATGGTATAGGATCTTTGTAAAGGACTATGCTCTTAAAGCTGCACCACTAACTGACTTGCTAAAGAAAGGAGCTACGATGTTTTGGGAATAAAAACATGAATCTTTCTTCAAACAGCTTAAGGAGTATCTTGCTTCAGAACCTCTCTTAAAACCTCCAGATTTCACCCAAGAATTTGAGGTGATCACAAATGCTAGTAACCTTGCATTAGGAGGAGTCCTTACTCAAGAAGGAAGGCCTGTAGCTTATACTTCTCGGAAGCTTAGGATTCATGAAGTGAATTATGCTACACATTATTTATAATTGCTAGTAGTTATTCACGCTCTCAAGCTATGGAGAAATTATCTATTGGGACGAAAATTCCAATTGGTAACAGATCACAAGAGCCTTAAGTGGATTTTTACCCAACCTAACCTTAACATGAGACAAAGGAGATGGATAGAGATTATGCATGAATATGATTTTGATATTAAATTTAGACCACGTAAGGATAATGTTGTGGCAGATGCCCTAAGCCGTAAAGCTTTTCTGGGGGCAATTTCAATGGCTAACAACCCTATTTTAGACAAGGTCTCGGATGCTGATGTTAGAGATGCAGATTACCAGATGCTTGCTAGTATCCTACATGAAGAGAGTGTATCATCAAATCAGCCTAAACCTCTACATTACTCCTTAGAAGATGAGAAAATTTACTATAGGAATCGACTATGCATACCTAAGGATTCTACCCTAAGGAATGCTATCCTATATGAAGCACATGATGGCCCAACTTCAGGACATCCAGGTTATGCCAAAACCATCAATGCAATTCACAGAAGTTACTATTGGCAAGGTATGAAGGGTGATGTCCTTCGCTATGTCAAGCAGTGTTTGTCTTGTCAAAGGATTAAGGCAGAGAGACTAAAGATGCCAGGTAAATTACACCCTTTAGATATTCCACAAATGAAATGGGAATGTATTAGCATGGACTTTATCACTGGGTTTCCTTCTGTTCAAGCTGGCTATGATTCAATCATGGTCATAGTCGACTTGCTTACTAAAGTGGCTCACTTAATCCCAGTCAAGACAACCTTTACAGCTTCAGATATTGCTCGTCTGTTTGTGAAGGAGGTTTTCAGAATTCATGGTTTACCCAAGAGGATTGTCAGCGATCGTGATGCCAAGTTTACTTCAAAGTTTTGGCTATCATTGTTTCAAGCTATTGGAACCCAGTTATGTTTTAGTACTGCTTATCATCCTCAAACTGATGGCCAAACTGAAAGAGTTAATCAAGTAATTGAAGAAATCCTCAGAGCCTACTGTAATAGAGAACCTCGCAAGTGGATTCAATACCTACCCTTGGTAGAGTATGCATACAATTCCTCTACTCATAGAAGTATTGGAATGAAACCTTTTAATTCTCTTTATGGTCAAGAATTTTTATCACCTCTTAACTTTTCTGACCCCACTATAAGGGTAGAAGCCTCAAAGAAAATGCTTGAAGAAATGGAAACTCAAACCAAAGCTATTCGAAGGGATATTCAAGCGGCTCAAGATCGACAAAAGAAGTACGCTGACTTAAAAAGATCTGATCGGATTTTCAAAGAAGGTGACAAATTTTTCTTACAATTAAAGCCCAAAAAGAGAAATCTGTCTCTCGGAAGGTATAAGAAGCTTAGCTACCGATATTGTGGACCTTACGAAATAATCAAGGTTGTAAGTGATCAAGCTTATCGACTAAAACTCCCTTCTCATCTCAAAGTGCATGATGTATTTCATGTAAGTCTGTTAAAACCTTATGTATATAACCCTGACCATGTCCTTGATGATGAGAAAATCATTTTACCTGCTCAAGATGTTCTGCAACTCCAACCTGATACTATCCTAGAAACTCGGGAGAGAAAGCTTAGGAATAGATCCATCAAAGAACATCTTATATTATGGAAGGATTTCCCTATAGAAGATGCTACCTGGAAAGATGAGACATCCTTTCTTAAGGATAACCCTTCATTGTTCTTGAGATGAGGACATCTCAAATTCTAAGTTGGGGAGATTGTAAGGTCTCTACTTTCAAATTTCACACAAGTTCTATTACGCATTTGAATTTTTTTTGAACCATCACTCATTATTTAAGATATTCGAGTTCAAATTATGAATCGTAGGTTGAGAAAACCTAGAATTTAAAATTTACGCTACAAAATTCCGACATGTTTAGCTATATGAATCACTAACTAACTTATTGCAAGACTTATTTACTGATTGTAGAATTTTCTTTTACTACCGTAAAGTTAATATGAGACTATAAAGTTTAACTTAAAAATGTAAAGTAAATTATCATTAAGAAAATAAATAAAATAATTATAAAGACAAAAGAATACACAGGGATGACAAATGAAGCCACATGGACTCACATAGGAGGGGACAAAGTGGGACACACTGTCACATGAAAAGGAGAGGCTAGTATTGACTAATCTTAATGAGGGGGGGTTGTGTGGCCTTATCTTCTGATGATAATGACAAAGTGGTCAAGCTGATGGGTACCACAACGGTACCAAAAACGCGGGTATATTTTTTGGAAAAAATATATATATATATATACTTTTTATAAAAAAATTAATTTTTTTTTTATTTGAGAAAAAAAGTTGGACGTTTTTTTTTCTACTATAAATAGAGCATCCATGCTCACACTTTAGACATAGAGATTTCCTCTATAGCTCTCACGAAGTGCTGCCACTTCTCTTAGAGAGAAGGCGTCCACAAACCACTAAGAGAGCAAAAACTCTAGTGGACTAATAAGGTGCGTATTAATTAAGCATTCACTTAACTTTAGGAATGATGTATGTGTGCTATCTCTTATTCTAATCTCTCTAATAGATTAGTAAGATTCAATTAGCTATGTGTGTGTGTGTGTGCTATCTCTTACTCTAATCTCTCTAATAGATTAGTAAGATTCAATTAGTTTTAAGAAGGATATGTTTGTGTGTGCTATCTCTTACTCTAATCTCTCTAATAGATTAGTAAAATTCAATTAGTTTTAAGAAGGATATGTGTGTGTGTGCTATCTCTTACTCTAATCTCTCTAATAGATTAGTAAGATTCAATTAGCTATGTGTGTGTGTGTGCTATCTCCTACTCTAATCTCTCTAATAGATTAGTAAGATTCAATTAGCTATGTGTGTGTGCGTGCTATCTCTTACTCTAATTTCTCTAATAAATTAGTAAGATTCAATTGGTTTTAAGAAGGATATGTGTGCGTGTGTGCTATCTCTTACTCTAATCTCTCTAATAGATTAGTGAGATTCAATTAGCTTTAGAAAAGTATGTGTGTGTGTTATCTTTTACTCTAATCTTCTAATGGATTAGTAAGATTCAATTAACTTTAGAAAAGATGTGTGCGTATGTTTTCTCTTACTTTAATCTCTCTAAGTATACCTACTCTCTCTAGTTAGTACATCTTCACTATTAACTTATGCATAGTTAATTGAAAGTTAATACATAAGAAAACTCATCTTATTCTTATTATACATGATGACATTCTCATTCACCAATTTTATTGTCAATTAGATTAAGTAGAATTTTGAATAATACTAAAAATTGATTTAGTTGACGTATAGAAATGAAAGTTAGAATTTGATTAGAAATGTCATGCATAAAAGTAATGCAGTCCTAAACTTTCACTCGTAGTTTACACACTTAACTTTTGATAAATTACGATTAGCAAATATTTGATGTATAGAAATTAGATGTAGAAAAACAACACTAAGTGTGAATCCGAGTTGATGAGGGTTCAAATTACAGACTCTCTTTGGAAACAAGGAGACTACTAGGGAAATTGACCAATTTAAAGTTCTAAGTGTATAACATAAGTGTAGTACAAAACAAAATGGCCCCAAAACGTGCTCGAACCCAAGGCGCTAATGATCATGAAGCCGGTACAAGTAACGGTGGAACTCCTGCGGAACATGCTATGTCTCCACCAATCTAACCAATCGGAGCTATGGTACAGGTTATTATTGCAGTTTCAAGTTATTCATCATTGCATATGCGAGACCATAGGAATATATTATTTACCTTATGAAAGAAAACATGGAACGAAACCACGGGGCTTAACCCCAAGAAACTCGGCATATGTTTGACAAGTAGGAAAGAATGTCTGGTTAAACTGGTTTCTATAGGAAAGAATGTTTGACCAAAACCTTCGGTATGGTTTCTCTCAAGTCTCTCTACTTATTAGCGCTGGTATTATGTGGCAGTTTTCGAGGCATGAGACGACACCCAAGATGGCACCGCTGATGTTGTGGTGGGAGTACACCCAGATTAGCCCAGCTGGATACTGCAGTTTTGTTTTACCGTGGCGTGAGGATGACGCCCAGATTGGCACCATTGTTGCTGTGATGGGAGTACGTCCAGATTAGCACAATGAGTACTTGTCGAGCGGTATTGGATGCTTATGAGGACAAGGGTTTTTATAAATAATGTATATACCGATCGGACATAATAGCGCCAGTAGAGATTCTTGAGTGAACCTAATCCAAGGGTTGTTGGTTTAAAATTGGACGACTTCTTGTTTGACTATTGTTTGTAATATTGTTTGAAGGGCTATTTTAACGAGCCAGTATCATAAATAAAGTAAAGGAACATGTATATTTGAACAGTGTGGTAGTAATTAGATAACAAAATAAGGGTGAGTGTGGTGTGGAAAGTGGGAGAATGATACCCCGACGGTATCATTCTATGGACGGGTGGACCTGATGAGTCAAGTAATTTTCCAACGCTAGATATTAATTTTTTAAGTCATAAATCTTAAAAGAGACAAACCCTGGCGGTTGTGCGTTGAAAACATGGAGAAAAAAGCGCACAGGTTGATCACTCTAAGATTTATACTATTATGTATAATTGATTATAGATAGTTTTTAGATAGGGTTATGGTGGTCACGCTCCGCCATAGCGAGATAGGACCAATCGTTCACTAACGGTTCATGCCGGTGGCTACGTAGTAGCTAAGGCAATGTCCGTTGGTTTTTCTTTTTCAGGATTGGGGACCTATCAAAGGTACTCCGCTCCTCTCAAAAAGGGGCAAGGACCTCACAGCTCGGGAGCAGGTGTGTAGAATTCTGTGATTTTTTTCTTTCCCCGATCGTCGATTTGTTTTAGAGCTACGGGATTGAGTTCACATGGGTCAGGTGATAGGTAAGAACACAATCTACATTTTGGCACCCAGATTTGATCATTTCCTTGATAGTAGCCTTGGGCTTCCAATAGTCGTTTAGGAATCCAGCGCCACATTTTCTTACATTTCTTGGAGAGAGTGGAACGTTTCTTTCAAGGCTTCTGTTTTTTAGCACTAGCTATGGTCGCTAAAGAAGCTTTAGGGACCCACTTGTATGTTTTCTTCGTTATATTAGGATGAGTCTTCTCACAAGATATATGCATTGCCTCTAGCATATTTAAGGGTACGGGCATTTCATCCCCCTCAGGTGTTACCCATGTTGTCCCCCTATTCCTCCAAGTGTCTATGATTGCTGCTAGGTGGACCCAATCCACATTGTCTGATTCCGTCATACCCGGTAACACATCCATGTAAGGAGAATCTTGGCCAATGTCTGTATCCTTCTTACAAGTGTAACAATATTGTAGTGGGGCCGAGTGAACTGTGGTGTCAGATCTATGATCAATTATAAACATATTTCCTAGAGGATGTGCTCGACCAGTTACAAGATCCACTCGAATGACAGAATCTTGGAACTGCAAGTAGACATGGTTTTTAGACCAGTCATGCACCATTTTTGCTTCCCTCATGAAAGGACGTCCTAAGATCATCTCCGATGCCATAGTGTGTTTGGAGAAATCCATAACAATGAAGGTAATCCTTATTTTATGTCCAAAGACCTTGATTTTGAGATCTTCTAGCATCCCAATAGGTTTAACAATGGACCCATTGGCCATCTTCACTACTATGGTTGTGGTCGCAAGGTGCGGTCTTCCCATAGTTTCCCAGCAATTTTTAGTCACAATGCTAACCTGAGCGCCACCGTCAAGGATTCCCATCACAGTTAATCCCTTAGTAGTGATTGGTATGGTTGCATTGGATTCATCACCCTCAAAGTATTGTCCCAACTTGTTAACAGGTATTTCTATAACAAGGTTCTCATCTAGGTTGGGTTGTGGATCTAAGTGTTCCTCCTCTATTGGCATCTCTCCAGCTCCATCCATCTGTGCAAATTGTGGTAGCCCAAACTTTAGTTCTCCATTTAGGAAGGCTCGAAGAGCTGAGACTAGCTCAGGGTCTTTATATAGTTTGGACATGATGGTGGTTCTAACTTCTGAAGACATGAAATCCATCAATTTGGCAATGTTTAGCGGCACCCCTTGGACTTCAGTCCCTTGACGTGGGGAAGATGGGATCTCCATTTCTTCGATAGGATCAAGTAGTCCCTCTGTAAACATTCTTTCCATCAAGAAGTGAGTACGCCCACTTTCCCATGACTTTAAGTCACTTTATTCTTGGATGACACTAGGTATGGCTAAGGGTCTATGGACTTGGTGAGTTTGTTGTTGCGTAGGGAACACGGCTTCTATAATCTGGATCTTCCTAGGTGCTGGTTCTAGATCCCTTTGGGTATCTTCTACCAAACTCCTTAATTGCTTGACTCGCTCAGTCTCCTCTGTAGGGTTTGGGTAAGTTCCTATCTTCTTTTTGGATCCTAGCCATTGTGGCTCATGAAGATCTTCCTTGTTGGTTTCTATGTTAGTGGTCATTTTGGTCTCCATGGTTTCACTTGAATCAGAATCTTCTTCACCGTCGTTCATATATATGGGGTCATCACCAGTCCCTATGTTGGTCTTTGAACTGGGGTTTGACTTCGTTGCTTTTTGCGATCTCTTGATGCCGTGTCTCTTCTCTCAAGAATATAATTTTGTTTTTGGAGCATCGATCGTGTGAGTACGTTTACTGGTACCACAAGTGTACTTTGTGATGGCTCCTCGGTAACTTCAATCAAGTTTAATGGCGTGATCTTCGGTGCATTTGGATTATTTGGACATTGGGAAATCAAATGATCTATGCCACATTGATTACACATGAGTATCGGCATTGTAGACGTGCTCGCTTGATTGGTTTGCATTAGTGTGGCGTTCTTTTATAGCCTAATAGGACACTCGGCTACACGATGTGGACCTCCACACTCATAGCATTGAAGAGGTGATCTCTTAGCAGTGTAAATGATATTTTGGCCTCTTTCCACAAGAGCAGCTACTTGATATACAGGTTTGACTTGTCCCCAATAGTCCTCCATGTAGTATTGTGGACTTTCTTCAAGCACATCCATCCCATAGGCGATATTAGGATCTATATCTTCCTCACAGCCTTCCAAACAATAAATAGATGACTCACAACCCACTTGATTCACAGAAGTGATTCTCGGATGTGGTGGTTGCGGTCCTAGCACTGGAGGTGGTAAGGGTGCTATTTGAACAACATTTTGGGCCCTAGGGACCATGTGTTGTGCTGTTTGTTCAAGAGGTGGTGTCGGCATCAATGCAAGCACTCAAGGTGTGTCTATCCATGCTAAGGTTGGTCTATTGGCCATCGCGCGCTTAAATACTATGCAATCCTTAGCTTGATGACCATACCTCCCACAGGCATTGCAGTTCCCATTGAATTTTACTCTTAAAGTAGGGCATTCACTGGTACTATGCGGTCCATAGCATACTGAGCACCATTGTTTCTCCCTTCTTGGATACATATGATTGTTTTGCGGAGCACGATTGTCTCTAAGACTCTCTTGAATAGCCTTGGTGAGATCTGCTAAAGTCATCTCAGATATCTTTGGCGATGCAAAGTGTCGAAGTTGGTGACAATTGTCGGTTGGGTGAGGCCAGATAATTTTCCTTGTTTTTGGTCGTATTTATTGGCGGGTCCAGTAGTTCAAAAAGAAACAAGGGCTTGACAAGTTGAAGTCAGGACAAGAGCTCTCATTGGTTTTTTGCGGCTCGGTCATCCGGCCTTTGGGCATCGAATTGCAGGGAGTGAAGTTGTAGGGAGAAACTTTTAAAAGTTTCTTTTGAACTACTTTATGAGCTTGAGGGCCTTCGGGGGGGGTGGGGGATTCAACAAGGGCCGCCATGTGTCAATGGATAGTCCCACAGCGGATTCAAAAGAGTCTTCCATGGGGTTTATATCTCGCATGGTGTGTAACCATTGGCATCACGAAGAGCCTTTGGAGCTCCTATCCGACGTGGCTATGGTTGTAGCCCTCCTGCGGGCGCTGTCGTTGGTGGATCTCATGGGGTAGTTGGTGGCCGTTTTGATGATGGGGGCGGCATTGTCCAATTGGCGGTTGTCGTCGCCAGTTAGTGATGGCACTTTGATCAATTGATGAATTAGCAAGCCACGTGGCGGTGTTGTTCTCGCACCCCTAAGGGAAAACCTAGGAAGATAAGGCACAAATAGAGGGGCCTTTACATGCAAGAAGCCAAAGATAGTTGTGGGGACAAAAAATAGGAGGTCTATTTTTGGACAGTTTTAGGGACAACAATTTTGGAGATCTCTTTTGGAGTTGTCAAAGAAGAGAAAGCAGGTTGTGTTTTGGGAGAGCGGGTGTTGTTAAAGAAGAGGAAGAAGCAGGTTGTGTTCTTGTGGGTGGGAGAAGTCGAAGAAGAATAAGCAAGTACTATTTTGGAGGATGGGGCAAGCGTGAAGAAGGGGAGAAGGGAAGAGTCTCTCTAGAAATAAATGAATTCTCCCACTCTCTTGGAGGGAGAAAGGAACGAAAGAAGGAGTTTTTTATTAGCAAGCTTCTCGTTCGGGAAGCATCTAGCACGGGATTCAAGAGCAAAGGAACAGTTCAAGGTGGATGTTGTGCTTGGCAATTATGAGTTTCTTCCAACAGGTTTGGGATTTTTGAATAGGGGATTTCAAATCAGTAGGCATACGCATATGCAACCGATTTGTATCAAGGGTGACAGATATTTGTTTAATGGAAACATCTTCTGATTTCCAACTCAATTAAGTGTTAATATATGTTCTAAGTTGGACTTTAGTCATTAACTCTGTTCTGATTTGTGATATTCTCCTGCAATTCTCTTTAAGCATCTCTATATCGTCTTATTAACACTAAATCAGTCTTAACCACACTGGTTTTGTTCGGTTTGCATCTCGAATGCTTCTCCATCCTACAACCAGAAGCCCAACGCTTTTTTGGTCAACCCTAGAGAGACACGCACTCCAACAAATTTGGTGAACCCAACGTGGATCGAGACTAGGGTAGACAGAAGCAGCGATGTTAGCAAGCCAAGATATTGGCATGCAATAGTTAATGCAACAATTTGTTGTACTTATGCATCAAAAGCATTTGCACCATCAACAAAAGATGACTCAATTTTCAAAATGATACATGGAGGCTTGGATTTGTGAAGCCAAACAAGCAGTGAGACAGATAAATTGGGGCGCTTGAAGGTCATGACATTTCTAAATTTTGCAAGTTTATGAGCAGGTTATGGAAGACAAGGGAGTAGAGGAGCATGCTATAGTGGACAATTTTGTACTTGTTGTCGTGCTTGAATTAAGTGTGGGGATTGAGTAACACATGGTGCTACGTGGGTAGCATTTAACCAAGCTCTCAAGGATGAATATTTTCTTGAGGATAAGGAGCGTGTTACAAAGAAGAGTTTTTTGAAGTGGGTGCAGCGACATAATAAGGAACTTTCTTCTCCTGAATTGTTAAGAGAATTTGAAAAGAGATTTTCCCAATTGTCTGCAACCGAACATGTTGCTCTTAATTTGGAGAAAGTAGAACTTTATGTGGGTGCTCCCGATCCAAAATTGCAAAAAAGCTTAATGTATCTCCTTGAGGATCCCACATGGGAGTTGGGGCTGAAATCAAATTGGAAAGAAGTGATTGAAGCCATCAATATGGTGGTGAAACGGAAAAAAAGATTGGATAAGTTGGTTGGGATGAATGCAGAGGTGGGAGAAAAGGAAGAAGAGGTTCTTGTGCCAATATAGGAGAAGATTTTGAAGCTAGAGGAGTTGTTCATGGATGAGCTTGTGAAGGGGATCCAAGAATTTAACATTAACATGAGAGCTGTGAAGCTTGAAGAGAAAGGTTAAACTTCCCGATCAAGAAAAAGTGGCCCACAAAGAGGAGGTGGGAGTCAAAACTGTATGTGGTGTGACAGTCTTGATCATCTCAGGAATGAGTGCAAGGAGTTTGGTAAAGCCAAGCGTAAAGATGTGGGTTTTTGGAAGGATGGCATGATACACTTGTGGGAAACAGGGTTGCCTCTAAAGGCCAAATATGGAAGAGGTGGAAGGATGGCATGATACACTTGTGGGAAACAGGGTTGCCTCTAAAGGCCAAATATGGAAGAGGTGGTATGAATAAAAGCATGGAAAAGATATTGCAGGAACACCATGCGAGTGTAGCTGAAACATTGACTTATGGTGTGCAGATTGAGAAGAAAGAGCAGGAAAAACCAATTGAAGGTTCTAGCAGGAATGGGACCTTTTGGCCATATGCTATGACAACAACCAAAAAGGGAAAAGTTACGTATCAGCAGTTGTGTCAAGTGGGAAATTGTATTAGAAAGACTACTAGGTGGGAAGACCCTGTAGATTCCCTCTCAATATACATACATAGCTAAATCTCAAAACAACAAGGTTTTTGTAGAAGAAAAGAGAAAGAGGGAACAGGATCTGGCAGGAACTTCAAAGAGAATGACGAGATCAGAGGTACCAAACGGAAAGGATTCTAGCTTAGGAGTGCCTCTTACCCTGCCCAACATCTCAATGGATGAGGCCGAGAAGGAGAAAAAGGTGGGAAAAGCATGAGGTCCTTCATATAAGCTGAGATCTGATATTGAACAGGCTACTGATGTGAGGAAGATACTTGAGGAACATATTCTAAATAGTAGGGTGGAGTTCATCCTAGGTGAGATCCTAGGTATTGCAAAGAGATAATTTCATGACAGTATTATTGATCTCGTGAAGAGGAAGTGCCAAACATTGTATGGGCCTAAAAACGACCCAACCAAGACACAGGGGGTGTAGAGCATTTATGAACAACTTGAAGCTATTATGGGTAGTGTTAATGAAGAAGAACTAGGTGAAGATGAATGGGGAAGCATAGTGGACAACAATGAGCTTCCAAGACAGGTAAAGAATGTCAAATTTCATGAGGATGAGTATGGAGAAGATGTACCTCGCAGCCATTTCACATGGAATCATTGGGCCAGGGTTACTACTGAAACTTTGGTAAAGGTAGGTGATTCAAAAGAGCCGGTTGTTGCATTGGTAGATCATGGGTCAGAAGTAAGCCTTATGTCAAAGAGCTTGTTATTGAAAGGAAACTGGCATGTTGATGTGGAACATGGGTGGCGTATTTAAACTACCAACACACAATTAGGGGATTTGTATGGTGCATGTCATAATGTTAAAATAACCATAGGAGATGTAAGCGATGAACAAATGTTTTTTGTACAAGATCACCCTACATATCCAATCATCTTAGGGCAGCCTTACATTACGGTGGTGAGAATGGAAACCAAGGTTTTGGATGATGGATCTGTGTATGCTAGAATAAGAATTCGTGATGGTAAGAAAGTAGTTCAATTTAATTTGTTAGTGTGGACCATGCCAGGAACATGGATACCTTAAGAGATCATCCATTGCCAAAGTTGACAAAAGAATTCAAAGAGAACAGAGGTTTTCAGGATTTTTTCCAAATGCCATTGTAAAGCGGAGCTGCAATGATGCTTTGGAGGAGAAGTTCTTGCTGACAACACATGTTGTGCGCTCCTTGCCGCACTGTCGAAGCAAGGGACTTGCCAATACACCGTGTGCGAGCCACAAACGGCTCCAAGCACACAACAAGCCTAAACTAGCAAGCTCAAGAGAACAAGGTGTGTCACTCACCGCTCTACGCTCGCCTTCGTGGTGGATTCCTCGCCGCGATGAAGAAGAAGCTGCAGTCGTGCCGCGCTCAACCGCTTCGCCGCCGTCGTGCCTTCGTAATGCTCAATCGCACACACACTCTCCCTCTCTCTCTCTCTCTCTCTCTCACACACACACACACACACAAGGAGGTGAAGAAGAAGAAGATGGAGATGGAGCAAGAGCACTCTTCAATTGCACAAATGAGAGAATGAGTAAAAATTAGGTTTAGTTGGCTTTTATAGGAGCTCACCCCATTCACACTTGGGCGCCCATGCTTAACCAACTAATCCCTTGAATGTCCAAGTTAAAGTGCGCCTCTCATCGGCGATCACTCTACCTTTCCCTATTGGTCTGACAAGCCCGGTACCTGACTCTACCAAATACATAATACACGTCCGTCGTAGGTGATGGGTGTCCGTGAGCCACGAGGGTTAACATGCCCCCCTTCCTGATGTAGATTCCGTCCTCGGAAGCTATTGAGTTGAAGCTGGTTCGTCGAGGTGGAAGAGCATTTGAGATGAATGTCCTGAGCCTTCTTCAGTCACTGCAAAATCAAACAACATTGGCACAGTAATTGCATTCCCTTAAAAAGCATATGCAGTTTTAGGTAGACAAATTGATTGGTAAAAGAATTTCAAACAATTTGTTAGCAATGAACATTAAATTGCAATGTAATCAAATGCATAAACAGATGTAAAGGCAAAAAATTAAACAAGTCTGGGGTCGCTAATTTGACGGTCGAAAAGCACTAGAGATCGAATATTAATACCATGGGTAAGCTTCTTAATTTTCTGTGGTCAATTAAGTTGTTTAATCGCGAGAGCCAAGTATTCATGTTCGAGGGCTGACTAGAGGCTATATCTAGAAAACCTTGTAGTTAAGCTACCATAAAAGGAATTTCTCATGAAATCATCGCCTGTCTGATTACTTTTTCTTTGACCCCCCCCAAGTCTTTTCACATTGATTCAATTATGAAGTGGGTGCTTATTTTGTATGCCTTGGGTTTTTTGCTTTTCAAGGAAAAGCGCCCACGCTGGAAACCTCTAGGGCTCTAGTACCATAGGCAATACATGTGAGTGAAGTACCAAATCAAGCTGAGATTTCTCTTCCAGCTTAAAATTTTACATTGTGGCACTTTGATTTTTTGCTTGTTCATTTTCAGCATTTTAATTTTGTAACTTTGGGAGGTCATATAACACTGTTACCCTCCCCAGGCTCATCACATTAGTAAACTCCCTTTATAATACTTAAGCTAAAGGTCAATAGGGTTAAGCCCACTAGAAATCCCTAGTACATTCATACAATGCTGCCTAAATCGGATTAAGAACCTAAGTAACCATTGCTTATTAGGAAGGCATTCCCCATGGTATTAAGAGAAGATCTCTAATACCTAGCTTGGTCAAACTAGCTTAGTCGGACTACTTGATTTTTACACCTAAACAAGTGATTATGACAAAACATTACATTGAATTAAATGTTTGATACTAAGCAAATGCACTGAATATTATGCTACCAATCACAATCAAAGCAGACAATCATAGATGCAAAAAGATAACGGCAATGCTAATGGACAAGAAACACCTGTTTGTGTTGATGGCCGCGCTTGATTTGAAGGTTCCATGAAGGTCCAAATCCTATCAATAGCAACACGCTCCTGTACACACTATGAAACACAAACAATACCTCTAGGAGGCACATCAGTGGGAAAAGAGAACTTCGCTAATCACTCAACTCTAAAACAGAAACACTCTGTCGTACTAATCTTACTTACCCTCCATCACTCAAGTGATGAGGATCAAAGGTGTTTTATGGCATAGGTTTCTGTTTCACTGTACCAGATGTGAATGTGTAGGTCTGAGTCAATGTTTTGACTTTTATTGTGCATACTCGTTTGCTAATTGCTCTTGCTCTTTATTTTTATTTTTTTTGTGAGTATAAAGCTTTATATGTACATTCCCTAAGATTGGTGATTAAGAGGTCAGGGAAAAAGGTTGAGAGGGAAACAAGTGAATGATGACTGTCAGCAAACACTCCCCCCTTCCTTGGGTAGATCATACCGTTTGAAATGAGCTTGTCACCCTTTGAAACCAATTGTTCCAGTTGGTAATAGGTGAGGATTTTTGCCAGTAGTTTTCTATTACCCTAGGTGCCTCGTCAAGTTGCAACGGTGGTAAGGTACTCTCCCAGGATCGAACTTGAAGTGGTTCATTAGGTGATTCTTGAACACTGGGAGGTGTGGATTCTTTTGTAGCTTCATGGAGGTCCACTACTATAGATGGAGACTGTGTAGAAGCTTTTACCTCTATGGATGTATTACATGAGGAGCTAGAATCTTCATGGGACTCCCCCCTTCCTGAGCTAGGTGGAACAAATCGTTCTTTCTTTGGTACCCAGACTAGCTCGGGACTAGGTGTGTAGCATTCTGTGATTTTTTTCTTTTCACGATCATTGATTCGTTTTGGAGATACGGGATTGGGCTCACTTGGGTCAGGTGATAGGTAAGAGCACAATCTACGTTTTGGCACCCAGATTTGATCATTTTCTTGATAGTAGCCTTGGGCTTCCAATAGTCGTTTAGGGATCCATCACAACATTTTCTTACTTTTCTTGGAGCGAGTGGTACATTTCTTACAAGGCTTCTGTTTTTTAGCACTAGCTATGGTCACTAAAGAAGCTTTAGGGACCCACTTGTATGTTTTCTTCGTTACCTTAGGATGAGTCTTGTCGGAAGCGATATGCATTGCTTGTAGCATATTTAAGGGTACACGCATTTCATCCCCCTCAGGTGTTACCCAGGTCGTCCCCCTATTTCCCCAAGTGTCTATGGTTGATGCTAGGTGGACCCAATCCACATTGTCTGATTCCGTCATACCCGGTAACACATCCATGTAAGGAGAATCTTGGCCAATGTCTGTATCCTTCTTACAAGTGTAACAATATTGTAGTGGGGCCGAGTGAACTGTGGTGTCAAAGCGATGATCAATAATGGTTTTACTCCCTAAGGGGTGTACCTTACCAGTCACCAAATCCACTCTAAGGACAGAGTCTTGGAATTGCAAATAGACATGATTTTTAGACCAATCGTGAACCATTTGTGCTTCCCTCATGAATGGTCATCCTAAAATCATTTCATATGACATAAGGTGTTTAGAGAAATCCATTACAATGAACGTATGTCGTACCTTGTGTCCTAGAACTTTGATCTTAAGATCCTTGAGCATCCCCATAGGTTTGGCTATGGTACCATTTGCCATCTTTACCACAATGTTAGTAACACGGAGGCGGGGTTTTCCCATGGATTCCCAACAATCTTTTGTAACGATGCTAACTCCCGCACCACCATCAAGAATTCCCTTTATAGTTAATCCCTTGGTAGTGATGGGTAGGGTCGCATTAGACTCGTCGCCTTCAAAATACTGCCCTAATTCGTTAATGGGTACCTCGATCATAGACTCGTGTCCATCTAAGTCAAGTGATTGCACATGATTTTCCTCATCAATCATAATCGAGTCAGGCCTATTTGGTTGCGCAAACTGCGGTAATCCCGTTCGTAGCTCTCCGTTAAGGAATGCGCGAAGTGCAAGGAATAACTCAGGATCTCCATACAGCTTTGCTATGATCGTGGTTCGGACCTCAGAAGACATGAAGTCCACTAGTTTGGCAACATTCATTGGCGTTTTGCAGGGTGTAGGTCCTTGACTAGGAACTGGTGAGGATGGAATCTCATATTCCTCAATGGGATCAGGTATTCCTTCGTTAAACATCCTTTCCAACAAGAAGGGTGTATGCTCACTTTCTGATGTTCTGTCCTCACTCCCTTCTTGGATGATACTAGATATGGCTAACGGTCTATGGTTCATGTGGGGTGGATGAGCTTGCGTGGGAAACACTGTGTCATGAATTTTGACCTGCATGGGTTCTGGTTCTAGTTTCCTTTGAGTCTCCTCCACTAAACCTCTTAGATGTTTCACCTGCTTAATCTCATCTACTGGGTTTGGGTACGTCCCAATCTTCTTTTTACGATTCTTCCCTTTTTGCCCCTGCGGTTTATCTTGGGGGTCTTGGATTGGATTTGGAAACACTTGTGGTGTTTTCAGAGGCTCTTTATGATTGTCTCTTATTCGGTTTTCATTTGGTCCCATGTTACGGTTTTCCTTGTCGGTCTTTCCCTTTGTGGTATTGGTTCTAGTCTCCATTGTCTCGACTGAATCTGAATCATCCTCGAGGTCATTCATATACACGGGGTCATCTCCTGTTCCTATGTTTGTTTTGGAACTTGGCTTTGAATTTTCCGTATTCTGCGACTTCTTCCTTCGTGTCTTCTTTTTCTTTGCTTGGATAATTGACGCGGTATCTCTCTCTTCGAGGATATGGCCTGGCCCTTGAAGCATGGACCGTGTAATCGCATAAGCGGGTGCGACGGGTGGTATTGGCGACGTCACACTAGCAATTTCGACCAAATTCAGGGGTGTGATTTTAGGCGCATTTGGGTTATAGGGGCATTGGGCAATCAAGTGATCTATGCCACAACGATTACATGTGAGTATTGGCATTGCAGACGTGCTCCCTTGATTCACTTGCATCTGTGCAGCATTCTTTTGCAGCCTAATAGGGCACTCCGCTACTCGATGTGGTCCACCACACTCGTAGCATTGAAGAGGTGGCCTCCTAGCCTGGGTGTTGATATTTTGACCTCTGGATGCGAGAGCAGCAGCTTGATAAACCGGCTTGACTTGTCCCCAACAATCTTCCATGTAGTATATAGGACACTCTTCCAATGTATCAAGACCGTAGGCAATACTAGTGTCTATTTTCTCCTCACAGCCATCTGCATAAGCATTTGATGGCTCGCAACCCACTTGGTTCATAGGGGCGACTCTTGGATGCGGGGGCTGCGGTCCTAGCACAGGAGGTGGTAGCGGTGTAGCTTGTACAACATTTTGAGATCTAGGGACCATGTGTTGCGGTAGTTGCTCAACAGGTGGAGTAGGCATCAATACAGGAGCTCGAGGTGCATCCGTCCAGGCTACAGGTGGTCTATTTGCCATCATACGTTTGATCATTAAACAATCCTTAGCTTGGTGACCATACCTACCACATGCGTTGCAAGTTCCATTAAATTTTACTCTAAACGTAGGGCACTCACTAGTGCTATGTGGACCTAAGCAAATGGAACACCATTGTTGCTCCCTTCTTGGATACATGTGACTATTTTGAGGGGGTCGATTATCCTTAAGAGACTCTTGGATTGCCTTGGTGAGGTCTGTCAAGAATGTCTCAAATACCTTTGGCTCATTGGCAATGGGCTTTGCAGTCATGGGTTCATACTCAATGGCTTGTGAGCTAGTGGATCTCGTGTCAGTAGACACCCTCATGCCTGCTATCATCAAGTTGTCCTCTAGTTGGATTGCATTGGCAGTGACATCTTCCCAGGTTGGGATACCTCTAATCACTAGTCCATTATAGATTCCTTCATTCCTCAACCCTCGAATGAATCGATCAAGCAGTTGGTTATTGTTGAAGCGCTCATTTATAGGGCAGCGAGAGTTTAAGTGCTTTAGACGACTAATGAAGTCCCTTACTGACTCTCCTTCCTTACGTTCGGCCTTCTGCAGCTGAGATGCTACACCCCAAAGCACACCTTCTCGTATGTACTCCTTTAGAAACAACCTTCGAAGGGTAGGGTAGATTGTTTTCTCGTCCACCCTTAGGGTCCTATACCAATCTCCAGCCTTTCCACTTAATGTCAAGCTTAAGGCATTGCACTTATGTAGTTCGTTGCGTTCCCCTAAGGAATCACATACTTGTTCAAACACTTCAATGTGTTTCCTAGCATCTTCGTCCCCATTGAATTTTTGCGTGAGTTTGGCAATTTGTACTGCCTTACTTCTAGGCTCTCTATCAGATGCGTGACGCATATTTTCCGCGATAGATCGACCTATGGTTTGAGCAAACGCTGCCAAGTCACCTATGTGAGGAGGTAGGGCCGGTGGAGGTACTCTTGGAATCATATGTGGGAGAGGGACGGGTGCCGGTCTCGGGTGCCGGTCTTGGCATATGTGTGGATGATGCAGGATATGGAACATAACCGGGCATAGGTCCACTCGGATAAGGGCTAGGGAGCGGCACTCGAGGAGCATAAGCAAGTGGTACAATTGGAGGTGTGGGGGCCATGTGTGCATAAGGGGCTAGAGGCACATACGGTCGAGGCCCCATATTAGGTACTACAACACTAGGTAGTGGCACTGCGCTAACCGTAGATGTCATCGGTACATTCTCTGTTAGGCTTATCCCTGGAGTGAGCACTGTGTTTTCCTTGATAGAGGGTTGAGCCAAGTTAGGGAAGCTAAAGTTTTCGCTCGGAGGCTCAGATTGCATAGAGACCCCAGGTGAAATGACGTAAGATGGGTCCATGGGGCTCATTAGAGGAGTCTCCATTTGTGATAGAGTAGGCTGTTGAGCCTTGCTCGTATCCAGAAATCTCATGCGGCCAGTTGAGAGTATATTTACCCCTCGGTTTTGCCTTTCTGATTGAATAATGCCATGGATAACATTACAGATCATTTTCTGTTGATCTTCGATGCTCGTGGCACTAGAGGTGGATTGTACAATCTCTATCCATCCTACATGGTAGGCGTGGCCACAGTGTAGATCCGTCAACACCTCAGTGTGGAGGTCGTATGTCCAATGATCATTAATGAACAATCCTTCTAGAGTCGACGTGGTAACGGTTTCTTGTGAGGTAGAAGCAATGTTGCTCCCCGTGGTTTTACTTGTCACCAACGGTACTCTAGAGGGAACTTCTGAAGGAGGCAGCTCAACAGGGCCTTCTTGGTAAGAAGTTGGTAGGATATCCACATGGACACTCTTTGGGGGTGTGGGGTCCACGTGCGATGTGAAAGGAGAGTCCACTTCCCCACCCCCTTCGTGTGCTTCATTTGCATCAGGTTCCGAGCGAGTAGCTCTACCTAATGTTTCCATGAAACGGCTAAACATACTAGTACTAGGCTGTGGAGCTTCGGGAGGTGCATGGCCTTCTCTCTCAGTGTTTTGGGTAGGGTATGCTTCCATGATTTCTGAGTCGGAGGAGGAATCACTAGCGGCTATTTTAGGGTCTTGGGTGGTGCTACCTTGTGTCCCCGCTGAGGGTCTAGAGCTTATCGTGGATGGGCAATGGGTGTCCGTATGAACAGAGGCACTACCAATGTGATCGTGCTCTAACACCCGCCCAGAGCGTAAGTGCATGTGCTTTTGATACCCTAAGGTGTCGAAAAGCTGCTCTAGGAGGCCTTGTGACTAGTTTTTAGCGTGTTTTTTGTTTGTTTTTTTGCTAGATTTTTTAGAGCGTGTCGTGGAATGGGCCGTGTGATAGCTCGAAACGAGCGTATCGGTCAGAGGGTCGTGCCGTGCTTTACAGCCCTCCGTTTGGTCACTCTATGCCCTCGGAATCCCTAAAACTGTCAATTTCCAGTAGGGAACTAGGCCCAAACTAGAAAGTCTAAGGGTGCAAGTGGGAAGAGAAAGGAGGAGAGTGGAGGATTTGTCCCACATGCTCTCATTCTCTCTTGAGGGAGTAGGGTATATATATAAGAGTGAGTCTAGTATATATCATAAGACTGAGGACTGAGGCCTGGGCCTGGGCTTGGGCAAACGATCCCGATCTATCTTTTATACAAACCAACCCGTTCGTTTTAAGAGTCACGTTTTTTATTTTCGAAAAATTTAGCCGTCCGCTCGCTCGCGTTTTTTATTTCCGAACTTTTATTTTCTTTTTTTTTTTTCCAGAATTTGTTTTTCTTTTTTTTTGGAAGAACAAATAAAAAACTTTTTTTTTTTTTGGTGCAGAAAATACAGAAATTGAAAAAACGCAGATATTATGCAGAAAATTGAAAAACGCAGAAATGCAGAAATTGCAGAAAATTGCAGAAATTGCAGGAAAAAACGTAGAAATTGCAGAAAAAAACGCAAAAAATGCAGAAAATTAAAAAAACGCAGAAATGCAGAAAATTGCAGAAATTGAAAACGCCGAACTTGAAAATGCAAAAATTGCGGAAATTGAAAAAACGCAGACAATAGCAGAAATTGAAACTTGACAGCACTTGCAGAAAACGCAAAAAACAGAAATCTCCACACACTCCTTCCCTGCCTTTCCTATGATAGAAATTGCACCAGAAGAAAGCGTAAAGTGCTAACCGAGCTTAGTGTAGGGCATATCCCCGGCAATGGCGCCAAAAATGTGCGCTCCTTGCCGCACTGTCGAAGCAAGGGACTTGCCAATACACCGTGTGCGAGCCACAAACGGCTCCAAGCACACAACAAGCCTAAACTAGCAAGCTCAAGAGAACAAAGGGTGTGTCACTCACCGCTCTACGCTCGCCTTCGTGGTGGATTCCTCGCCGCGATGAAGAAGAAGCTGCAGTCGTGCCGCGCTCAACCGCTTCGCCGCCGTCGTGCCTTCGTAATGCTCGATCGCACACACACTCTCCCTCTCTCTCTCTCTCTCACACACACACACAAGGAGGTGAAGAAGAAGAAGATGGAGATGGAGCAAGAGCACTCTTCAATTGCACAAATGAGAGAATGAGTAAAAATTAGGTTTAGTTGGCTTTTATAGGAGCTCACCCCATTCACACTTGGGCGCCCATGCTTAACCAACTAATCCCTTGAATGTCCAAGTTAAAGTGCGCCTCTCATTGGCGATCACTCTACCTTTCCCTATTGGTCCGACAAGCCCGGTACCTGACTCTACCAAATACATAATACACGTCCGTCGTAGGTGATGGGTGTCCGTGAGCCACGAGGGTTAACACATGTCCACAAAGATAATTTTTCTTCAAGATTTCTAGGATAGGCTTCAGAGGGTTCGGTATCTTACAAAGAATTCAATGATTTGTGTAAATGGAAAAGGAAACATGTTTGCAATGTCCAAGGCATACTTCAAGGATGTGAAATACTGGACCCAAATGAAGCAATTTCAAGTATTTTTGAAGAATACTCATTTGTGGATACAATGGGAGAATTGGATATAGTCATACAATCTAATGATCAAGCTGGCATAAAGATGGTTAAGGTAAACTCTCTTAACATGTATGATTTTATTTTGCAATTCAAAGAAGAGCTAGATACAGAAGAGATACAAGTGAATACAAAACACAAAACAGTGACAAAGAAGGTCATACCAGTGGCCATTCTCTTGCCAAAAGAGAGTGATACAGTTATGGAGAAAGAATCTCAGCAACCTATCCTTTGAGATACATGTGGGAACTAAAGATTAGTGATACATATTTTCTAATCAAGAAAAGATAGAATCTTTTCAAGAAATGTTAAAGAAGCATGGGAAGGGTTTTGCTTTCCAACCAAGTGAGATTGTCTGTGTTGATCGTAGTGTTGTAACTCCCATGATGATATTTACTGTTCTGCACTTGCCTTGGAATTTATGGCCTATTCCTGTTCTAAAGGCTCATCTTCCTAAGTTGGTTGATTTGCTGAATGACAAGATTAAGATGGGAATTTTGAATCCCTCTTGTGCTCCTTAGTCTAACAGGTGGTTTATGATTCCAAAGAAGAATGGTACATTGAGACTCATATAGGAAATGTAGTCGGTAAACAAGATAACTATCATAAATGTGGGAACAGGTCCAATGGTTGATGATTTTGCACAGCCTTTGGTAGGAAGAGCCATCTATTCAATGGGAGACTTGTATTCAGGCTATGATCAGTTTCAACTGGCTATGGAAAGTAGGGATCTAACAACCATGTGTACTCCTTTGGGATTAGTAAGAATGTGTACTTTGCCAAAGGGTGCAACCAATTCAGTTGCTCACATGATAAATGGGATGAATAAAGTGTTGTGGGGATTTCATTCCTCAAGTTACTGTAATGTACCCAGCATTTTTTAATAAAAGTATTTTATTTTCTTTGCAAATATGTAAGGTTTGTATTTTATTAAATCAAAGAGTATTCTAATGGAACAATCGGATCAAAAATTAAACTTCAGAACTATTAATTATGACCCTTATTCAATTGAAAACAATGGATTGATAGAAACTTAAGCCTCAAGTCTATTTCTAAAGATAAGAGTTCACTTTGAAGAAGGAGGGAGAAATTTTAGGAAAGGAGGAGTATTTTTTGGAAAGAAAGAGGAGCGAGTTAAGTTTAGAGTTCTTGTTTTGGAAGCCAAGCTTCTTCCGATATTAGAGAATTGAATTCACGCATCGGAATTCGTGTCCAAAAAAAAATAGAAGCCGCGAACGTGAACGAACTTATCTCTCACCCCTCACCTTGGAGAGACAGACACACACTCTCAAAAGCGGAAGCTCTCTTGCGTTGACGTTGGAGTTACCTTATCTTCCTCAAGCTCTTACCTTCAAGCCATCTCCATCTCCAAGTCTTCTCTACCATCATCGTGTTGCCCTTTGGATTCTTGAGTTATCTTTCTCTTTTTTCTACTTTGTTATGATGGCCCCGAAGCGAGTGACTCAAACCTCGAAGGACGCTCATGTTGCTCCACCTCCAAGGAAGGTGCAGAGGAAGGCATCAACTACTCCAAAAATTGCTCAAGCGGAGGTAGTGGTTGCGGAAGAAGTCAAAGCCGTCCAATAAGACAAACTTATAATTCTGCATTGTGATTCATGTTGACCTGAGAAGTCAAGCATAGAGAACCCCTTAAACCATCCAAGAAACATGATTCTATCACAAGAGACAAGCATATTTTTTCCTATCAAAGAATTGTTTGATAAATTAACATTGTTCGCTAAATTGTTATTGCTTGATAAATTGTTATTGTTCAATATGTTTTCATATGAAAGAATTGTTTGATAAATTAACATTGCTCGCTAAATTGTTATTGCTTGATAAATTGTTATTGTTCAATAAGTTGTTACTGGTTGATATGACAGGTTGGTTCATCATGTTTGAAGAATCATCTAAAGAGAAGAATTGTTGAAAGAATATATTTTGTTCCTCACGGATAGCGAGATGATTCCGCGGTTAGCGGAGATTAAGTTGAGGTTATCGGCTCTCTTTTGTTCCTCGTGGGTAGCAGGATGCTTGGCGGTTAGCAAGATGCATCGCGGGTAGCGAGATGCCTCACATGTAGCGGGATGCCTCGCGGTTACCAAGATGGGAAGGTTGTGCAATTCGCGGTTAGCGAATAAATCCTTTACAAAGGGCTTTGTTGGTTAGACTGACAAAGTCCGCGGGTACCAGCAACTCATGAGAAATTGAAAAAGTTATTTTTGTTGAATTATAGGGTTGTTTTCATTAGGCCTTGTTTATATTGTTTTGGTATTGTTTGAAGGGCTGTATTAAAGACTCTGTGTTTGGAATTGATCAAGGAACACTGTTTATATATGTAAAACAGTGCGATAGTAATTAGAAAACAAGAAAAAAAGTGTGAGTATGGGGTGGAAAGTGGGGGTTGGCTCAGGTTTTCAGTCAAGGATGGGTGGTCTTGATTAGTCGAGAAACTCTCCACTCCCTCTTATTAAGAGAAGTGAAAGCTATGGACCCAATTAGTTGGGTACTTTTCACAAGATTACTAATTAAGTTTAGACTAAGTCTCATATCATATTTATGGTTTATGGATGGTGGCCATGCCTCATAAATGTGGAAAAAGGGGCGTTGTTTATGGATCATAAATATGTCAATGAGATTTTATCTTTTTGTTAGGAAACAACTTTCATTGAATCTTTGATTTATCTACCTGGCCTATGGTGTATGACCCTTATAATCACGAACACAATGGATAGAGTACTTTCTCTCTTCTGTTGCTCGTATCTCTACTTTGTGGAAACAGAGTAGGGTATCGTCAACAAAAAGGGAGATTAAAGGAAGGCCATCTATCAAGTCGTCCCAATCTTCTTGGGGTTGGGGACCTCACAATTGTTATTAGAGTCTAGGTTAAAAAGATTCAATTGGCTACTTCAAGCTCTCATGTACATGGTTTCTATACCTATTATCCAACTCATAGAGATATTACATTACGCCGATTAACGTATACCATAGTTATGGTTGAAACCTCTATCATCTTTTCTCATGGAGAGATCTTTTATAGACTCCTATATGACATTCTGATGACTATGAATAGAAAATTGAGTTGTTTTTCTACAAAAAAATTGTTTGACTGGTTAAGTCATGTAAGTGAGTTTTTCTAGTGGATTGGATAATCCGTGACTGGTTAAGTCATGTGATTGAGATAAAGATGACTGGTTAAGTCAAGATTGGTTAATTTATGTGATTGAGTTTTAATGAATCGGATAAGCAATGATTGGTTAAGTCATACGATTGATCTTTTAGTGGACTGGATAAGTCTAAGTTTGGAAATTACCCTATTGATTTGAGTTATTATAAACATTGATGAACACTCATGGGAATCCTCAAATCACTTCTACGTTGAAAATTTCTCAGAACGATGTTATTTATACGGAGATTCAAGAGAAGAAGTTGTTGCTCAAACAAATGCCATTAGGCAAAATTTGGACTCACAAAGGGGCCTTATAAGGAGTTTGACTTCCTCTCTCATGTCCAAAACGGGCGTGCGGTAAAATTTTTGCAAATCAACTCTAAAGTTGGGGGAGATTTGGTAGTTAGAATCTACTCTTCAAGCTCTTTCTATTGATCTATAGCACGCCACGAGATTCTTCATATTTTGAAAGATTCTATTTTTGATTCTCTAAATTCTAAACGGAGTTGTCACATCACAAGAGAATAAAAAATAGAATTTTTCAATATATGAGGAATCTCATGGCGTGCTATATATCAATAGAAAGAGCTTGAAGAGTAGATTCTAACTGTCAAATCTCCGCCAAGTTTAGAGTTGATTTGCAAAAATTTTACCGCACGCCCATTTTGGACATGAGAGAGGAAGTCAAACTCCTTATAAGGCCCCTTTGTGAGTCCAAATTTTGCCTAATGCAACCACCTTCTTTTAAAGGAGAGGATGATGATATTGAGAAAGATGCAGAAGTATGATTGAAGCTATGGATGATTACTTCTTTGTTGCAAGGACCACACCTGCAAATCAAGCAATGCTAGGAATGTTTCGCCTCTTAGGGGAAGCAAAATTATGGTGGAAACAACATTGTCGTGACATGGGAGTGTTGGAGAACTCTCAGAGTTGGTGGGAAATCAAACAAGCGATGAAGGAAATATACTTACCCCCTGCCCATTAAGCGATAAAGATGAATGAGTTCTTTAGCTTAAAACAATATAGCTTATCTTTGGAAGATTACTACTCAAAGTTTGTAAGGCTTAGATGTTACGTATCATCAATGACCATAGAGCAGCAGGTAGCTCGCTTTTGTCAAGGTTTAAGAGAACCAATTACTTCGCGATTGGAAGCCCTGAAGCCTATCACTGTACAAGATTCTTTATATAAGCTAAACCTTTAATGAAAGAACAAGGGATTACAAGAAGAATTGAACAAAATCAAAGCTTTAGAGATACCCAACCACAAAGAGATTATGCTACTAATGTGCAAGATTTTCTACGCTTGAATGTTCGATGCTTTGAATATGGAGAGTTGGGACATTATTGGAACACTTATCCACGACTGACTAATGGAGCAGTAGTAGCAAGTGAAGCAGACTAAGGACATCACCCTTTTAGACATAATGATGGTCGCTAGTAACTAGAGTAGGAGTATCCTTACTTTTCTTGAGATGAGGACATCTTGAATCCCTAAGTTGGGGAGATTATAATGTACCCAATATTTTTCAATAAAAGTATTTCATTTACTTTGCAAATACATAAGTTTTACATTTTATTAAGTCAAAGAGCATTCTAATGGAACGATTGGATCAAAAATCGGACTTTAGAACTATTAATTATGAGCCTTATTCATTTGAAAACAATGGGTTGATGCCTCAAGTCTATTTCTAAAGAAATAGACTTGAGGCTTAGAGTTCTTGTTTTGGAATCCAAGCTTCTTCTAATATTAGAGAATCGAATGCATGCATCAAAACCCATGTCCCCAAAAGAAAAGCCACAAACGTGCGTGAACTTATCTCTCCTTGCTTCTCTCTATTCTTAGCTGGTCTTGAGAGCCTATATAAATACCCCTCTCCCTTCACATTGGAGATACAGACACACACTCTCAGAAGTGGAAGCTCTCTTGCATTGACGTCGGAGTTACCTTCTCTCCCTCAAGCTCTTAAATTCAAGCCATCTCCATCTCCAAGTCTTCTCTACCATCGTCGTGTTGCCCTTTGGATTCTTGAGTTCTCTTTCTCTCTTTCCCTTTTCTCTACCATGTTACAATGGCCCTGAAGCGAGTGACTCGAAGCTCGAAGGACGCTCATGTCCCTCCACCTCCAAGGAAGGTGTAGAGGAAGGCATCAACTACTCCAAATATTGCTCAAGCGGAGGTAGTGGTCGCGGAAGAAGTCGAAGCTATCCAAACTTAAATACAGGAGGTAATCGAACATGTTGCTAATCCGGTAAGACAAATTTATAATTTTGCATTTTTATTCATGTTGACTTGGGAAGTCAAGCATAGGGAACCCCTTAAACCATCCAAGACACGTGATTCTATCACAAGAGACAAGCATATGTTTTCATAGATTAGTGAAAGAATTGTTTGATAAATTAACACTCTTTGCTAAATCGTTATTGCTTGTTATTGTTCAATAAGTTGTGACTAGTTGATATGAAGAGTTGGTTGACCATGTTTGAAGAATCGTCTAAAGAGAAGAATTGTTGAAAGAATATATTTTGTTCCTCGCGGGTAGCGAGATTACTCCATGGTTATCAGAGATTAAGCTGAGGTTATCGGCTCTCTTTTATTTCTCACGGGTAGCGGGATGCCTGGCGGTTAGCAAGATGCCTCGCAGTTAGCCGGATGCCTCGTAGGTAGCGGGATGTCTCACAAGTAGCGAGATGCCTGGCGGTTAGCAAGATGCCTCATGGTTAGCGAGATGGGAAGGTTACACAATTCACGGTTAGAAAAGAAATCCTTTGCAAAGGCTCTGTTGGCTAGACAGAGAAAGTCTGCGGGTAGTGACAACTCATGAGATATTTGAAAAGTTGTTTTTGTTGAATTATAAGGTTGTCTTCATTAGGACTTGTTTAAAATTTTTTGGCATTGTTTGAAGGTTGTGTAAAAGAATCTGTGTCTGGAATTGATTAAGGCACTTTTTGTATATGTACAACAATGTGGTAGTAATTAGAAAACAAGTAAAAATGTGTGAGTATGGGGTGGAAAGTGGGGGTTGGCTTAGGTTTCTAGTCAAGGATGGGTGGTCTCGATTAGTCGAGAACCTCTCCACTCCCTCTTATTAAGAGAAGTGAAAGCTATGGACCCAATTAGTCCGGAACTTTTCACAAGATTACTAGTTAAGTTTAGACTAAGTCTCATATCATATTTATGGTTTATGGATGGCGGCCGTTGGATGGCGGCTGTGCCTCTTAAAAGTGGGAAAAAAGGCATTGTTATTGGATTCTAAATATGTCAATGAGATTTTATCTTTTTGTTAGGAAACAACTTTCATTGAATGTTTGATTTATCCATCTCGCCTGTGGTGTATGACCCTTATAACCACGAACACATTGGATAGAGAACTTTCTCTCTTCTGTTGCTTGTATCTCTACTTTGTGGAAACGAAGTAGGGTGTCATCAATTGAAAAGGAGATTAAACAAAGGCCATCTCTCAAGTCGCCCCAATCTTCTCAGGGTTGGGGACCTCACAGTTACCATGCCTTTTATTGACATTGTGCCGATAAAAGGGTGTGAAGAGGGTGAAAAAGATGAAGCCAAAGATAAGAGGGGGTGCAAACAGTTTGTGGCTAACCATATTGTTGATTGTGACAGGATATTATCAAGGCTTGAAGAGGTTAACCTTACACTCTCAGGTCAAAAGCCTATGTTCGAGGTAAAAGAAGTCTTGATTGTGGGACACTTATGTGGACCATCTGGTAGAAGACTCAGCCACGTCAAAGTGGATGCTATTCTAAAGATGAAAGAGACATGCAATTCAATTACAGAAGTGCGAAGATTTTTAGGTGCATTGTCGGAGTGCGCGGTTCTCTAGGGTTGACTGGGAACCGGGCCTCTGGCTGTAGACAAGAGCTTAGCAGGCGTTCAACTTAGGATAATAGAGTGCAGATAGATGTATTCAATAGGTTAATACACATAATACTGAAGATTCAAAAGAGTAGAGAGAGAAGACTGCAAATAAGAACAAAAAGTATTGATATGATGAAGAAATAAAGCTTCCAAACTCAAGAGATGTGGTACAGCAGATACACTGTAAGAATTCTAGCTGCACTTTTACAATCCAGTTGCATATGCCCGCTTGGTATGCCTTTAGAACTACAATCCTTGCCTTAGTATTCTTCCCCAAGCTGCCCCACCATCCCATTTCCTCGTGCTCTGACTTCTCCAATTTCTCTCAAGCAAAAGGACTCCCTTCTGCTCCAGCAGGTTTCCCCCCCAAAAGCTCTCCCCAAAGTGCTTGAAGATTTTACCCCTCAAAAAAAAAACCAACCGAACCTAAAGGAACCCAACCCTTGCTTAGTGCAAAATACCCCTTTTATAGAGGTCTAAGTCTCCAAAAAAGGGAAAAAAATGGAGCTCACTTCCCCGTGCACTTCTCTTTGAGCTCCTTTTGGAATTAGCTTTGCATTGCTTGCACTTGTCTCATAGTCCACTTTTGGTAACTCTTTGCATAGTGGACACATGGCTTTGTCCACCCGATTCGGTCGCCCACTTCCTCCTTGGACTATCCTTTTTGTCGGACTTGCTCCTTTGCTTTTCCCTTGCCTCTAGCTTGTCCAGTCCACATTACCCTCTCTCTCTTTCTCTTGCTCCACTACTTGTTGCGGGACCCCTCCCCTACGCGGCATTAGCGACATCGCTATTGGGGGGGGGGGGGGGGGGGGTGTCTCCCTTCAAAAGAGTTTTTTTTATTGCATGCGTGGGACCGACCCCCAGCAGGAAGCCACGTCAGCATTCTCAGAACGCCGCTGGTGGGCTCTAATTTCTGCCTCGCGATGCCACTGGGTGGCCAAAACCACCACATGCACCACCAAGCGCGCCCCCATAGAGCCAGGGCCGTTGACTCGCAATGCCACACCCAACGCCGCAACGAGCAGCAGCCATAGCCTTGCTTAAGGGAGACCTCCCTCACACCTTCACATGCCTAATGGGGCTCATGATCCGGTTCATATACCCCAGCAGCAGCAGGTGGTTCCAAGACCCCGCATGTGGGTTTTCTTTGTGCCACGTGGCAGCCCGAAGCCCCTTGAGCCTCCAAGGCATTTGAAAAACTTGAAAAATACCTCCATAAAAATCCCAACTTCCAGCCTCTTTGAACCTGTAGCACCTCCTTGCTCACATGCTCAATGAGCAGTCTGTTGAGCTCAATCGGAAGAACTCCTTGCCAGCTCCGTAACACATGGACCTCGTCACACCTTGGACTTAATGTGCCTTTAAACAATGCGTGAAAAAATTAAAAAAAATCATCTGACACCTCGCTTTCATTGTCAACCGCCAACTTTGACTTCCAATAACTCCCCATTCCGAGCTCCGATTGGGATTCTGTCAATTTCTTCCAGCTCCACATGAGTCCTACTATCATCGATAACCTTGGGAAGGCCAAAAAGATGCTAGATGTCACGTCCTCTAATGCAGTCAGGTGGGCACAAACCCAACCCCCGACAAATACTAATAACTTGACATTCGAGACTGAGATTGCTGATCTGAAAAGACCAGTAGGCTCCACAAATCAAGGACTACGCATTTATCACTTCAAATCACTTTTGACCATCTGTCTCTATTTGCCCTATCCGTCTCAGATTTGCAACCACTTCCAGCTTTAAACAGCAATAACTTTCTCATTAGGGCTCCGTTTCATGAGCCGTCTGGACCAGTTTACTCAGCACTTCAAGCTCTACATGTTTAAGCAGAAAACCAGCCTTTCATTCAATCTTCACCTATCAGCCCAATTGGCTCACTTTGAGGCACTTTTGATCTACAAAACCGACATAATGCATACATTCCAATCATCTCTTGATATCATGGCAGAATATGGTCCAAATAAACAGTTTGGCAAAAACCTTGAAAATGGAGGCAAATCCTCCTCTTTCACCACCTTCCCGCAAAGCGGCACGACATCCACCCCCTATAAACCTACACATCCTCCGGTATGTGCCAATCTTTAATTAACTTGGAGTGGATATGATGAAGAAACAAAGCTTCCAACATCAAGAGCTTGTTACCATATACATGTGGTAGTGATGTGTGTGAACACACTAGGACCGCCGGGGCATTTTTTCCCTCTTTAGGAGGTTTTTTCCCCCGAGCATTGTATATACGTCCATCACTCTAGGGCTATCTATCTTTCCATTGCACACTAAGTAACACACTCTCTATTGTGTGCCTTGAGCTTCCTTCATCTTCTCCAAGCTGTGTGCGTTTCTCTGCGACCCTAATTCCAACAATTGGTATCAGAGCAGGTTACATCCTCCTGGGCTTACTCGCCAGTTGCTCCATCACACGCCTACTCACTTTCTTAGATTACAGTGAGTTTTGGCAAGCGTTCGTAGGTCGACAAATATTTTGGGTATGCTTGTAGAGCTTAGTCTGCTCAGATTTCTGTTTCGGGCTCATTTCAGCCTCTGTTTTCACTACAGGCAGGCTTGCACAGGCAATTTTGTCATTTTGTGCAAATTTTTTGTCAGTGCCGTTTTTTGCATAACAGGTGTCTTACAGTCTTCTACGGTTTGTGCTATATAGCAGGTGTTTCTCCCACTCCATTTCTCCTATTTTTGGGCAGTTTTCACATCAGGTGTAGCATTTACCATGGCTGACAACAACACAAATGTCTTCAAGATGTTTGCTACCGAGGACAAGTTGGATGGGGACAATTACCCTATGTGGGCTTATATGATGCAACACGTTCTTGTGTCAAAGGGCGTCTAGAATATTGTGCAGGGCATTGATGTACGTCCTGGTTCTGAGGATGTAGGCGATGCTGAGGATGTTGCAGGTCTTGCTGCAAGGATTGCTGCTATTAGAGTTGTTTTGCCTATGGTAGAACAAGCTCGTTGGGATGTAAAGGATGCGTAGGCTCATGCATTGATTGTGTTGTCTGTGAAGTGAACCATTGTTCCTCACATCTGTTCAGCAAAATCTGCAAAACAGGCTTGGGATATTTTGGCAGGTCTTTATGAAATCCGCAATGAGGCTAAAATTTCTTTGCTATGTAAAGAGCTGGAATCAAAGATTATGCATGAGTAAGATGATATGGACACTTTCTTTGCTGGTGTCAATGTTAAGGATATGAATGAGCAACTTATTTTTGCAAGCGAAGTCATTTCAGACAGTTCCCTTGTGCAGACTGTTCTTGATGCCTTACCAGATTCTTACCAGACTTTTGCTAGTACTTGGAGACTTATGACCTAAGGAAATCCTGAAGTTGTCAGGTTTGATGCATTATGCACATTGCTATTGCAAGTCACTTTCCAGAAAAAACATGATTAGGCAGCGTGCAATTGAACAGGCTTTTATTGCTTCTCAAAGAAAGGGTGGTAACAGCAATGCAGCCACTTCTTATGGTTCTACTGCGAGTGGCAAAACTTATGTTCCTAATGCTTCTGCTGGCAGCAATTCGTCTAGAAATTCTGGTGATAAGGGCAAAAAGAAAATGTGTTTCCATTATTGTAAAGCTAATGATCACTTGATCAAGTCCTGTCCTAAGTTGAAGGCCAAAGAGGCTAAGAAGGAAGATGGTGGTTCCACTGCAAATGCTGGTTCCACTACAAATGCAGCCATTGTTGAGTTTTCTATGAAAGAGACTGTGTTGCTGATGTTGATGCAGAATGGGCTTTTAGTGCAAAGTGCACTTACAATCCTGCTATCCATGATACATGCTTGTCAGTTGCTGCAGATTCACATGTGTGGTATTTTGACAGTGGTGCTACAAAGCACATTACCTCACATCGTGAATTGTTTACCTCTCTCGAGTCTATCCTTCATGGGAATTCAGTCACTTGTGCTAACAATGCCTCTTATCTAGTTCAGGGAGTTGGAAAGATTGTGCTTACTGCTGCTAATGGCAGTTCTTTCACACTTTTTGATGCACTTTATGTACCTAGGATCAAGAAAAATCTCTTATCTATATCCGCACTTGCTAGACTTGGACTTGTAGTCAAATTTGTGGATGACAGATGTACAGTTCATGATCTCAGTTTTGGTGATGATGAAATTGTTTCATCTGGCCTTTTGTATTGTGGGCTGTATAAGATCACTTTGTATGACAAGTGTCGACAAAATTTTACAAATATTGTTGCAGATTCAAGGGATATTTCAGATGCAAAACTTTTGTATGCACGTTTTGGTCATCTGAATTTTTCCAGTTTACTTCGTTTGCAAAACTCTGATATGGTTGCTTCGTTGCCGCCTCTTGAAGCACCTGGTCAAACATGTTTGTGAAGGCTGTATTTTGGGTAAGATGCAGCGTTCTAAGTTTCCAAAGGATGGTTCAGTTCGGGCAACATGCAGGTTGCAACTTGTGCATAGTGATGTTTGTGGGCCCATGCAAACTCCATCCTTCGGCAATTACCTTTACTTTGTGACTTTCATTGATGATTACTTCAAGCAAGCATGGGTATTTCCGCTTAAAGAGAAGTCCAAAGTTTTTATGTGCTTCAAACAATTTCTGGCTATGGCTGAAAATGTCTTGAAATGTACTATGGGCACCCTCCATTCCGATCGAGGGGGGAGTATATGTCTCATGAATTCAATGCATTTCTAGATAGTCGTGGGATAAAACACCAATGTACAATGCCTTACACACCTCAGCAAAATGGTATTGCTGAGAGGAAAAACAGGTCACTTACGGAAATGGCACAATGCATGGTCAAAAGTCAAGCTTTGCCGCATTCTTTTTGGCTTGAGGCCATCATGTGTTCCACTTATGTACTAAACAGGTGTCCTACAAAAGCTTTGCAGTCTGTTACTCCATATGAAGCATGGCGTGATAGAAAGCCTTCTATTGAGCACATGCTGTTTTTGGTTGTTTGGCATATGCTTTGGTGCCACAAACACAACGCAGGAAATTGGATGATAAGGCTGTCAAATGCATTTTTGTTGGTTATATTACTGAAAGCAAAGGTTACAGGTTGTATCATCCATAAACAAAATGTATTTTAGTTTCACGGGATGTAGTGTTTGTGGAAGAATCTGTTCATCCCTTGTTGTCATGTACTAGAGACAGTAATGTAAGCTCATAGGACATTTATGACACTTTGTTGCCTCTTTTCAGTGGTAGAAATACGAATGTAAGTTCCAATGAGGCAAATGTACAGCCTATGGGGGTTTCTAAAAATGTTATAGATCAGCCTATTACTGATGCAGATGTACATGATGTACTTGATGAGGAAAGGGATGAAAATGAGCAGGCTAGAGGTATGCCAAAATGGCTGGTGCACACTTTGCGTGACAGAATTGGATGCACCTTTGTCTAGTCGTACTCGTTCATGATCTCACCATGCATCTTATGCATTAGATTGTTATGCTTTGGCTATGTCTAGCATACATGATAATGAGGAACCTCTATCTTTTGATGAAGCACAGAATTCAAAAAATTGGGTGGCTACCATGCAATCAGAATATGATGCACTTATAGAAAATGACACATGGACTTTATGTGATTTGCCTCCTGGCGAAAAGGCCATTGGTACGAAGTGGGTTTACAAGTTGAAACGCAAGCCAGATGGTGAGATCGATCGCCATAAGGCTCAACTTGTTGCAAAGGGTTATTGACCTCAAAAAGGCATAGATTATGAAGAGACTTTTTCTCATTTTAGTTGGGATGTACATCAATCAGACATTGTTACTGCTTTCTTCAATGGTGACATGTTTGAGGAAGTTTATGTAACGCAACCTCGCGGTTTTGTCATGAAAGGACAAGAGGACAAAGTGTGCAGATACAAGAAGGCTTTGTATGGGTTGAAGCAATCTCCTCGTTCTTGGCATGAGAAAGCTAACACTCATTTGGTCAAACGAGGCTTTCATAACAATTTAACAGAAAGCACATTGTATATAAAGCTTGAGGGTGACGTACTTCTCATTGTGGCTCTTTATGTCGATGATTTGCTGATCACTGGACCAAATGAGAGACATATTGTTGAATTTAAGGCTGATTTGAATGCTACTTTCAAGATGAAAGATTTGGGGCTGTTGCGTCATTAGTATTTCCTTGTGTCAGAAAAGTTACATAGAGACATTGCTATGTAAGTTTGGACTTGAGGATTGCAAACCTATTGCCACTCACATGGAAACAAGTTTGAAGTTGAGTATACATGATGCTGGCGATCCTGCTGATGTCACTCTTTACCAAATTGTTGTTGGCTGCCTCATTTATGTATGCAACACGAGGCCGGATATTCAGTTTGCAATCTCGCAGGTTAGCAGATTTATGCATAGCCCAGGGTTTAAGCATTGGCAGGCTGTCAAGAGGACTTTCTACTACCTTAGTGGCATGTTACATCTTGGCTTGTTTTATCCCAAGGGGGATCATTGCCGCCAGACTTACATGCTTATTCAGACTCAAATTGGGCTAGTTGTTTTGACACGGGAGTGTCCACAAGTGGTTTTTGTTTCATGCTTGGCAGTTCATGTATATCATGGTTGAGCAAGAAGCAACCTACTGTTGCCACTTTGAGTTGTGAGGCTGAGTACAGGGCAGTCTTCACAGCTACGGTTGAGTGTGTATGGCTCAGACGCCTCATGGCTGATTTGGGTGTTAGACAGGACACTGCCAACACTATCTACATTGACAGTCAGAGCGCATTGGCAGTTGCAAGTAACCTAGTTTTTCATGCTTGCACAAAGCACATTGAGGTGCATTAACACTATGTTAGGGAGAGGCTCTAAACAGGAGAGATCAGCTTGGCTTATGTGCCAACACAGGACAACCTTGCAGATCTTTTCACAAAGGCATTGTCTCATGAGAAGCTTGAAGCTTTTTGCAAAGCTTTGGGCTTACTCCCGTTTGTGGACTGAACATGTCCTTAGGGCATGGCACTTCCCTTTACTCATGTGCCAGGCTTTCGTTCACCGCATCACTCCAAGGGGGATTTTTTACCATATACATGTGGTAGTGATGTGTGTGAACACACTAGGACTGCCAGGGCATTTTTTCCCTCTTTAGGAGGTTTTTTCCCCCCGAGCATTGTATATACGCCCATCACTCTAGGGCTATCTATCTTTCCATTGCACACTAAGTAACACACTCTCTATTTTGTGCCTTGAGCTTCCTTCATCTTCTCCAAGCTATGTGCGTTTCTCTGCAACCCTAATTCCAAAAAAGTTGTGGTACAACAGATACACTGTAAGACTTCTAGCTGCACTTTTATAATCCAGTTGCATACGCCCGCTTGGTATGCCTTTCGAACTGCAATCCTTGCCTCAAAATTCTTCCCCAAAGCTACCCCACCATCCCGTTTCCTTGTGCTTTGACTACTCCAATTGCTCTCAAGCAGAAGGACTCCCTTCTGCTCCAGCATGTTTCCCCCCCAAAGCTCTCCCCAAAGTGCTTAAAGATTCTACCCCTAAAAAAAAAGACCAACCGAACCTAAAAGAACTCAACCCTTGCTTAGTGCAAAATACCCCTTTTATAGAGGTCTAAGTCTCCGAAAAAGGAAAAAACATGGAGCTCACTTCCCCGTGCACTTCTATTTGAGCTCCTTTTGCAATTAGCTTTGCATTTCTTGCACTTGTCTCATAGTCCACTTCTGGTAACTCTTTGCATGGTTCCCACATGGCTTTGTCTGCGTGATTCGGTTGCCCACTTCCTCCTTGCACTCTCCTTTTTTCCGGCCTTGTTCCTTTGCTTTGCCCCCGTCTCTTGCTTGTCCAGTCCACTTTACTCTCTTTATCTTTCTCTTGCTCCATTGCTTGCTACGGTACCCCTCCCCTATCCGCCGTCATTAGCGACATCACTATTGGGGGGGGGGGTGTCTCTCCCTTCAAAAGAGTTTGTTTGATTGAGCGCGCGGGACCGACCCCCAGTGGGAAGCCATGTCAGCAAATCTCAGAACGCCGCCGGTGGGCTCTAATTTTTTCCGCGATGCCACTGGGTGGCCAAAACCACCACATGCACCACCAAGCACGCTCGCACAGAGCCAGAGGGGAGATGACACGCAACGCCACACACGGCACCGACGAGTGACCGCCATAGACTTGCTTAAGGGAGACCTCCCTCACACCGTCACATGCCTAATGGGGCTCATGATCCGGGTCATATACCTCGGCAGCAGCAGCTGGTCCGAAGACCCCACATGTGGGTTTTGTTTGCGCCACATGGTAGCCTGAAGCCCCTTGAGCCTCCAAGGCATTTGAAAATTTTGAAAAACACCTCCATAAAAATCCCAACTTCTAGCCTCTTTGAACCCTGTAGCACTTCCCTGCTCACATGCTTAATGAGCAGTCTGTTGAGCTCAGTGGGAAGAACTCCTTTCCGGCTCCAAACCACATGGACCTCGTCACACCTTGGCCTTAATGTGCCTTTGAACAATGCATGCAAAAATAATAAAAAATTCATGTGATGCCCCGCTTTTATTGTCAACTGCCAACTTTGACTTCCAATAACTCCCCATTCCGAGCTCAGATTGGATTTTTGTCAATTCCTTCTAGCTACACATGAGGCCTACTATCATGGAGAACCTTAGCGAGGCCAAAAAGATTCCAGATGGCACGTCCTCCAATACAGGCAGGTGGGCACAAACCCGACCCCCGGCAAAACTTTGACTACTAATAGCTTAACATCCGGGACTAAGATTGCCGATTTGAAAAGACCAATAGGATCCAAAAATCAAGCACTACGCATTTATCACTTCAAATCACTTTTGACCATCTATCACTATTTGCACTATCCATCTCAGATCTGCAACCACTTCCAGCTTTAAACTGCAATAACTTCCTCATTAGGGCTCCGTTTGATGAGCCGTCTGGACCAGATTACTCAGCAATTCAAGCTCTACATGTTTAAGTAGAAAACCAACCTTCCATTCAATCTTCACCTATCAGCCCAATTGGCTCACTTTGAGGCACTTTTGATCTACAAAACCCACATAATGCATGCATTCCAATCATCTCCTGATATCATGGCAGAATCTGGCCCAAAACAGTAGTTTGGCAAAACCTTGAAAATGGAGGCAGATCCTCGTCTTTCACCCTGTGCCCGCAAAGCGGTACGACAGTGTGTGTTTTTTACCTGATATGGTTACTCCATTTTTCACATGTTGCAGAGGTGTTATACTAATTGCTCAGAAAGGGACAAAATTTGTTTGGAAAGAAGAACACCCAAAGGCTATTTGGCTCCTACATTAAGGAAAGCCTACTACAAAAGTGAAAAGCTAATCATTGTGATGGCTGACACGAATACCACAGGTATTGGGTGGGCTATTGAACAAGATGACGAGGAGGGGAAAAACATATGCTATCAGGTTTGGTTCCAAAGTATTAAGTGCTTGACATAGAGCATATCCGCAAGTAAAAAGGAAACTTTGGGTGTAGCAACTGCCCTAAGGTTGTGCGACAAGGAGTACTTTATTGATACTTCTATAATAGTGGAGAGAGATTTCTTGCCATTACTTGGAATGATCACAAGTTTTTCTACACCAGATATAGTTATGCTATGTTGGACTGCATATATAAATTCATTAAATCCTGAGTTTCATCACAATGCAGGTAAGGATAATCCGGTAGCTGACATGTTGTCCAGGGCTAGATTTGAGGATGAAGAGACTATGATTTCAAAAAATGAAGACATGGGCTTGAGGTTCTTTACCTCTTCAAAGCTGCATGTAGAATGTAAAAGAATGGTTTTTGCATTACAATCTTTTGCGGAAGATAAATATGAAGGTGAATGGTTGCTGATTGGAAAATATTTGAGTACATTGGAGAAGCAAGAGGATTGGATCGAGCAAGAGTTTAAGTGAATCCGTAAGAAGGCTTATGGATATTTCTTACAGGATGGGCTTTTATGGAAACATCCAAAGAAGCGAAAACGAAACCCTCAATGAGTGGTGTGTGATAAGGTAACACAACTCCAAGTACTTAAATAATTCCACGAGTCATTATGGGCAGGTCACAGGGGAGTTTGGGCCACTTTTGTAAAAATCAAAGATCGATATTGGTAGAAGGGAATGTATAAAGATGTGGTACACTTTTTTGAAACTTATAGTGTATGTCAAATGTACTCAATGTAAAGAACCGTGATAGGTTACATCCAACGTATCCAATGTGCAAACGTGTATGCATTTCAAACATGTAGTCAATTTGATTACAATGCCTACAAGATTATGGAAAATGAGGTATATTGTGCTTGCCAGGGAAGATTTGACAAACCGGTTGAAGGGAGGGCTTTGCGAACCAACGCTACAAATGTGGTATGCAAGTTCTTACTTGAAGATGTAATATGCAGATATGGATGTGTTGGTAAAATTACTGTGGATAGAGGAGAACTTGATGTTGATCAGGCAAGAGAAGTTTTTGCTCGTCTAGGTATTAAGTTATCTCTCACTACGGCATATAACCCGAAAGGAAATGGTAAAAGTGAGAGGGCATATCCCCCCATTATCAAGGAATTGGCTAAATCATGCAAAGGGAATATTGGTGATTGGCCTTGATTTCTACCATATGCTTTATGGGTTGATCGTACCACACACAGTACTGTTACAAGGTTCATGCCGTCAAAGTTTGTGTATGGTCAAAAACCTGTTATACCTCTTGAGGAGACAGTAGCTACATGGAGTATATTGCCTTGGGATACAAAGATGAGCAGAGAAGATCTACTTGCTTTGAGGATTCAACAATTGGAAAGGAGAAATGAGGATGTGGAGAGTGCAAGGGAAAAACTAAGAGATGATTGTTTAAGAACAAGGATACTTTTGACAAGCAACAACGGCTAAGACCGAGCGCTATTCAAGAAGGGGATTGGGTTCTTGTTTATGATAGTGAAGCGGTCCGGGGCGGGCAACAAGAAGAGCAACCTCTAGACACCCTGCAAGGCTCCCGTGCTGCTCAATGGGGCTGGGGCACAACACAACACAAACCAAAACAACAAACCCCCAGCCAAATCCCAACTACACAAGGGGCACCACCTAGTTTAAGAGCGAACTAGGACGCAAAAGAGGAGAATCGTTAGAGCAACCCACAAACAAGCAAGGAATTTACACAAACCCTAACACCAATGGAATACTCTCACACACTAAAACACGAGAGAGAGAGAGAGAGAGAGAGAGATAGTGCTCGGGATGCTTTGAAGTGTATCGTTAATGATCAAGCAAACATAAATATATATATGTAAGAAAGAGAGAAAAAGGGGGAGAGGGTGCTTGCATTAATACCTTCTTACAAATCTGTCATGACAAATCAAAGTGAGATTAGTATTTGTTCAACATAGCTTGCGTAAATTTCACCACAACGCATCACAAGAAAAAACCACCCCAATCACTGTCTTAAGGCCAGGGGAGTCCTTTCCACCCTGTCACCCTCTTACAGTCTGTGGGATTTATGGCTAGATTGATGACAACACCAGAGACAAGCTATCAAGAACTTAACAAAAAACACCAAGACACTTACGCATCATTGTTTTCCATTACTTCACGTTGGAAGGGAGACAAAGTATCCAAGCTTAGTCCAAATCCACCCTCCTTGATTCAGAAAATGTTGGGCTTACACTAGTAGGAGAAATGATAGATTTCCTACTCTCAATTGAATGAACACTCTCTCTCTTACAAATGGCATAGAGTTCCCTTGCTAATCCCCTATTACAACACATGCACATGCATAAGACAATGAGCTTCCACTCAAGAGCTCCTTCTAGAGAGGTTGAGCTTGGCTTCTCAAGCTATAGCATAGTGCTCTTGCTTATGGCTCCCCCTTTTGTGCTAGCTACACCCTCCTTTTATAACAATTTTGAAGGCTAGGGTTACTCCTCTAACCATGGTTGGGTTAGATTTTCAGCAATTTATCTAATTTCTTTTGCTTGGAATTATCAAGAAGTTGGTGGGGAAAGAGAGAGGAGAGAAATGGAGGTGATAGGACTTTTCATAGTGGGTTAGTGTTAGTAGAGTTAGTATTAATTTACAAATGGAATTGGATATTTACAATGGGAGTATCCATGTAGGATACAAATAAGGAAGAAAAACTCTTAAGAGGTAAGAAAAGGTGGATTTCTTACAAGGTTGATGCTCCAAGTGTCTTGAGTAGGGCCAATTTTGACGCTTGTTGACGGTCCACTAGCTTTGACGGTACATTTTTTCTCCACTCTTGACCTTCCTTGAGAGACAAGGTAATTGAAGCTGAGTAATCAACCACCATGATGCTGTCTTTTAAGAGAAGAGGCTGAATTTTGTGGTTTTTTTGATAGATATGGGTAAATTGGAGGAGGAAAAATGAGACTAGGTGGTCAATTTTGGAATGGAATTGTGTGTGGGAGGTATGAGTTCACCATGGTTTCTCTTATTCTTCAAGGTTGAGGAGAAGGTGAGTAGGGTGCAGAGAGGAGTGGTGAGAGAGGTGGGGATGATGAGTGGAGAAGTGTGTGTGAAAGAGGAAAATGATAAAGTGGAAGAGAGAGTGTGGCTGCATAGCATGGGAAAACTGGGGTCCACTAATAAAATCATAGCTCACAGCTCGTAGCTCAAAAAAATAAAAATAAAAAAATTTGAGGCAAAAGTTCAGCCCACGAGCTACAACTTTTGTTTGTATCACCTTTTCAAATTCGGAGAGCAAGTGAACTTTAAAAATTCAGCAAAACTGATCGTTTTTTTCCAGTGCACAAGGTCCTTGTGGGGTCCTTCTTTGGATGATTCTTTTGAATACCTCCAAGAGTGAGCCCTCCATAGTGCATGTATGCATGCCACCTACCCTTGACCTTATTTGGTAGGTCTATAATTGAAGATATTGTTGAGATTATGATATAAGTGAATAGTACAACTAAGAAAATCAAATATTGAGGGGTCTAAAAAATATGTACATGTCAAATATAAATAATATAAGTGGAAAAAAATATAAAGGAGTCAAAAGAAATCTCTCTCATTATGAGGCTACCATAAAAAGATAAATATTTTTGGTGTTCTAATTTTTTAGAAAAAAAAACAAAATAGATGTAGGAAGGGAAAAATCACAATATTGAAAAAATATACACATAAATAAAACTAGTTTTTTGGATTTTTGTTGGGGTGGAGTTACACCAAATATAAGAGAAGCTTACATGAAAATATTTTTATATGGAATAAAGAGTATAAAAAATGGTAAGAAAAATTTGTGGTAATGGTGAGGCAATGTACAGAGCATAAATAGCACACACCTAGGTAGAAATATTTAAATAAATACCAAAATAATTATGAAAAAATCTTTTATTTAGGCCCTATATACAAAGAAATATTTACATACGCATGGGCCATAATATACTTATATTTTTTAGTTTTTTTATTTTTTTGGCTCAACTAGCCCAATGACTAGCTAATTGAGGGTTTTTTAAGAAGATATGGGAAAAGTCCCGTGACTCACGCACGCCTATATACAGTGAAATGGTAGGGATAGCCACAGTGTTTGGGTGATTTTGGTAGGGTGAGGTAACTCACTGTGGCAATTACAAAGAGCCGAAAAAACGGCTATCAATAGCAGTTTAGATAATCAGTACATAGCTATGCACAAAATGGTTTGGCCCTTATTGCAGTTTAGGAAAATCATGTTTGGTCCTTATGTGGTCAAACATGCTTTTCCTAATGCTACTTACAAGCTGTGTGAAATGGAGTCCAGATATATTGCAGTCTAGATGGCTCGTTAAACGGAGTTGTAGACTGCAACATATTTGAGTTTTAAGTTTGAAGTGATTGCCGATCCGAGACAATAGTCCAAGTGATGCTAGGTAGTCCAAGACAGTTAGGATCTATGGGTGTTTAGTGCTTGATTTATGGAGCGTGCTGGTCTTTTCAAATCATCGATTGGAGTCCTAGATGCTAAGATACGATCGGTCAAAGTTTTTTGGAGGCCAGGTTTGTGGCGGATTGGCCACCTTGGTAAATGTGCCATCTGATCATTTTGGAGATTTTCCAAGGATTCTATGTATTCTATGCACTGTATGGAGCGGACAAGAAGTGAGAGCGTCTCAAACGGAGTCCGGACCGAGAAGATGCACACTGTTGAAGTTGGTGACGATTGCCGATTGGGTGAGGCCAAATGATTTTAGTAGTTTGGTCGTATTGGCTGGTGGGCTAGACAGTTTAAAAAGCAACAAGGGCTTAACAAGTTGAAGTCAAGAATGGGAGATCTCATTGGTTTTTTGCGGCTCAATTGTCCGACCTCTGGGCATCAAATTGCAGGGTGAAACTTTTACAAGTTTTTTTGAAGTACTTTATGAGCTTGAGGGCCTTGGGGGGAGGGGGGGAGGGATTCAACAGGGGCCACCACATGTCAATGAATAGTCACGCATGCCAGTTCAAAAGAGTCCTCCATGGGGTTTATACCCCGTGTGGTGTGTAACAATTGGCATCACGAAGAGCCATCAGATCTCCTATCTGGCGTGGCTATGGCTGCAGCACTACGGCACTGCCATTGGCGGCTTGCATGGAATAGTTGGTGGCCTTTTTGACAACAGGGGCGACATTGGCCAGCCGGCGGTCATCGACAATTAGCGACAGCACTGTGGTCAGCTGATGATGTGGCAAGCCAAGTGGCAGTATTGTTCCTGCGTCCCTAAGGGCAAACCTATTTCGAGAAGAGGCTTGGGAGCACCGACGGCACCTTCGATGCCCCGATTATGAGGGTTATTTTGTGTAGTGGATAACTTCGGTCATAAGGAAGTGAAGCCACATATAGAGGAGCCCTCAGATGCGAGAAGCCAAAGCTAGTTGTGGGGGCTAAAAATAGGAGGTCTCACGCACCCTAAGGGGCAGTTTTTGGATAGTGTTCAAGAGAACAAATTTGGAGAGCTCTTTGAGAGTTGTTGAAGAAGAAAAAGCAGGTTGTGTTTTGGGAGAGCGGGTGTTGTCAAAGAAGAGGAAGAAGCGGGTTGTGTTCTTGTGGACGGGAGGAGTCGAAGAAGAATAAGCAAGTGTTGTTTTGGAGAACGGGGCAAGCGTGAAGAAGGGGAGAAGGGAAGGTCTCTTTGGAATCACGTAAAAGAATTCTCCCACTCTCTCGGAGGGAGAAGTAATGAAAGAAGGAGTTTTTGATTAGCAAACTTCTCATTCAAGAAGCGTCTAGCATGGAATTCAAGAGCAAAGGAGTAGTAGAGGGTGGGTGTTCTTCTTGGCAATTATGAGTTGCTTCCAATAGTTCTGGGTTTTCTAAATAGGGGATTTCAAATCAGCAGGCATACCGACATTGATGTATGCATCCGATTTGTATCAAGGGTTCCAGATATCTATATAATGGAAACATAAGCGTTAATATATGTTTAAGTTGGACTTTAGTCATTAACTCTGTTCCAATTTGTGATATTCTCTTGCAATTCTCTTTAAGCATCTCTATATCGCCTTATTAACACTAAATTGGCCTTAACCACTTGGCCTTAACCACACTGGTTTTGTTAGGTTTGCATCTCGATTGCTTCTCCGCCTACAGCCAGAAGCCCGGCGCTTTCCCGGTCTACCCTAGAGAGATGTGCACTTTGACAACGTGAGGATGATGCAAACAACGAGTGCTCAAACAACCTAAGTGACCAAGAGAAAACAGGAGTAGATGTCCAGTTTTATGAGTTTTCAAACCAAATACCTAGACTTCAAGAGCACTACAAGAAAAAAAAAGCTAGAGGTAGAGCAAGAGAAACCACCATGCATAGGACAAGGGAAAAAACACAGTGTCTGAGGCTCGTAAAAGCTGACAATTGTATCAAAAACAAAATATTAGGGAGATATATTTGGGAGATACTCTCAAGCCCAATATAAAAAAACCAAAGAAAGAATGAAAAAACAAGCTCAAAATTTTGAAACAAAACCCAAGAAAACAAAGGCACCTGGGCACGATTAAATAGGAGAGCCTAAGTGGACAAAGGTAGAGAGAAAAGAGAAGTACAGAGATCTTAAGAACGCTCTTAGGGAAGTATGGACAACAGAAGTAGAGAGTGGCAAGGAAAGAAACAAGAAGAATAAGGCCAAAATAAGTGTGCCATCCCTCTACAAAAAGCTCACCATACAAGACAGGAAGGTAGTGAAGATGCAACCTCTCCAGGAGCGAAGAGACAAAGAGTCTTACGATGGACCCGAGGATGCAAAAAAAGGTAGACTTGGCAGAACTAGGAGAAGAGTCATGACTAGCCTACATCGCAACGGATCTAAGTCCAATACAAGAAGAAAAGCTCATAAGTCTTCTCAAGGAGTACAAGGACGTGTTCGCTTGGTCATACAAGGACCTGAAAGGAGTAGATCCTACGATATGTCAGCACACAATTCCCTTAAAGCCTAATGCCAAGCCTAGCCAGTGGAGACCATACACATACAATGATACATTTGCTAAGTGCATCAAAGAGGAGATTGATGAATTAAAAGATGCTGAGTTCATTTATGAGATAGAACACACCGACTAGGTATCTCCCACTGTGGTGGTACCTAGAAAGAATGGTAAATTACAAGTGTGTGTCAATCTAATGAAGTGTAATGTAGCCACAATAATAAATAACTATCCCTTGCCTCTTGCAGACCATGTCCTAGAACGTAGTAGGGAAACGGACATACTCCTTCTTAGATGGGTTCTCAGGTTACAACCCGGTAACTTGAGATTGCCCTTGAGGATCAATACAAGACAGCATTTGCCATGGAATGGGGTATATACACATATAGGGTAATGCCTTTTGTCTTGACCAGTGCCCGAGCAACATTCTAGTGATTGATGGTACATGCCTTTAGGGAGTAGTTGAGAATTTTCTTGGAATTTTACATGGATGACTTATGCCTATACTGTCTCTTGAGAGAGGAGCACACCGAGCACCTCAAAATTATGTTCAAGAAGTGCAAAACTTACCAAATATGTCTTAATATGGAAACATGCATATTCATGGTTAAACATGGAAAAATCTTGGGGCATATTGTCTCAAAAATGGGATAACAATTGATATGGATCAAATCAAGGTCATTGTAGAAATGCCTAGACCACAAAACGCAAAATAGGTACAATGCTTCATGGGACACTGTGGGTATTAGAGGAGGTTTATACATATGTATCCAGTCATTTCCCTATTAGGTAAAGGCAGTGTGCCTCACCGTGCTTTGCCCGTGTCCGCCGGCCAATGTATGGCCGCCCACATTTATCTCCTTTTTTTATGCATACAAAGAATAAGGAGCTCTCACTCATTCTCACATTGTGCTTATACAGTGAGATTTGGGAGCTCCACCCACATCCTATGTACTCTCTCTTTCCCATTCTCACTCTCTGCGCACGCACCACATTTGCACACTCACATTGGTATTAGAGGTTTGGCGACGCGCGTGCAACAACTTCTCGGCAAGAAAGAAGTGACAGAGCTCGGCTATGGCGGCTTGAGCTCGACGGCGATGGATACGGATCGATGGTGTCAGATCTCAGCTTAGGCATGTATATTCAGCTTGTGTAGAGCTTGTGTAGCAAGCCATTGCTGAATTTTGCAAAAAAAGAGTATGAACAAGAAGTGATGCAGCTTGTTTTTGTTGTTTTTGGCTCCCGAAACATTGCTTTTTGCATATCTCCGTCACATGGAGTTTGATGGATATGATCCAGGAGTATAGGTTGGGGTTTTGGCACATTCCAAACATGCTGGTAATGTCTATTTTCTGAAATTCTACTCTAAATTATAGCAGGTGAAACAGCAGCAAGTTTATGCTGCGTTTTTGGTTGAAACGGAGGTTTTTGGCATATCTCTCACCTGGGCTCGGATAAATGTGATCCAGGAGTATACCATGAGGTTTTGGCATGTTTTGGATGCACTGGTTATATTAGAATTTTTAAATTTTGAGTGTTGAATTTTTTGCAGCAACCTGGCAACAATCTCGACATATGAGGTTTTGTAGTTTGATTCCTACATTGTAGAGAGTGATGCAGTCTACATCTTTGGCTATGTATGACACACTGTGGTGCTATTTGAGAGAGAATTCACCTTGTTTTTGTGTATGCAAGTGATACTTTGGGATATTAATTTTGGATCGTTACACATCCGGATGAGGTTTCATAAGCATTGTTTGACTGTGTGGGGCATTTCAGAGAGCCTTTTTAGCACAGTTTTGGGCAGTTTCATGCTATGTATGCATTATACGGATAGTTTGAGGTATACATAGCTCACATGTAGAAGGTTTATAGGTTTATAGGTTTATAGTGTTTTTTGGGCAGGTACACATCCATAGAGCTACTCGGTCAGGAGTGAGCCAGTTTGCCAAGCCGCTTTTGGCATTGCATGTAGACCATTTGTGGATGGATTTTGCTACTGAGATAATGTCTATTGTCATGCATATTTGGTGAGATTTTTTGAGTTTTTGCTCAGTTTCTAGGGGAAACTCTGGCGGATTTTTTCCAAATTCTCACTATGGTTTATTCCTATTTGTAGTTTGCTCTCTGATGGTATATTGATCGATATATTTCCAATTTGCAGTGATTGAGTGTTTACTCTCACTTTTGACAGATTTTGTCAATTCGGACACGGTTGGTGTTCTTGTACCCACTCTTGCAGGAGCGAGGATTTGCGTATGTTTGTGTGGCTACAATACAGGCAAGCCGCAGGTTTCACAGGTTTTTGCAGATTACTGCACGCAGTTTCTCTTGTGGGACACATTTTGAGCTACTTTGCTCTCTACTTGTGTATATGGCTATGTGCTTTATGCTCGGTTGAGCAGTTTGTCCCAGTTTATGCGTGCAGAGTTTGTAGATTGTGGAGTTGTTTTATGCATATGTGAGCATCACTTTTGATTCGATTGATCATGCTTTTGAGCAAATTGTAGTGGTCGAGTTACCTCCCACTTTGTTGCCAGTTTGGCATGGTTTATGGTTGAGATTGTACTTGAGGTTTTGCTTAGTTTACAAGGGAGATTCTGTAAAAATTTTCCTAGAGTTCTCACCATACTTTGGTTATTAGTCATTCACTTATGGTTACACATATGTGTGACAATGAGAGACGACAATCTCGTTCTTATCAATACTTGTGTTGTTGGCATTGTGGTCACACAGGGCACATTAGATGCCATTGCTTTAGACGTATGAGACAGTAAAGAGGCAGATGCATGGTGCTACTATGAGGACAGATGCTAGAGAGTATGCATGTGATTGGGCATGTCACTTTTGAGGCTAGCTTGCCTTTAGACTACTTTGTGTCTTGGGATAGCAAATTGTCTATGCGTTTTCTACTAGAGAGCATGCAGTTTTTCACGTGACGCCACGTCATGATTTTTTTTTTCTCTTTCTCTAGTGGGAGATTTGATTGTGTGCACTTGGCCGATAGTTCGGTGTTGCAAGAGACGTTTGTCTGTCTTTGCCCAGTGGTGAATCATACAGGCTACTTCATGTGCGTTATGTTCCTCAGTTGAGATAGAGCTTGATCTCAGTGAGACAGTTGGCAGATTTTGGCTGTCAGGTACTGCTTAGAGAGCAGTCTTTCCAAATGCATAGGGGATCATTTGTGATAGCCAGAGGTGCTAGGAGTGGTTTGGTATACCTTTTGCATATTTCTGACACACGAGACGGTGTAGTCTCTGTGTATTTGCAACCATGTTTGGATCAAGAGACAAGACGTTGTGAGCGGGATGGAAATACACACAACGCCTCTATAATGACCCGACACACACTCTTGGGTTGATACACACACACATTATGGGGCACCACTCGGCTTACACAACCAGCCTGGCCGAGACAGGAAACACACAGACGGAGTGAGAAGAGAGAGATTTCACTCAATACTCACACATACACACTCACACACACACTCTCAATTCATCTCAAAGGAGGAAAATTACTGTTGTTTAGACTCAATGAAGCTCAGCCCAACACCAATGGGGAAAATAATTTACACAGTATTGAGGAAATACACCAGATACAACCACAAAGTTAAGTAGAGGCTTCACTCATCGAAGAAGATTACACAGAAAAACAGCAGAAAATTTGTGAGTAATTTGGCAAAATGGACAGTGCCATTGCGTTCGGAACGGCCCAAAACCCCAGTCTACAATGTCAAAGTGCTCAAATCCGACCTCAGATGAGCAGTTTAGGGCCAAAAAATGCTCCAAAAACAGCAAAAACACACTTGCGGCTGTTCCTTCTCTCTTCTCCACGTTTTTTTCTGGTCTTCTCAGTTTCCACACTTAGCTTTATTAGTTGGACACCCGTGGCCTTTTAGATCACCTCAAACGGACCCCGAACAGGCTAAAAACTGACCTCGCAGTGCATAGTTGTCACCTTTTTGCATCATCCGCACACCTGGCACTCAATTTTTCTAAATAATGATTCCTGCAACCACGTGAAGTGGCCCCAAAAAGTGGTCCTCATGATGACCTTTCTACATAAGTATCACAAGAAAACACCCACGTCGTGTCCATACTTCTCCGCGTGCAAGTATTGACCCCATTCGCCCTCCTGACGCCACTAGATGCCATCTGACGCACCTGCTTACCTCATGTCGTTGGCCCGCAAATAGCTTCCTCGAGAAGTTTTACGCGCTACCAACTCCTCCTTATTGTAGAAAAAACACACTGGTACTGATAATAGTGAAAATCGATGCACTATGTACACCCTGTCCTACCTGTACACACGTGGGCCCCACGTAACCACCTGGCTATGGAAATTGGGAAATCCTTTATTTGATGCACCATGCATGTATATGTACATATGCACAATCCCTTGCTCCAAAAAACACCTGACATAATTTGCCCATCCCCTAGCCTGCTAGATCATTCATGATCAACAGCAGCAAAGAGAGATATGAGACTCGCCGCATCACAGGTCTCCTCATCCCTCACCAACACTGCTTGATCCACAGACAGCTCATCTTGCTCCACCATCATCAATCTAGCATGATACAATTTAAGACGCAATCCATTTACCCTTGACTTATGTAGAACACCATCCAGGTTAACCAGCTGATATGTGCCATTTGGAAAACACTCCACTACCTTGAAAGGGCCTTCCCACTTAATTTGAAACTTCTTTTGGAAGGTGTTGTCCAGCTTACTGTTGTAGCGCAAAACCAAGTCATGTTTCTTGATACCCTTACTTTTGACCTTTTCATTTATCTTTGCCAAAGCCTTATCCTGCATCTGCCCATAATGCTCCAATGCGCTCATCCTATCCAACTGGACCTCTTGTAACTGCAAGAGCCTCTCTTTGAATGCATCACTAGGCGGCCCAAGCAACTTCTCTAACATCTTGACCACAGGCAATAGTGCTTCCTTTCCATACACCAAATGAAATGGAGTAAACCATGTACCTGTCTTCATCGAAGTACGGTAAGCCCATAATGCACTAGGCAATTCCAAATCCCAATTCTTTCCTTGGTGCTCTGTCACTTTAGAAAGAATTTGTACCAACTCACCATTGAATCTTTCATTTAAGCCATTACACTGCAGGTAATAAGGAGTGGTATGCTGGTGCCTAATCTTCATCTTTGTGCATAAGAAGTCTAGCAGTTTAGCTCTAAATCCTGGCCCCTTATCTGAAAGTAGCTCTAATGGCACCCCAAACTTGCAACATATTTCATCATACACAAATTTTGCCACATCCTTTGCGGTGATCTGTTTTACTGCTATAGCCTCTGCCCATCTAGAGAGATAGTCCACTGCTGTCAAGATATAGCTTTTGCCCCTGCTTGTAATAGGTAACGGGCCTATTGCATCAATCCCCCACTTTTCAAACACATCAAACGCCATAATGGTTTTTCGTAGCTCTGGCTTCAACACTCTCTTCCCAAATGCTTGACACCTATTGCAAGACCTACACCAATGGTGAACATCCTTGTGCAAACTAGGCCATACATACCCCTCTTGCAAAATCTTATGCAAGGTGATCTTTAGAGCAAAATGGCCACCACATGCTCCTTCATGATTCTCTTCCAACACTCTATAAATCTCCTCTCGCCAAGGTACACGTCTCAACACGAGCTCAGCCCCTTTCATGTATAAGACATCACCAATCAATTTGTACCTGTATGCTCTACGCTCAAAACCAGACTTCTTAGACTTCTGAATCTCCTTTGGAATGATTCCTGTTAGCAAAAACTCCTCTTCTTGAGCCAAACTTTCCCGGCCATGATAAAGAGGTAAAGTGGTCCTCAACACAAATAGCTCCCCAATCATGCCTTGAGCTGCTTCATGTGCCTCTCCATTTAGAGCACGTTCAATGTGTCTAATGCTCCATGCTTCGAACTTTTTTAACAGGCCTTTAATTCTGAAGCACATTGCCTTCAATGAGGTGTTCTTGCTCTTCCACACACCCAACACTTGCTTCACCACTAACAAGGCATCACCTTTTATGCTCAACCTTCGAACCCCATGCTTCAAACAAATGTGTAATCCGGCTTCCAGAGTAGCATATTCAGCCTCATTGTTACTATGAGCATCCAATTTGAACCCTCTCTTGCATACTAGCTTCCCCTCTGGATCATAAAGCGCTATACCCCCTGAAGCCGCATCATGGCTCTTTCTGTATGAACCTTCAAAGAACAACACAAGTGCATTGCTGATCTGTGGCACTTCTTCAACTACCTTTCTCACCACCTCTTCCTTAACAATAAGGGGATTCTCCTTGTAGGTCAAAAAATCAGCTAGAGTAGCCCTTGTACTATCTTCCACTAGAAAAGAGAACTCAAATTCTTGCAGCTCAATTACCCATTTCTTGACCACATTTGACATGTTAGTGCCATTAATTAATTGTGGCAAAAAGGCATAACTCGTCAAGAAAACAAAAGGTCGTGGTAGAAAGTAATGACGAAATCGTCGACAAGAAAATATTATATTGGCCATCACTAGCTCTACTTCCGAGAATTTTCTCTCTGCTACCAGCTTCACACGGCTTGCACAATACACTGGCCTCATATAATGGCTGCCCTTCCCCTTTTGCAATAGCATGGCTCCAATGGAATCCTCCCCTACTGATGGATTTACATAAAACACTTGCTCCCAATCAGGAGCCTGCATGGCTGACAACCCCCCTAACACCTCTTTCACCTCTTGAAACACTTCTTCACAGTTGTCATCCCATTGCAATGGATCATGCTTTGCCACTTGTTGTAATGGATAAAGAATCTGAGAAGACAATGGAATAAACCTTGCCATGTACTTCACTTTGTGTATAAAAGTTGCCAATTGCTTCGTACTCGTAGGTGATGGAAGAAGAATAATAGACTGAACCTTTTCTGGATCAGCCTCAATGCCATTTTATGACACCATATGGCCCAATAACTTCACCCTTGGTTGTGCTAGATGACATTTCTTTGGATTTAGTTGTCCTCCACATTCATCATATCGAGCCAGTACCATCTGCAGCTTCTCATGGTGTTCAACCCTACTGCTATAAACACAGAAGTCATCCATAAAAGCTTTAACACAACTACCAATGAATGGTTCCAACACCCAATTTGCTCTCTCTTGATAGAAGGAAGGTCCATTTGACAACCCAAATGGCAATAATGTGTACCAATAGCAGCCCCATGGCGTAATAAAAGTGATCTTTGTGCGGTCTTTAAGAGCAATCTTCAATTGAAAATAGCCTGAAAAACCATCACACACATTGTACCTCTCATAACCTGCCACTGAATCCAAGATCTAATCGATGAATGGAAGAGGATATGGGTTCTTCTTAGTGGCTGCGTTTAAGGGTTTAAAATCTACACAAATTCTCCACTTCCCATCCTTCTTTGGACTGACTACAACTGGACTCACCCATTCTGTGGTCTCCACAGGGACTAGGAACCCTGCCTTCAACAACTTGTCCACCTCTTCTCGCAAGGCTTCCATTTGCTCTTGACCCATCCTTCTTAGCCTTTGCCGCACTGGCTTAGCACCTTCTTTCAACTCTATATGCATCTCTTCGCCCTTGAACCCTCTGATCTCTTCATATGAAGTAATGAAAAAATCAGGAAAACTAGCCAGCATGTGCAAATATATATCCTTCTCCATAGCTGAGAGGTCCCCACTGATCATTTGTGTCATCAATTCCTCCTTCTTTGACAACTCAACTTTGGTTTGCATCAGCCCTTCAATCACTTCATAAGGCCCTTCACTTTCATCTTCAACCTCATTCGCAAATGCAACTAAACCAAACTCCTGGATTTCTTTGTCCATCAAAAGAAATGCAACATCAGCATCCTCATCACTGCTGGTAGTGCTATCACTGTCCTCATCTGTCACCGTGGAAGAGTCTTCATCACTAGACTCATCCTCATCTTCATAAAGCTCCTCTAATCGTTTCCTTGTGTCCATATTATAAAGCTTCTTGGTACCTGTCTTTCCATAGAGGCTAATCGTACCATGTTGCCAATCTTGAACAGCTCCCATTACACGTAACCATGGTCTGCCCAGTATAATAGGATATGCTCCCAACCCTGCTGGCATCACATGAAAATCAACCACTGCCTTTGCATCATATGCCTCCACTTCTAAGCTCTTTACAACACCCAAGCATTTTACTTTTTGATGGTTTGCCAATCTGATCCGAAAACCTGACACCCCAGCCACTGTGAGACCCATCTTCTCAACGCATGAGTGTGTTATAACGCATATTTGGGCTCCGCCATCCACATAACCTTGTCCCAAATTTTTTCTTTTATGCCACACATCTACTATTGGACAAATGTCTGGTAGCTCATCCATTGCCAACACCTTTACTGAACCTCTCTCTGGCTCTTTCTCCATTGGGTTAACCATCCTCTTCCACTATCGCTTTAGCTTAGGCACCATCTCTATAAGCTGCCCAAAAGTAACATCTGCCTTCCTTCTCATCAGATCCTCCTTCAAGTCATAGCTTAATTGCCCATCCCCTAGTGGAAAATCTGAAACATGAAACTTTCGACGAGCTCTCCTTTTCCTCTTGGCCTTGACATCCTCGCCTTCATGGATCTTTCCTTTCTTCTTACTAGGACCTAGGGCACTTCTTCCTTCCTTATCCTCTGTGGTCCTCTTCCCAATGGGCATCACTAATGTATCCTCTAGCTTTGATGCCTTCTCCAAGGTGACTACACTTAGCACTTTTGTCTTTCCCTTTTCCTCTTGGGTTAATCCACTGGTTCCTTCATCTCTCTTAATTTCGATGCCATAATCATTTGACCTAGTTAACACCTGTCTTGGCAATGAATACATGTCTCCCGCCATCCTTGGTGGCTTATCACATTGCGGGCTGATGTTACCCAACTCTCCACAATTGTAACATGTGGGTGTCTACCTCCAAAACCTACCATTGCTTTGTCCAACACCATTCCTAGGCCTTTCTTCACCTCCTGGCTGATTTGCAAACCTCCCTCAACCTCGATTATTTCCCACTTGACCTAGCATGTTTAGGCTGAGATTCTTCATCAAATCTACCATTTGCCTCATTTCTTGCCTTAGTCCCATCATCTTGCACTGTTGTAGTGACCACTGCTGGCATAACGTGAGTAGTAACAGGAACCACTGGTTTGTGATGAACCCCTGGCATGCGACCTTGTAAAGAGTCCATACGCTGAAATTCAGACCTCATGGGCAAAGACTCCACCCCTAACTAGCTCATTTTCCTCAGCTTCCACTCTTTGTTCCTTCCTACCTCTAGTGCATCTTCATATGTCCTAGGCTTCTTTAGCTCCACTCTCCAACGTATATTCTCCCAAAGACCAGCTAAGAACCTGTCCTTCTTCATCATGTTAGGCGGGGGTACCTGTGGTGCTAAGGCCTTGCACATTTGCTCCCATGCCAATGAAAACTTACGTATGTACGCATCTACTGGCTCACCTTCCTTTTGCACCAAAGCCTGTACTTCTTGCCACACTTTGTCAGGATCTTCTATCTTCACAAACTCCACTTCCAACCCATGTCGTAGATTGTCCCAACTCAATCTTACAGGTGGATCCGCTACACGCAACTCCTCTTCAAATGCTTTGGATCAAACTCGTGCATCACTCTTCAAACAAATTTGGAGAACACGTAACATCTGTGCAAGGTCATGAATCTGGTTGCTAATGCAGGCAACCTCCATCTTTTCCAGAAAGTCTTCCACATCTTCATCACTTCTTCCATGAAACTCCGGATAAGAGAAAGCCATGGCTACCCAAGTTTCAATGCTTTGAGAACCCCTTTGAATACACGTGCAAGAACCCAAAACTTTTACTGACTCAATTCCCAGAAACTTCAATGGAGCTCAACTTTAGATAAGGACAAACACATGCACATCAAATGAGTTTTCATAGTTGATCATCGGAATTACAACAAGCAAAGGACATTCCAGGATCTCTCTTAATCTTCTTGGCCCGAACATAAAGACTATGCGCTACTGGAAAAAAATCTTCCTGGACACATGAACATTTATCTTGATTCTTTGAGTTAAATGAAATGGAGTGAATTGAGGGCCATTTTGATCATTCATTAAAGCCAACCATGAAGCTCCCAAGAAGGCACACTTGACTTAACCTCTGATTTTGCCAAAATTTCAGCAGCATAACAGCATAAATGGCTCAAAAGACCAAAAAACCAGCCATCATAACTTGGAAAACTTTTGGCAGAGTTTCCCCAGAAATAGAGTAGTAGGAACCCAAAATATAGACTGTATATGTATGCATAAACTATCAACAATAGAACCCGAGCATCAAGTAGGACTCACTAGTACATAGCCTATGGCGAGGTCACAAAAAGGGTGCTCCAGCTACCTGTATCACCGAAAGGATCTCTACATTTGAGAATCCCCCAGCTCAATAAAAACCTCATGCTATCGACCCTCACACGAAGGCTAATGCAAATCGCGTATAGTCAAGTCTCAGAAATGACTATCTTCCAGACCAAGTCTCAGAAATGGCTGGGACTGCCAAATACAACCAAGTATGGCTCCACAAATGCGTACAATGGCAGTTTCCACAAGTAACGTACAATCCAACAGACAATGCACTCAAATAGGCGCCAAGTGATGCATACCCACAACAATTGCAAGTGACATCACTGCTAGTATATCACTGTACTCCAGCTACTTGTACGTGTGTGAATCACTTGTACCTATACCTATCCCTGTAACCTGTAACCTGTATCTCGAAGCTTGAAGCTCGAAGCAGAAGGTACTCGAAGAAGATCCTCCGTGGGGGCACCAAAAGAATGTGAGCGGGATGGAAACACACACAAAACCTCTATAATGACCCGACACACACTCTTGGGATGATACACACACACATTATGGGGCACCACTCGGCTTACACAACCAGCCTGGCCGAGACAGGAAACACACAGACGGAGTGAGAAGAGAGAGATTTCACTCAATACTCACACATACACACTCACACACACACTCTCAATTCAGCTCAAAGGAGACAAATTGCTGTTGTTTAGACTCAATGAAGCTCAGCTCAACACCAATGGGGCAAATAGTTTACACAGTATTGAGGAAATACACCAGATACAACCACAAAGTTAAGCAGAGGCTTCACTCATCGGAGAAGATTACATAGAAAAACAGCAGAAAATCTGTGAGAAATTTGGAAAAATGGACAGCGCCATTGCGTCCAGAACAGCCCAAAACCCCAGCCTACAATGTCAAAGTGCTCAAATCCGACCTCGGATGAGCAGTTTAGGGCCAAAAAATGCTCCAAAAACAGCAAAAACACACTTGCGGTTGTTCCTCCTCTCTTCTCCACGTTTTTTTCTGGTCTTCTCTCTGGTTTTTCAGTTCCCACACTTAGCTTTATTAGTTGGACACCCGTGGCCTTTTAGATCACCTCAAACGGACCCCGAACAGGCCAAAAACTGACCTCGCAGTGCATAGTTGTCACCTTTTTGCATCATCCGCACACCTGGCACTCAGTTTTTCCAAATAATGCATCCCGCAACCACGTGCAGTGGCCCCAAAAGGTGGTCCTCATGATGAAATTTCTGCATAAGTATCACAAGAAAACACCCACGTCGTGTCCATACTTCTCCGCGTGCAAGTATTGACCCCATTCGCCCTCCTGACGCCACTAGATGCCATTTGACGCACCTGCTTACCTCATGTCGTCGGTCCACAGATAGCTTCCTCGAGAAGTTTTATGCGCTACCAACTCCTCCTTATTGTAGAAAAAACACACTGGTACTGATAATAGTGAAAATCGTTGCACTATGTACACCCTGTCCTACCTGTACACACGTGGGCCCCACGTAACCACCTGGCTATGGAAATTGGGCAATCCTTTATTTGATGCACCATCCATGTATATGTACATATGCGCAATCCCTTGCTCCAAAAAACTCGTGACAACGTGTCTCTTTTGTGGATGTACTGCATGGAGAGTAGGTTGTTCATTTGTCATGTGGCGATGTTCATGAAAACATTGGTATCTCTGGGGATGCACAACTTTGTCAATCATCAGTTGAGGTGAAATCAATTGATCCAGATATTGATGCATTGTTCTATGATGTGTTTGATACATTTAAAGGCAACAGTGTCCTTCAGACAACTATGTGTAATTGCAATGGTGCTGATTTTTTGGTTTTGCAGTCATTCTTAGCAGATATGCCTTTGCCAGACGATGTTGACATGGTGATGCATAGTCAAGTGGTTCCTGATGAGGATGCATATATCACTGAGGTTTCTGACAGGGATACGTTGGCACACATAGTGTATGTTCCATTGGATTTTGGGTCTCTCATGTCTGACCTTTTGGTCTCGAGACCTAATCTTGCTTATGCAATTGGTGCATTTGCAGTGGGAGTTGTCAGTCCTACAATGACTGACATTGGCATTGTGCATTGTGGAGCCATGCAAGTCATCACTCGATACCTACATCAAGAGTGTCATTGTGGCTCTAGCCCTAGTTCTATGCATGTTGCATCTACACTAGAGCGTGTTTGGAGTGAGCCAGTGGACATAGGTTGAGAGTCATCTTCTCTCACCTCTTGTATATACTAGTTGTAGGCTAGTCTTCTTGCCACTTATCGTCACACAACCTTTAGTGGGAGAATGTTTGATACAGGCAGTGTGCCTCACCGTGATTTGCCCATGTCCGTCGGCCAGTGTTCGGCCGCCCACATTTATCTTCTTATTCTTTATACATACAAAGAATAAGGAGATCTCACTCATTCTTGCACTCTGCTCATACAGTGAGATTTTGGAAGCTCCACCCACATCCTATTTACTCTCTCTCTCTCTCTCTCTCTCTCTCTCTCTCTCTCTCTCTCTCTCTCTCCCCCCCCCCCCCCCCCCTTCTCACTCTCTTCACACACACCGTATTCATGCACACACATGCCCAACCCCTGTATAGACTTATAATAGCCTTTGAATGGACGACTGATTGTGAGGAATCACTTGAGAAATTGAAGAAAGCACTCATGTCCGATCCAGTATTGATAGCATTATATTGAGAGAAGATCTTTCATATTCAAATAGATGCTTTGGAATTTTCTATTGGATGCATCTTGGCTCATCCAAGAGAGGGAAATATGGACCTTCCAGTCTTCTATGCAAGTAGGTAGCTCAATAGTATTGAAAAAAATTACACCACTACAGAACGAGAGGGGCTGGGAATGATATATGATGTTAAGAAATTTTGGCATTATCTCCATGCAAACAATTTTTTGTTTTTTATCGATCATCAAGCTCTCCTATACCTCGTATACAAACCATGCAATACAAGGAGAATTATACGATGGTTTATCATTTTTCTAGACTTTGAGTTTACAGTTGTGGTTAAGAAAGGCAAGATACATCTACGAGCCGGTCATCTTTCCAGATTAACAAATGGAGAAGCTCCAGAAGGAACAAACGATGACATTCTTGGCACTTATCTTTTTAACATTGAAATGATCCCTAAGTGGTCAAAGGAGATTGTCACCCTACTATCCTATGCAGGAGAGCTCACTAGAATAGGGCATGAGTGTAAACAATGAATGGTTCAACAAGCAAGATATTTCCAATTACTTGTTGGTAGACGTTTGTATCATTTAGGAATCGATAACATTGTGCATTTATACATAAGTCCAAAGGAGTATGACTGATACCTTTCAAAAGCACATGTTCGGGACTTAGCATTTCATTGTGCACAAACAAAAACATATCAGCACTTGCAGCAATTAGGGGTTATTGGCCAACCATGAAGATGGATCTATATGAGTACATTACTAATTGTACTTCTTGTAATCTTGAACCACCTATGGAGCGTGCTACCCTATTTCAGGTAACAACTGCACCAAGATGGGGCCAGTACATAATTGACTACCTGACAACATGAAGGTTTCTTGAAAATACCTCTAGAGCCGACAAAGATCTATAGAAATAGAGATACGCAACTATTACTAATTGAAAATTAACTCTATAAGAAGGGAAAAGACAATCAACTTTGGATATGTGCAACTGAAAGTATGTACTTTCCGATCCTAGAGCAAGCACATGAAGGAATCAGTGGAGGCCATTTTTTAGGGACAAGAGGACAAAAATTGTCTTGACCGTGAAAATATGGTGGCCTACATTACATTTGGACACCGACAAATATGTCAAAAGATGTGATTCTTGCCAGTGTACTAAAGTACCAATACAAAGAGATGAGATGCCACTAAGGCCAATGATGGGAGCCAGAGAATTTTCTAAGTGGGGTACAAATTTTGTTGGACCAATTTCACCACCCACTTACAGATCTCATGCCTAGTATACTATTGTAGCTATAGACTATCTCACAAAATGGGTTGAAGCTAAGTCCACACAAAAAGCATATGCAAGGACCACTACACAATTTCTATATGAAAATATCTTTGTTAGATATGCCTACCCATAGAAATTGTCAGTGATCCAAGCACACATTTCATCAATGAAGTGATCACAAATCTCTTAGATGAATTCATGGTGATACACCGGAAGTTTGCTCCATACCACCCACAAGCAAATGGACATGTTGAAGCCACAAATAAGACTCTATGCATTGTCTTGACCAAAACCGTATCACATTCATGGATAAATTGGGACCAGCAGTTACACTTGACACTCTGGGCTTATTGAGTAGCCTACAAGACTTCAATTGGCACAACATTGTACAACATGGTGTTTGGACAAGAGAAGATCTTAATAAAAACAACAAATAGTCAAGGAAGCTCAAGACGAAGCAAAGGAATGCATCACTAAACGAAAGCTTCTATGACAACAGCAGCAACACAGGCGGTCATTACAGATCAATGTCATCAATATGGTGGATTTTGACGAAGAGCATACAATGGATCCGAAATACAAGTCAAACTTTGGTACAAGCAAGTGGAGACTCGTGCACTCCTAGATTTTGGAGCTCAAGGGAATCTTCTTTCCTACAACCTATACAAGCAACTAAAACTTGTGGAAGCTTAAACCAACCGGCCAGACAATTCATACTACATGTACATGTGAAGAAATATCTCTATCCGTATAAGTTTCATGTGGTAGAAGATATGTCAGTGCAGCATCCATTGTTGCTTGAACAACCTTGGGCAAAGAACGATGTACAAATTGACAGGAGCTCGGGTATACTCAACATTCAGTATACGATCAAAAATCAAGAGGTTCCCTTTGTGTCAAAACATAAAGACCAAGCTTTGATCATAGAAATACAAGCTACACCCCAACCAATAGTTAGTAGATCCACCGTCGTCTTGGAAAAAAATAAGGAAAGAAATTGTACATAGCAGATTATTGGGCTATTTTGGACTTATTTTGATTTATTGATATTTTTGGGCTACTTTTGTTAATTTCCTTTTATTTTTCACTAATTTTAATACAAAAACAAAGAAAAATAGAGAGACGGAAGTGTTCAACATGTCAAGGATAACATACGATGAAGTCAGGGTGCAATTATGGAAAAGTTGCTGAAAAGCCCGACTTTGGTAATTTTTGTGGATGGAATGACAAATTTTCTAAAAATGGGACAAATGGAGTCCAAATGAAAAAAGTTTTGAGCCTAAAGTGTACCTCACGAAGCACATGTCAAATTTCAGGACAAGTGAATCGAGAACCCCTGATATAAGATATTTTGGGCCCACTTACTATCTCATTTCTTACATTCACAAGTGAGAGAGAGCTAGAGAGACCTAGAGTGTGTGGATCTTCTATGATTTCATACAACGCATACAGGACACCGGTCATTGCCAGACATGAGAGGTAGGCTCCTCACCATAAGCTCTACTTGCTCTACACTAACTTCATTGCAAAAAAGGGCAATGGGGCATCCACGCAATAACCACTAATTCGATTGCTACAAAACTTAACAGGGGTTTAACCCTAGGCTAGAGGAACAAGTTTATGACATCCTACGTTAATTTAGGTCAACCAAAAAAACCCCAACTTCCGGGAGCTTACAAAAGCCAATCTGAGAAAAGTAGTCGGAATGCCACCAGACATCATGAATAAGTACTCCTCGAGGTTCTCAATAAGCCTATGCGAATTCCTGTATGAACAAACTACCAGAAGATGGTCTAGACACCAAATTAGGCTTCAAACACGCAAAGCGTCATTTGGCTCTCATGGCCAAATGGTGCGTCCATTTGCTACCAAGATTCACGAGCATCATCAACATATCATCAACAGCAAGCATGTATGTCATATGCGTATTATGTCTATCTCTATCATAAAAGAGTTTTGTCAGCATTTTGACCATCCAAGATTGCACTTCATAGTATATACATCACATACACCAAGTTTGAGCACATTTGGGCATGACTTGACCTCATACAACTCATTTTGCAAATCAAGGATCCAAAAACACATTCTATGGTCTTGGGCACATGAACCCTCTTCCAAATTCCATTTCAAGCACATCAGAGCAATGCACACATCTTGAGATAACTTCACAATCAGTCTCAACCAAAAAAGATGAAATAGACATCGTACGTATATGATGTCTAACCCCTACAAAATGACAAGCTGCAGGGCTTAGGAGGTTACCAGCTAGTCCATCACAACCTTATGAGCTTGCCAATCAGATTTCACCATAAATGGAGATCATGTATCCATGATATATCCACATGGTGGAAATATGAACGCACAAACTCCTTTTATGAACTTCCACCTATAAATCCATCTCCAAATTCAATTATGAAGCCACTTACATCATGCACAGGGTATGGGCATCCTATCCCATCATTTTCAAGTAAAAGTCCATCAAGAGACATCATACGTGTATAATATCTAATGGTATTCAAATGTCATTCTGAGAGGATTTTTGCCTAGCCATGTTCATACCACCTGCTTATGAGTCATCCCATCAAGTTGTAACCCATTTGAACATCATTTTCTCAAGCTATGGCCAGAATACATATCCAAGGTTAGAAAAAAAGCTAAAGTGGTCACATCTTGCCCAAATGACACTGAAACTCAATTCCAAGCATATATCCATGATGCATATGCTATGAGCTATGCACAAATGAAAAATCACTTTATTTTGATCAGTTGATCATCATACGCGTATGATGTCTGACAACATGAATCTGCACCCAAAATGCACTTTTTGCCACATCCATAGCACCCTTATGCCCTAATTTGCTTGTGCTTCAATTGTGAAGTTATTTAGAAAGATAGAAACTACAACAGCACCAGATTTGGAAAATTACGCTAATTTTTACATTTGGAAAATCCATAGGATCAATGGAAGCCAGCCGATCACTAGCAAAGAAGAGATTGTCCTTGAAGGACATTATTGCAGCCGATGAGCCTTACAAACTACCATAAGAGACACTCAAACCAGCCAAAGCTTGCGTAAACAAGATGACATTAGAAATAGAAGGACTGGCGGTGTATCAAGGAACCTTCACAGACCTTCAAGGAAATACAATGCATATCCCAATGAATCCACGAGAGATTTTGGAGTATGCAAACAAAGAAGAAACACTCAACTAGGTGGAAGAGCAAATTTGTACAACTTCTTCACAGCACCACCAGTGGGTGTAGATGTGCAAAGTGTCTACTAGCTAGTCAGCTCAATCCAAAAATATGGCAAGGCAGTGATTACTGCTTTGGATGGACATAAGACAGAGGTGGTGATTACACCTCAAATCATAATAGATGCACTAGGGCTCCATAAAAAGGGTAAAGATTTGCAAGCTTTACAACCAATACTTTCATGTTAAGTACACAACACCTCCACATGTAGTGTCCTCTACAATCACTTGGACATTGAGAAATAACGTTCCCAAAGAGGTGAATTATGCCCAATATCAGCATGAGCAAGTGGTCATCATGGGTACAGAAAAGCCCAAGTACATTGGAGGTGGAGAAACATTGACAAAGATTGCATACAAGTCTATCGGTGCAAGAGGACAGTGTGTTCTTGAAGTTAAAGCAAGACACAGACGATACACCACAAATAGAAGTGGCACCACCAGTCACCATGCGGCTTCAAAGGAGTCTAGAGATTGTATCAGAGGAAGAGTCTGAAGAGCCCCCAAGAAAGAAGGGTAAGATGGAAATGACAAAAGAATCAAGGCCGAAAGAGACACACAGCCAAAAGGCTGCTCGGATCGAGAGGTTGATCGAGCACTTCATGGCAGAATGGGCACTCAAAGGAGACTTTGAGGAGTATTGGGTACTAGACCCAGCAAGGATCAGAGGAAGATCCTTAAAACCGTTGGAGGATCAGCTCAATCATCACATCCGAGCCTATGAAAAATCTGAAAAGGTGATCGAACATCAAAATTTAGAGCCCTTCACAATGGAGTAAGTACAAGAAATCAAGTGGTAGCTGAAATAAATGCTAGAGGCTCCAGTCGAGAAAGGCAAAGAAGGTGATTAGATAGAAAGTGCAACTCCACCACCTTCACCACCCGGCTCCTCTACTCCTCCTCCAAGTAGCCCTCTACATCCCAACCATAGCACTCACTAAAAAAGACAGAAGAGGCAGCACCTTCACCAAAAGGCAAGGTAATAGAAGAAAGGAACACTTATGAAGACCTCCTTCAAGTAGGATACACATCGATAGAGGCTTCTGCGGTGATCTACAACACTCCAATCCCACAATGGGCTTCCAGGAAAGGGCAAGAGAGAAAGGATATTTCTAAAGAATTTGTGAGTGTCGACAGATCAAAAGAACTACAGTTAGACCAAGAAACCCAAAGAAGAGCACAAGAAAGGCAATCCCCACAACTTGGAGTACCAGGGTTGGTCCAAATCCTGCATGCACCACAATGGAAACCTTTAGCCAGTCCATGGTGAGCACCTCTAGCAAGAGTAATGTTGAGTATGGGACACCAAGTTCCCTTTTCAAGCCCAATCCCCAAACCATCAAAGGATGTGAGAGCCGCATATCAAGTATTGGACAAAATCAAAACGCGGTCTCTAATAGGTTGAAGAAAACAGTACTTGGGAAGACAATATGCAAATAGAACATAATCACCTCACAAACATGATCCATATTACAACCCATAAAGCTGAGGAAGCAGAACAAGATCTTGAGACTCTCAGTAATACACTAAGAGAGTCCAAAAGAAAACGAGACACTCTGACACTGCAAATGGTAGAGGTTTGCATGAAGTAAAGAGTCTCCAATAATAGTATGTTTGCATAGTGTGGCATGTTCTACTCTACCTCAAGTTATTTTTTGGGTTTTGAGCATGTAATATATTTGTGAGAATGTGATAATGCATTCTTTCCTACTTACGGCGGCTGAGTGTGATGCATGCAATCACTCTAGTGTGTAACTTTCCTAGTATATGAGGTGAATGTGCAATATGACTTGATATCCATAAATTACACATGGAGAAAATATTATGCAATACCTCTTGTGGTCGAGGGTGTATGTGGATTTCTAATCAAATTCATAAGATGGAGTTTAGTAATACCTCTAGCCAGAGAGAGAGAGAGAGAGAGAGAGAGAGAGAGAGAGAGAGAGAGAGAGTGTTTTGATAGCTTCTTGCCTCCACTTGATCGTTGTTGGAAAAATCTTTGACTTGTCTCTCTTGGTTTCCTTGGCAAAGTTGGTTGTAGGGAGAGAAAGAGGTGCTTGAGAGAGGATATTTCTCTTCTTCTACTTTGTCTTCTACCTATTCTTCTTCAAATGGGGTGGGCTTTGTGAGCATGAGCTTCACATGGTTGAGTAAGACAAGTGGAGCTTGAGGGAATGGGCGAGATGGATGGGAGTACTCTAGGAGATTGGCATAATGATAGGTAAGCAAGATCCATGGTGAGAGTTAACTGCGCTGACGTCAGTTACAGAATCTGCTAAAGACGAAAGTCATACAAAGGCATATCAAAGACAAATGCAAAGAAGCAGTAAGATTAGAGTTTAACCCTTGTGTGTAAGCACCTAGCAATTGGTAAAAATTGCCAATTATGTGTGTGTGTGTATGTGTGCCTAAAAAGTGCTTAATGTGCATGATTAATTTCATGTTTGATTGCATATTTGAAGTCTGCAATGGTTAATTGCTGCGTTTCTCAGCTCAAAACCGGGATTTACACACTCCAAATGCGTCAATTTTTGACCTAAAATTATCGATTTAATTGCCTAATTTTGGATTTTATGGTTGAAATTATTTGGTAATTGAATCGGTGTGATTATTGTGATTTTATTTGGCTGCACTAATCCCCTAGGTGTGGTGAATTTTAAAAAAAAAAGTATTTTCAGATAATTTTTGCTATTTTTTTATTAATTTCCGCTTAATTTTGTAAAATTGGATATCTAGCGATCTTGATGAGTTGTTTTGTATGCATGTTTACGGCATCATTTTGAGCACATTTGTGCCCTCCTTAGTTGAGTTTTGAGCATTTTACTATTTTTGGGGACCGGGCTGTCGATTTTGTCATAATTGATGTTTTTGACAAAACCTGCTATTTTTGGTGTGCTTATGCGTGTCTAAAGTGTTTGATTGTAATTGCTGATGATTTTTTGATATTTCTAGATTTTTTTGAAAATATTTTGGATTTTTAGGTAATGTTTTGGATTTCTGTGTGATTTTTATCGTTTTCGACTAAGCTTCAGACTAATTTTGGCATTATCGGGCATTTAGAAAATAGAAAGAGAAAAAAATTGGTTTCGACAAGCGTCGGCGGTTGATCACGAGTTTGGGCGTACGCTTCGGCATGTTCTCGACGGTCTGTGGATTTTGCGGTAAAATTTTGAGTTTCGATTCGAAAATCCGACTCCGACGGCTAATTAACGTGAGAATCATTGATGTTTTTGATAAAACCTGCTATTTTTGGTGTGCTTATGCGTGTCTAAAGTGTTTGATTGTAATTGCTGATGATTTTTTGAGATTTCTAGATTTTTTTGAAAATATTTTGGATTTTTTTGGTAATGTTTTGGATTTCTGTGTGATTTTGATCGTTTTCGACTAAGCTTCAGACTAATTTTGGCATTATCGGGCATTTAGAAAATAGAAAGAGAAAAAAATTGGTTTCGACAAGCGTCAGCGGTTGATCACGAGTTTGGGCGTACGCTTCGGCATGTTCTCGGTGGTCTATGGACTTTGCGGTAAAATTTTGAGTTTCGATGCGAAAATCCGACTCCGACGGCTAATTAACGTGAGAATCCCCTCTTGTCTTGGTCAAGGGTTTTTTTTCTTTTTAAATCCCCCTCACTCTCCATCTTCAACGCACTTATTATACTCTCTCTCTCCTTCCCACTCTCTCTCTTTCCTATTCTCTCTCCGCTGAAGATTTTGTCTACCTCTTTCTCTCTCTCTCTACCTTTTTAGGTGCATGATAATAAATAACCTCTCTCTCTATTTGTCTCTTTGTGAGCACGCCATGCTTTGGCAGGCCCCGCTCACACACGACACCCTCTCCCTCTCTCCTCTCTTTACTCTCTTCCGCCTCACTTCGCGTGCAGCTGCCACGCCATCCTTGATGTGCGTGCCGTCCTTGCCTTGCCTACACGCCATACCCTCCACATCATCATTGACCACGAAACTAGCCGCCCCCAGCGCTGCACACACTCTACCACACTCTCACTGCCTCTGTATTGCGCACTCATGCTCACACCCTTACACACACACTCACTTTCTCCATCTCGCTATGCCTTGCTACGCATCGACACGCTACCACGCCATCAGTGTCTGCCACGTTGGAGCTCATCTCCGACCTGCTCCTCCTCGTGCAGCACTCATCACGGGCCTGCCAAGTTGCGTCAGGTAAGGTTAGTGGTAAATTATATTATTAGTTAATTTGAGGTAATGTTTTAGTAAATGTCCTATTAGTCAATTTAAATTTTAATGTTTTAAATTTTAACAACAAAATCAAAAAATTCCATTAAAAATATAAAAAGGATTTTAAATTTCAAAAAATCACAAAAAATTTAGAAAAGAATAAAAAATCCAAAAAAAAACAATAAGAAGCCAAAAATTCAAAAAAAAGGCTTTAGAAAAATCACAAAAATATAGAAAAAGTCATCTAAATTCACAAAAAAATTACAAAAAAATCAAAAACCTTATTAGAAAGTCAACAATTACACAAATAAATCACAAAAAATTGTAAAATTCCTTAAAACTAAAAAAAAATCCATTGAAAATCATACATTCATCAAATAAATCTTAAAAAATTTGTAAAATTCATAAAACACTCACACACCGCAAAAGCGAGCAAGTCGAGCAGAGAAGCCAGAAAAAAATAAAAAAAAGCAAGAAAATAGACCAAAGCAAGCCGTGAGCCACGGATGTCCAAAATTGTCAAAAAAAGAACAAAAAGGGAACCGAGTGTAATCGACAAATCGACTTTGCATCGAAAGCGGACCGGCTAGGACGCATTAACATGAAGACGCAATTTGAAGCTGAATTTTGAGCAAAATTGGGTCGTTAGGGCACAGTTCACACGCCAAAATTTTGAATCGCGCCTGAAATTAGCAAACTTTGGTAAAAGTTGGCAAACTTTTGAGTCGTAAGTCTTGCTAAAGCCTAAAATTTGACCTAGAATCAGGGAAAATCCTTGGGAATTGGGGCTAAATTGTTTTGGCCAAGAATATCATTGTTCTAACCGATTGTGGATCGTGTTTCCAAAAGTCAGTCGATTAACTAAAAGTGATCGTGCATTACAAATTGGGTCTAGAAATGGATGACCAAGGACACAAATCACATTGGATTGCAGAATAGGCTATCCAAGCCCCAAAGTTTTATCGTTTCAAAGGACTACAGTCAAGCCTGACACATTCAAACTACCAAAATAGCATTGGCAAAAGCCGTCTTATCAAATCCGAGCATGAGTAATTTTGCTAATCAACACTATGATCTGCTAAGAACTATAGGATCTGCTAAGCGATAGTTCTTAGAGACCAAGACAACATGGAGTCAAGTCAAGACGAGAGTTTAAGTGCACAAGGACCAGAGCTAGTCAAAATCAGTGGCAACAGTGGAGCAGATGCAACATACCAAATTTTACAGCTATATGGATACAATGGAGATAAATTCTTATATGAACATTCAAAAGGTCATAGGTACTTGATGAGTGGTGAATGCAACACAGGAGTCAGGATCTTATTGATCACAGTAAAGCGAGATTCAAAGAACTCCCAAATGTTTATAGAATTTAGTGGGGCCAGATGTTGCAAGCTCAAAGATGAAGCACAGATAGAAGTGTAATAAATTGATCCAAGTGGTTATCCTGACATCTGCACAAGCCAGCAAACCATACAATTGGTGCATATGCAATCCGGGTCATTGTACATGGATTACAGTGGTTGGATCCATAGTCGACAGTCAGAAATGGAAGATCCAACAGATCAACCAATAGAAGCCAGTCTAATTGGAGAACAATGTCAAAGGCGGTACAAAGGTCAGGATGGAGAAGTCTACAGCTTGATTCTCAGTGTTCTAAAAGAAGAAGTTGACAACTTGGCCATCCTAGAAGCATAAACTTCTTAGCTAGATCTTGACATGACAGAACCAGGTGAAATACCACCAGCCATGGTGTACTTCTCATGACCAGCTACCTCATTTAGTATCTCATCCTGGAATGGGAGGGGAAAGTGATCTCTTTTTGTTGCCTCATTGAGGGGACGGTAATCCACACACACCCTCCACTTGCCATTTTTCTTAGGAGTGACAACAATAGGAGAGACCCACTCTGAATTCTCCACTGGATAAATGAAACCTGCTGCTAGAAGCTTTCTTACCTCCTTGAGTAGAGCCTGTTCCTTTATAACTCCTAGCCTTCGTAGCTTCTGAGCTTTAGGTGTGGCCGCAGGCTTTAACTCAATCTTGTGCTGAACAACATCTACCCCACGCACGTCGGTGTAGTCTTTAGCAAAAAGCCTAGGAAACTTCCTTAGCACACATTTGAACTCCTCTCTTTCATCCTTTGTAAGTGTTGTTGATAGCATACCTTCCAGCATCCCTTCATCTTCCACCTTTTGGTTCTCTTGGGAACCTACCTCTTCGAAACCTCGAGAAGAGGTCTCCTGGTTGTTTGGCTTAAACCTTACCCCCATGACTTCGATGGAAGACTCCTCTTCAGTAATGCTGCCGCTACTTTCTTCTTCTGAAGTGCTATCGGTCCAACCTTCTTCCGTCTCACTTTGAGATGATTCTTCATAGATCTCCTCTTGGCGTTGCTCCTTCATGTCAAAGACAACCTTCTTATGATTGTCGTTCCTGCAAATTAATTTCCCACTCTCCCAATCCTGCAAAGCTCGCATTTTCATTAGCCATGGTCTTCCTAGGATAAATGGAGAACCACTTTCCTTGGTCGACATAACATAAAAATCCACCACTTTCTTAATGCCAAAGGCCTCTACAAAGACATTTTTGAAAATGCCTACACACCTAGCCTTGCTATTGTTTGCCATCTTGACTTTGATTTCAGGCGTCTCCTGGATGTGCATGCCTAGTCTTTGCATGAGTCTCTCTGTCATGATGCAAATTTGTGCACCCCCATCCACTAGATTTTTCCTAACCAATCTTCCTTTGATGTAACAGTCTCGCACCGGTGTAATGTCCTCATTCATTTCAGCTTGTGCAATTTTTACAACAGGAAAACTCTCTTTTACCTTTCTCCTAGTGCTAACTGCCTTTGTTAAATCCCTCCTAACTTGTGGGCATAATGCAAGAAACTGAGGCCATGAGATATCAGGACCCTTACCTCGCATGTCTTCCAACAGGTTGTACGGAGCCATACCATGTCCAAGAGGGAAGTCTTGGAGATTGATACGACGTCGAGTCCTCTTAGCTTCCTTGGTCTCCTTTGCCTTCTTGCCTTGTCCATGGTCACTCTCTGATGTGACTCCTTCTTTCTCTTTACCTTTTCCTCGGCCACGCTTAATGCCATTTGCTTCCATGTCAACCTCATTTGAGTTTGTCACCTCTACCACATGCACATTTGGATCTGGCAAAGGTGGAACTCCTTCTACCCCTTGTGGAGGTGGTCTTGGTCCATTTGGCCTTTGTAGAAGCCTTCGGTGTTGACCAGCTCCTTCTCCTGCATTCATCACTGGGTAATTCAAGTTAGGTCTCCCTGGCTCTCCACGGGGCCAAGGACAATTATACATCCCATGTCCAGACTCTCCGCAATTCCAACATTGCAAGACTCTCCTAGTTCGTGGCTCCCTCTCTTCTGACTTCTTTGCTTGTCCCTTTGGACCTACAACTTGTGCAAGGTGAATTGACAGGCTACTTAAAGATTCGTTTAACTTCTCAATTACTTCCGTCGTTACCTCAGGAAGCTCCCTCGATGTTGATGCTTGTGACTTACCTTTGGGTCTAAGACCTTCTATTGGAACCTCTCCCCTTAAGCACTTGAGTTTCCTATATTTCTCAGCAGCCCTAGTTTCAGCTGCATCAAAGGTAGCAGGTGCACCCGCCTCAACTTTTACCTTAAGGTCAGGAAAGAGTCCGGCTATGAACCTCTCCTTCTTTAGAAATTCTGCACCATCACCAGGATTAGCAACATTTCGTATCCATAGAGCCCAAAGACGTAGAAACTCTTGCTTGTACAAGTAGTAGTCATCTAAGTCTTTTTGCTTATGAGAAACAATGTCTTGCCATAATTTTTGAGTGTTTTGGGGATCAAAGAAGTATTTCTTGAAATGACTCAGAACTTCTGTGTAATTCCCCTTAACTTCCTCAGGCAAAGAGTCAAACCAAGTGCTAGCATCTTTCCTAAGGACCACCTCAAACATTTCTACACGTTCTTGATCAGTTATTATCCTCTTGATACGGCAAGACATCTTGAAATTCGCTAAAAATAATTCAGCATCCTCTCTAGGCTCTCCAAAGAAAAGAGGATACCCAGACATTTGGCGTTGGCTTTCCATTGAATTGATTTCAAAGTGACACCCGTTTTTGTTTTTCTTTCTTAAAAAGATTTACACAATAATGTATCTAGCTTGCAATCTATTCTACAACAAAATAAAGATATTCACATCAAACAACCTATGATAATCAATAAGAGGTAGGATGACATGGTTTGGTGATGCGAGAATTTCTCCTACTCTTTGGGCACCAAGCATGAACACCATACGTTGTTGAAAATGGATTTTCCTACTAATTGCAATGTTTATTCTAATGTGTGGAGTGAAATGGAAGGGGAAAACCTCTATTCCTGGGCCATTATCCATGGTCTATGCATGACCTAATTCTTAAAACAACACAAAAATATAGACGTCCAAACTAAGGTCGTACCTAATGAGAGGCAAAATAAAAGGATTTACTGATGCGTTTATCTCTACCAACCTAAGAGGACCTAAAATTCTACGAATTACTCGCTGAAATTGCAACTTAGTACTAACAATTATGTGTACCTTTTTCCTTGCAATGGGAATGAAGGGATCATACAAATTCTCGTGATTCATGCAAGCTACTTGATTATGCTAAAGTTTGAGCCTTCACAAAACATACACAAGCCTGTCCTCCGTGGGGGCACCAATTTGAGGCGGTCCGGGGCGGGCAACAAGAAGAGCAACCTCTAGACACCCTTCAAGGCTCCCGTGCTGCTCAATTGGGTTGGGGTTGGAAAAACAACAAACACACACACAAACCCGCAACCTAACCCTACACAAATTTGGGGCACCACCTAGTTTTGGATGCGAACTAGGACGCGTAAAGAGAGAGAGAGAGAGAGAGAGAGAGAGAGAGAGAGAGAGAGAGAGAGAGAGAGAGAGAGAGAGAGAGAGAGAGAGAGAGAGAGAGAGATAGAGCTCGGGCTGCTTTGAAACGTATCGGCAATGATCAAGCAAACACAATTATATATGTAAGAAAGAGAGAGAAGGGGGAGGGGGTGTTTGTTGCACTAATACCTTCTTACAAATCTTTCATGACCAATCAAAGTGATATTAGTATTTGTTCAACATAGCTTGAGTAAATTACACCACAACACATCACAAGAAAATCCATCCCACTCACTGTCTTAAGGCCAGGGGAGTCCTCTCCACCCTGTCGCCCTCTTACAATATGTGGGATTTATGGCTAAATTGATGACAACACTAGAGACAAGCTATCAAGAACTTAACAAAAAAAAAAAACACCAAGACACTTACACATCATTGTTGTCCATTACTTCACGTGGGAAGAGAGACAAAGTATCCAAGCTTAGTCCAAATCCACCCTCCTTGATTCAGCAAATGTTGGGCTTACACTAGTAGGAGAAATGATAGATTTCCTACTCTCAATTGAGTGATCACTCTCTCTCTTACAATGGCATAGAGTTCCCTTGCTAATCTCCTATTACAACACATGCACATGCATAAGACAAGGAGATTCCACTCAAGAGCTCCTTCTAGAGAGGTTGAGCTTGGCTTCTCAAGCTATAGCATAGTGCTCTTGCTTATGGCTCCCCCTTTTGTGCTAGCTACACCCTCCTTTTATAGCAATTTTGAAGGCTAGGGTTACTCCTCTAACCATGGTTGGGTTAGATTTTCAGCAATTTATCTAATTTCTTTTGCTTGGAATTATCAAGAAGTTGGTGGGGAAAGAGAGAGGAGAGAAATGGAGGTGATAAGACTTTTCATAGTGGGTTAGTGTTAGTAGAGTTAGTATTAATTTACAAATGGAATTGGATATTTACAATGGGAGTATCCATGTAGGATACAAATAAGGAAGACAAACTCTTAAGAGGTAAGAAAAGGTGGATTTCTTACAAGGTTGATGCTCCAAGTGTCTTGAGTAGGGCCAATTTTGACGCTTGTTGACGGTCCACTAACTTTGACGGTACATTTTTTCTCCACTCTTGACCTTCCTTGAGAGACAAGGTAATTGAAGCTGAGTAATCAACCACCATGATGCTGTCTTTAAGAGAAGAGGCTGAATTTTGTGGTTTTTTTGATAGATATGGGTAAATTGGAGGAGGAAAAATGAGACTAGGTGGTCAATTTTGGAATGGAATTGTGTGTGGGAGGTATGAGTTCACCATGGTTTCTCTTATTCTTCAAGGTTGAGGAGAAGGTGAGTAGGGTGTAGAGAGGAGTGGTGAGAGAGGTGGGGATGATGAGTGGAGAAGTGTGTGTGAAAGAGGAAAATGATAAAGTGGAAGAGAGAGTGTGGCTGCATAGCATGGGAAAATTGAGGTCCACTAATAAAATCATAGCTCACAGCTCGTAGCTCAAAAAAAAAAATAAAAAAAATTTGAGGCAAAAGTTCAGCCCACGAGCTACAACTTTTGTTTGTATCACCTTTTCAAATTCGGAGAGCAAGTGAACTTTAAAAATTCAGCAAAACCGACCGTTTTTTTCCACTGCACAAGGTCCTTGTGGGGTCCTTCTTTGGATGATTCTTTTGAATACCTCCAAGAGTGAGCCCTCCATAGTGCATGTATGCATGCCACCTACCCTTGACCTTATTTGGTAGGTCTATAATTGAAGATATTGTTGAGATTGTGATATAAGTGAATAGTACAACTAAGAAAATCAAATATTGAGGGGTCTAAAAAATATGTACATGTCAAATATAAATAATATAAGTGGAAAAAATATAAAGGGGTCAAAAGAAATCTCTCTCATTATGAGGCTACCATAAAAAGATAAATATTTTTGGTGTTCTAATTTTTTAGAAAAAAACAAAAACAAAATAGATGTAGGAAGGGAAAAATCACAATAGTGAAAAAATATACACATAAATAAAACTAGTTTTTTTGGATTTTTGTTGGGGTGGAGTTACACCATATATAAGAGAATCTTACATGAAAATATTTCTATATGGAATAAAGAGTATGAAAAATGGTAAGAAAAATTGTGGTAATGGTGAGGCAATGTACAGAGCATAAATAACACACACCTAGGTAGAAATATTTTAATAAATACCAAAATAATTATGAAAAAATCTTTTATTTAGGCCCTATATACAAAGAAATATTTACATACGCATGGGCCATAATATACTTATATTTTTTATTTTTTTTGGCTCAACTAGCCCAATGCCTAGCTAATTGAGGGTTTTTTATTTCAGTAAGGAGATATGGGAAGAGTCCCCTAACTCACACGCACCTATATACAGTGAAAGGGTGAGGGTAACCACAGTGTTTGAGTGATTTGATAGGGTGAGATAACTCACTATGGCAATTACAGAGAGCCGAAAAACGGCTATCACCAGGAAGTGCTACATCAATTAGAAGCCCTAGAACTTTCAGACATCAGCCCTCTTCAAAGAAGAAACCATTGAAAGACCACATGGTTGCTGGAAGTTCCGAGTTGACCCAGATTCCCTCAAAATCTGCAGACAAATTCTTCTATGAAGATCATCAAGGACAGAAGTTTCAGCTGATCTCCACAAGTCAAAGTCAAAAGGTCATGAATCCAATAGCGTTCAAGTAGTTACATGTGACCAAGCTCACATATGCATACCGAGATACATATGGCAATGAATATCAACAAGTTCATGACCTTGTACAAACCCCTATGGATGGTAAGACTGAAGTCAAAGGTTATCTGAGAATGATGCAAAGCCTCAAGCTACTAGAGTAGGTGATAGATAGGTCAAATTCAATGGAAGCTAAAGTCCAAAAATCTACACAAAGATCACCACCAAAATCTCCTCCGAAGAGACAGATTCTGCCAGAAAGTAAAATGGATCTTTTCATGTCAAAAGTTACTCAAATGCAGGTAGATAATGCACTATATTTGCAAGAAAAAGTTGCAACAGCACAAGCAAATGGGCCAACATTGATTGAATAGGTGAACAAAGCAAAGAAGTTGAAGAAAAAGTTCAATCCAAGGACACTGCCACAACAAAAGCAGTCAATTTAGACACAAATCCTAAGAAGATCAAGTGCAAAATTACTGGTGAAAACAAAGAAAAGTTGTCAACTGAAGTAAAGCTAGATTTTTATCTAGACAAGAACCTCATGTCTTTTTGCACTTGGAAAAAATGTGGCCTAAATTCATTAGCATCTCTAGAAACAAACAAGCAGAATACTGGGGAATCATTTCCATTGTCATTCAAGTAGATTCACTGAACCTCGAAGCTCAATTTTATGTGGTAAATGCAAAAGATGTACCAAATGACATCATAGTGGGAATGCCACTAGCCCAAAAGATTCTAGAAGCATGGAATTCAAACAAGATGCAGTCATCACATCACAAACAACAAAGAATGAAGACCAGGATTGGTCACCTGTAGATGACAACACAAAGTCCTCAAGCATAGTTAAAATGTAGAGTGATGCCAAAGCAACGATTATTGAAGATGATTCATCTCCATCAAACAGAGCCTTCAAAGAACTAAAAGCAGATCAAGCAATAGTAAGTGCAAATAAATAGAGCAAATTGAGTCCATGAAAGCTATCGAGCAGAGAATGTCATCAAAGCCAGAAGTTAAGAAGATCAAGATTGCAAACAACCAAGAAGCAATAGGAAATCCAAAGACCCAAACATTGCTAGTTGAATCAATAGATAGAGGTCAAAGTGGAAAAGAAATTATCGAATCACCTTCCATAGAGACATATTTAGATCAAGATGAGACCATGGCAAAAGCAGGACATAAATCTTCAAGAGAACCTCCAATGGGAATAACTATAGTTCTCAACAGTACAAATGGAGCGAGTGTCAGATGCAATGCTCTATTAGATAAAGAAGCAAAGTGCAATATGGTTGCACATAGCATCCAAAGAATACTCGAGATCAAACCACAAAAACAAAACAGTAAAGCAATGCTAGGTAAGGTTGCAAGTGAAGAAGAAATGGTTGCTACACTTAGCATCCAGAAGCATGAAGAGCAAGTAAAGTTTCTACTAAAGTCTTCAAAATACATGCTTGTAGATGTCATCCTTGGACATCAGTGGCTAGACTAGCACAAGGCATACAGAGAGGATACAATGTTGATACTCTCTTTTCCAAGTGGTAGCAAGCAACAGATACAGATACCATCATTAGGAAGAGAATGGGGTCTAGGAGTGCCTCTTTATTTGGCAGTTTAAGAAAGTCAAACCTTTATTATTAAGAAAGTAATCAAAAGATAGCTTTTGAATTCAAATAGGCTAAATGGCTAGTTTATTTGAATTCAAAGTTCCCCCCAAAATGGAATTTAAAATCTAGCAGGTAAAACCATATCATATAGCATATCTATGGGAAGAGCTCGACGCGTAGATTGCAAATCAATAATTTCCACTCAAATCAAGATCATATGTGGGAGTTATGGAAGGCCAAAAATCACAAAAATTTCCACCTTGTTTTGGGGGGGAAGTGCATCCTTTGACCACTCTTACGCATCTCTTACACACCCACCATTCTTGCACACATGGCATACACCTATTTGTCAAAAATTTTAATCACCTCCATAAGCAAAATAAAGAGGCCCTCCTACACCCCATCCTCTTTCTAGTGTGCTGCTAGTTTTAGAGTTGCAAAAGTCACAAGACTCAAAGACAAATCTTGTAGACAAAGGTAAAGCCAAAGTGGACCTTCCACCGACTAGCACACAAGGTGTGACATCATATGCCTCTACATCAAAGAACCCTCATGGATTAGCTTCTTCAAGCAGGTCGGGCTTTCAAAACTTCAAGTCAGTTTTACTGACCCAAACACAACCTTTAGGGAGTCACCCAGAAAAGCAAAGATATTTCAGCCTAAGTACTCAAGAAAGCAAAAGAAATTCAAGCAATTGTTTGTTCCAAGCAGTTTAGTAAAAGTCACTGATCTAGTGTGGATTGAAGAAATAAAATCAGGACATTCAATATACGAACAAAAATCAAGAGGTTCCATTTGTGTCAAAACATAAAGACCAAGCTTTGATCACACAAACACACGCTACACCCCAACCAATAGTTAGTAAAAAGCAATGGGTTGCAAAGAGAAAGGCCAAATTCATTCCTTATACTACAGAGCGCAAATACGGGAATCGTCCAAGGAACCTAGTCGACCAAACCACCAAAAAAAGGCAACCAAAACAATCACAAGCTGCACGAAAGCAAGTTTGGGTCAAGAAACCATCGGTCAACCAAATTACAAATGCAAAACCTCAAACTACCTTGTCATAGCCAAAAGATAGATCCAAAAAACAAAATTTAAAGTATCAGCAAGTATGGGTGCCGAAGAAATTGATTGCGACACACAAAGTCATCAACCGCAAATCTAGATTCCCGAGAGGAACAGTATGCCAATCCATACAAAAAAATCATCAAACGAAACTGAAATCCCAGCCATATGATTCCGACACAAGGGCAAAGCAGATTTGGGTACCCAAGAAATTACAATAATTTCAACAAGACCAAGAAAAATTGCAAATTTGGGTATTAGATTTGACAACAATGTCAAACAGACAATGCAACAAGCACCAGCACCACAAAAGCATCCCTTGTCAATCAAACAGAGAGTGGAATAGCTCAAATGGTTGTTATTTCCCCGCTTCACTCTTGGTACTGGAAATAGAGAAACCTCACCATCGCATGCCAATAAGCATATTTGCTTAAGCCCTCCTCTAGCACAACATTAATTTTCCATGCACTGATAGAGTATGCATATAGGGGTCACATTACATGGCTTGGATTAGCACAATGTTTGACCCATGCATACACATACGAGGGAGATCCACCATCATCTTGGAGGACTCCAATGGGGGGGGGGGGGGGGGGGGGAGGCATTCTCAATGCAAACCGGACAGACCTAGATAATACTAGAAGGGCATTGTTTTCTATGATTTAAGTTGATTGCACTTGTTTTGATTGTGGAAAATTTTGGGTAAACCCAAACATATAGGCCATTATTTATTGTAAGTCTACAAAGAGATGAGGATAGATGTAAGAAACGATCCTCTAGGGGTGTGTGTGTGTGTGTGTATATAAAACTAACAGTTTTTATGCAAAAAGCTGAGGAAATCAGAGTCATCCGACCAAAAAACAAGAAAAGAAAATATACGTAGTAGATTATCTTGCTATTTTGAACTTATTTTAATTTACTGATATTTTTTGGGCTACTTTCGTTAATTTCCATTTTTCACTAATTTTGGACAAAAACAAAGAAAATTAGAAAAGTCAAATGAGAGATTAAGATGGAATGACAAAAGATAGAGGCAAAAGTGATCAGCATGTCAAGGATAACCTACGGTGAAGTCAGGGTGCAATAATGGAAAAGTTGTTGAAAGTCCACAGGATCAATGGAAGCCAGCCGATCACTATCAAAGAAGAGATTGTCCTTGAAGGACATTATTGCAGCCCCTGAGCCTTACACACTACCAGAGAGACGCTCAAACCAGCCAAAGCTTGGGTAGAGACGATGACTTTAGAAATAGAAGGACTGGAGGTGTATGAAGGAACCTTCAGAGACAAGTCTATCGGTGCAAGAGTACAGTGTGTTCTTGAAGTTAAAGCAAGACACAGAAGATACACCACAAATAGAAGTGGCACCACCAGTCGCCACGCGGCTTCAAAGGAGGCTAGAGACTGTACCAGAGGAAGAGTCTGAAGAGCCCCCAAGACAGATGGGTAAGATGGAAATGACAAAAAAATCAAGGCCCAAAGAGACACACAGCCAAAAGTTCGCTCAGATTGAAAGGTTGATCGAGCACTATAAGGCAGAATGGGCACTCAAAGGAGACTTTGAGGAATATTGGGTACTAGACCCAGCAAGGATCAGAGGAAGCTCCTCAAGACCGTTGGATGATCAGTTCAATCATTACATCCGAGCCTATGAAAAATCTGAAAAGGTGATCGAACAGAAAAAATTAGAGCCCTTCATAATGGAGGAAGTACAAGAAATCAAGCAGTAGCTAAAATAAATGATAGAGGCTCCAATTAAGAAAGGCAAAGAAGGTGAGCAGACAGAAAGTGCAACTCAACCACCTCCACCAAGCTCCTCTACTCCTCATCCAAGTCCAAAGCCCTCTACATCCCAACCATAGCACTCACTAGAAAATACAGAAGAGGCAGCACCTTCACCAAAAGGCAAGGTAAAAGAAGAAAGGAACACTTGTCAAGACCTCCTTCAAGTATACACATCGGTAGAGGCTTCTGCGGTGATCTACGGCACTCCAACCCCACTGTGGGCTTCCAGGTAAGAGCAAGAGAGAAAGGAGATTCCTAAAGAATAGGTGAGTGCCGACAGATCAAGAGAACCATAGTTAGACCAAGAAACACAAACAAGAGCACAAGAAAGGCAATCCCCACAGCTTGGAGTACCAGGGTTGGTCCAAATCCCGCATCCACCACAATCGAAACCTTTAGCCAGCCCATGGAGAGAACCTCCAGCAAGAGTAATGTTGAATATGGGACATCAAATTCCCTTTTCAGGCCCGATCCCCAAACCATCAAAGGATGTGAGAGCCACATATCAAGTATTGGACAAAATCAAAACGCCGTCTCTAATAGGTTGAAGAAAACAGTACTTGGGAAGACAATATGCAAATAGAACATGATTACCTCACAAACATGATCCGTATTACAACCCATAAAGTTGAGGAAGCAGAAAAAGAGCTTGAGAGTCTCAGTAAGACACTAAGAGAGGCCAAAAGAAAACAAGACACTCTGACACTGCAAATGGCAGAGGTTTTTCATGAAGTAAAGAGTCTCCAATAATAGTGTGTTTGCATAGTGTGGCATGTTCTACTCTACCTTAAATTATTTTTTAAGTTTTCAACATGTAATTTATTTGTGAGAATGTGATAATGCATTCTTTCCTACTTATGGCTGAGTGTGATGAATGCAATAATTCTAGCGTGTAACTTTCCTAGCATATGATGTGAATGTGCAATATGACTTGATATCCCTAAACTTACACATGGAAAAAATATTATGCAATCAAAGGTAAATCTTGTAGACAAAGGTAAATCCAAAGTGGACCTTCCACCGAGTAGCACACAAGGTGTGACATCATATGCCTCTACATCAAAGACTCCCTCATGGATTAGCTTCTTCAAGCAGGTCAGGCATTCACAACTTCAAGTCAGTTACTGACTCAAACACAACCTCTAGGGAATCACTTGGAAAAGAAAATATATTTCAGCCCAAGTACTCAACAAAGCAAAAGAAATTCAAGCAAGTTTTTGTTTCAAGCAGTTTATAAAAGTCAGTGATCCAGTGTGGATTGAAGACATTAAATCAAAACATAAATACAAACACATGGGATGGATAGAATCACAATGGAGCTTAAAAGAACAGGAGTACTATAGAGGTAACACATAGATATGGATACCAAAACTGCAGGTTACAGCATGTGAAGTGAAATCAAGACCCTCCCAAGAAATAAGGACCACTAGGTATCAACCTCGACAGTATTCTAGGATACCTAAGAAGCAGATTTACAAAAGGACAATACCAAATACTGCTACAGTCAACCACAACTCTCAAGAGGATATAGAACACAAATAGATCTCAAAGAATCTTCCTCTTGGACAAGGATTATGTGGGACGCATGTCTAACCTCACCATCCTATCTTGTTGCAGTATTAGTGAGAACCACGATTAATTTGTCAAACCATGGGACGAAGCTGACTCGACTAGTACATAGAGGCTACAAAAGGTTGTCAATCTCTTGGAAAACAACTAACAACTCGCATCTAACTCAAGCTACACTCAAGTGACTGAAATCACCAAATGCCAATTGCTCATTGGCAAGCAAATCACATCCGTTACAGCATCAAATGACATCCAAACGTAACAAAACTTCTAGGACAAGTTTATAAGACCTAAGCACACATGCCTATAGCCTCAAATCCCACTTTATGTCAAGTTCCAAAGTCGCGATTATTAACAGCAATGGGTTTTTGACCTAGTCGTCTTTGACCCAGAATGCATCTAAATGCTTAGCAATGATGCCCCAATACCCCGCCTATGCTTAGTTTTCGATTTAAAAGTGTAAATTCCTAGTTATGATGAAATTATGCTGCGGGTTGGCGACGTCAAAAGCTACGAAATACTATGAATTGCTTACGTCAATGTGTAGAGCTCTTACCTACGGTTGCAATGCAACAAACACATTTGCAATGTGACAACCGGAGAGGGAGTAAGAAGCGTGAGAAGGAGATAAGTGAGCGCCGTTAGCTCACGTTGTGTATTTCTTATCCAAAAACTTATAAAATACTTATAAAAATTCGCTTTTATACCTTAGCCAAGGTTTTTGAGTGGTAAAAACTAATAATCTGGAGTTTTACCAAAGTTGGGAATTGACTAGCTGATACAATTTGGAAGCTTGTAGCCCCAGCTCATTAATTACAAAGTTTCCCAAGAAAATAGGAGTTACAATATTCCCGATTTATCAAAATAATAATTGTTTTACAAGGAGAACTTCGAAAAATGGTGTCCGTGTTAGCTTGCTGCTAACATTCCCCCCCTCCTCGCCTGTGTCATCCCTTGACAAAGCTTTATGGGCTGAAGTAGTCTTCGGGTTGACGGTGGGCGAGGCGGTCTTTAAGTGCTTCTAGTGCCTTTTGATATCTGATTCTTCGTTCTTTGTCAGGCACTTGCAAAAATTACATGGTGACTTGATTCTTCCGTTCCACCGCGGAGTAGCCTACAAATCTGGATGTGAGGCTGCTTATCACCGGTGCAAATATCTTCATTGGTCAGGTGAAGAATCCAATGTAGAATGCTTCTTCAAAGGCTATCCTATTATGCGAGGGCCGGAACATGCATATGGCATAGAATTCTCTTATGAAGGTTGCCCACGCAGATCGTAACATAGGCCTTTGTTCCCATCCAAGAATGAGAGCCATGGGGCTCCTGTCTGCTTAGGCTCATTGAAAACTTGTATGCATGTGAGTAGCATCCTGCAGATCTTATATAGCATTGCACATGAGAGATCTGGCAGACTCTTGAAGAATGACATGGCGCCCATTAGGGTTTTCACCATGTATTCCTCCGTCTCTTGGCCTCTCTCTGGAGCTAGCAGCCTGGGGAAGTTGAGCCAAGTTGGCCTCGTCTTCTGCAGTGCTTCATGCACTTGCCATGTCCTTACTCTGGGTACAGGACAGAATGTTGGATCTTTTTGTAAGGCTGCAAGTGCTCTTGTGAACAGAATCAGGTATCTCGGATTCTTGTTCAGCCAGCTTAACCTCCACTTCGGGTGGTCTTTATCTGCGCCATCTTCTTGCATATCCTTGTACAGCCTTTCTTTTACCTGTGAAAGTTCTACCTTGATGAGAGGGTACGATAGTGATAGTTGGTGCCATGGAGTGTACGATAGTGATAGTTGGTGCCATGGAGTGTTCATTTGATTGGGAGTGAGTTGAGTGACGTTGACAGAGTGTAAAACTCTCAACTCCAAATTCATAGCGGCCTTTCACTGCCCATCCACCTCTAAGGTGATTTTCTCCTTCAGTGCGTCTTCTTCAGCTTTTGACAGCTAGACCATTGTCACTGTATTTTTGTCTGTGATGTGGACCTGAAAGTCTTCATCACCACTCGGCTCTGTTGTGGACTGCGTCTCAAATTCAGCAAACAAGACCAAGGGAATGTCTATTTGGGGAGGCTCTGATGTGCCTGCCTCTTCATGCGTGTCTGGCTTTCCATCTCTGAGGAGTTGATTTATCCGTTTGAGCTCTGCTATCTCCTTTAAGAGCTCCTCCTCTCTTTGAACCCGCATCAGTGCCAGGTCTCTACATTGTGACTATTCAAGCTTTAATTACAGTTCTAAATCCTTTTTTTTCTTTTCAAGTGCCTTGTACACTTCATCAATTCCCTTGATCGAGGCCACGACTGGATTTTCTCTGATTTGCCGCAAGAAAATGGCCTGATCATTGATTCTCTGTTCGGAATATTGCAATGAAGCATTGGCAACATCTAGCTACACTTGAATTTTTTGAGATGACAGAGAAGTTGTAAGTTCATTCGTGACTTCTGTCAGCTGCTCGTCTTGTACCTTGTAAGCATTAGATAATTTAGTGAGGAGGTCACCTAACTCCTCCATTTCCTTTTGTCGTTTGCCCCTAGCTATCTGATGTTGTTCCGCTTTTGTCTTTAGCTCTTGCACTTGCCTTTGGAGATCAGTGATGATAATCATCCTATCTTCAAGATCTCCTTGAAGAGCATCAATGACCATTTCTAGTTCCTTGGCCTTTGTGTTGCGGTTTAAGGCTGTTGAGCGGAGTTTCTCCGTCATGTCTTGCATCTACCTTGCATACTCATTTAATTGTAAATTAACTTCGTCATTGGACTGCCACTCCTCCTGTCTTATTAGTTGGGATGTGCCTACAGCCTCACGTCTTGTTTCTTGCTGTGTTGTAGGTGTTGGTGGTTCTCTAGAGGTAGATGGTTGTTTTTCTCCTTGGCCATCCTGAGGCTTTGATGCCTTGGCAGTTTTTGGCTGAGTGGAAGTAGAGGGTGTTGTCTCAACCCTTACCATCTCTTCAGGTGCTGGTCTTTCTATCTTCTTTGGCTCGGGCTCCGTCTCATGTGTAGTGGTATGCCCTTTTTCTGTATCAATTTCTTCCACCGGCTTTTGAGTTTCTTGTGCTGCCTGCTCCCGTTTTGGCTCAGGTTCTTTTTCCTCATGTCATTCGGTGTGGTCAGCTTTTTGTGTAGCTTCTGTTCGTTGGGTGAATTCAGAATATTTTTCTTTTTCAGTCTCTGCTTCTTCATTGGTACCTTGGCCTGGTGGTGATGGTGGTGGGCTAGGCATGGGATGGTTCTATTGTTCCGGCGGCGGTGAGGTGGGTCGGGGAGATGCCTGGCTTTGCTCTTGAGTAGTCGTTTCCTCAGCTTTCTTTGCCGCTTCTTCTGCCTCTTTCAGCTTTAGGGCTTCGGCCTCTTGGTACATTCTTTCTAAATAATCTTTTGGATCATCTGCCTCTTTTCTTGTATGATGCTTTGTTCGAGGTCCTTTCAATCCTGTGGGTACCCACTTTTCTGGGTCCTTTCCTTGTGCTTGCATATTGTGCTGGTAAGCTTGTTTTTCTCTTTCAAAACACGCTTGTTTTTGAGTTGGCTCCTCTTAGTGGGCAGCCACAGCTTTCCTCTTCATCTCTTCCCTCCGAGCTCTCTTTTCTTCGTTGTGTCAGAGCTCTTGTCGTTGTGCCGCTGTGGTGAGCTGTCATCTCATTCATCACCTGATTTAAAAGATCTCAGCTTTTTGTGTAGCTTCTGTTCTTTGGGTGAATTCAGAATCTTTTTCTTTTTCAGTCTTTGCTTCTTCATTGGTACCTTGGCCTGGTGGTGATGGTGGTGAGCTAGGCATGGGATGGTCCTGTTGTTCCGGCAGCGGTGAGGTGGGTCGGGGAGATGCCTGGCTTTGCTCTTGAGTAGTCGTTTCCTCAGCTTTCTTTGCCGCTTCTTCTGCCTCTTTCAGCTTTAGGGCTTCGGCCTCTTGGTACATTCTTTCTAAATAATCTTTTGGATCATCTGTCTCTTTTCTTGTATGATGCTTTGTTTGAGGTCCTTTCAATCCTGTGGGTACCCACTTTTCTGGGTCCTTTCCTTGTGCTTGCATATTGTGCTGGTAAGCTTGTTTTTCTCTTTCAAAACGCGCTTGTTTTTGAGCTGGCTCCTTTTACTGGGCACCCACAGCTTTCCTCTTCATCTCTTCCCTCCGAGCTCTCTTTTCTTCGTTGTGTCAGAGCTCTTGCCGTTGTGCCGTTGTGGTGAGCTGTCATCTCATTCATCACCTGATTTAAAAGATCTCATCTTTTTGTGTAGCTTCTGTTCGTTGGGTGAATTCAGAATATTTTTCTTTTTCAGTCTCTGCTTCTTCATTGGTACCTTGGCCTGGTGGTGATGGTGGTGGGCTAGGCATGGGATGGTTCTATTGTTCCGGCGGCGGTGAGGTGGGTCGGGGAGATGCCTGGCTTTGCTCTTGAGTAGTCGTTTCCTCAGCTTTCTTTGCCGCTTCTTCTGCCTCTTTCAGCTTTAGAGCTTCGGCCTCTTGGTACATTCTTTCTAAATAATCTTTTGGATCATCTGCCTCTTTACTTGTATGATGCTTTGTTCGAGGTCCTTTCAATCCTGTGGGTACCCACTTTTCTGGGTCCTTTTCTTGTGCTTGCATATTGTGCTGGTAAGCTTGTTTTTCTCTTTCAAAACGCGCTTGTTTTTGAGTTGGCTCCTCTTAGTGGGCAGCCACATCTTTCCTCTTCATCTCTTCCCTCCGAGCTCTCTTTTCTTCGTTGTGTCAGAGCTCTTGCCGTTGTGCCGCTGTGGTGAGCTGTCATCTCATTCATCACCTGATTTAAAAGATCTTTTACTTGATCTTGTAGCTCTTGGAGAGGGTTGTGCTGCCAAAATCCATGTATTCTGATCAGGGATAGGCGGTAGCCTACCAGCCATGTCGATGGCATGATAGGCTATTCTTATCAATACTTTTGGCGTGCCCAAGTATGTTATTTTACCCTCCTTCTTGGTGCCCTTCAAGATTGTCAAGACATATTGCACCTGGTCCACAGGCTGCCTTGTTGTTGACTAAAGAACCTGAGTAAAGGTGGTGGCCACAGCATGATTTGATGTCGTGTACCTTGGTGGTCTTTTTGCCAGAAAATGAACGTGTTGATGGTACAGATGGGCTGGCTCTTCCACCTGTTTGTGGATAAGATTGGCGAATGTGGCCGCGGTTGTTTCCTTGGTAAATGTGTCCGCGGTTTTCATGTCTCTTGTCCGCATGGTCATTCCTTCAGTGGGCAGCCTGAGTGCCTCTACCACTATTTCTTTTGTGATTATTACCTCGACCTTGTTCCCTTGGGTGTTTGTTATCTGGGCGGTTCCGTCTTCTTTGATTGTGGACAGAAGCCCGTAAGCTTTTTGAAAGTCCACTCCACAAGGCTCTTGTTCGTAGAAATGCCTGAGCCCCAACCTGCCGTTAGTCTCTTTGGTTTCTGGCTTTGCAGCTACATCATAGACCTCTTTAGGTAGGAGTTGAAACTCCACCTGATGCCCTTCTTCACTCTTGAATCTGCCAGTGAAGACCGTGGTCTGGTGTTCTTTCAGCAGTTCTTTAGAAAGATAGGATGATTTTGCCGCCTTGACTGACTCGGGGTCCAGTTGATACGCAGGCAGTTCTTGTAGTTTCTCTTGTTGGTTTAGCTTCTTCTTGTACTTCTCCGCTGCTTGCATTTCTCCTGTTCAGTGAATAGAGTGCAACGTTAGAGGTAACAAATTCAAAAGAGGTTGACATGGAAGCATTACTGAAGAGTAGTCTTCCATCGAAGTCATGGGGGTAAGGTTTAAGCCAAACAACCAAGAGACCTCTTGCCCATGTTTGGAAGAGGTAGGTTCCCAAGAAAACCAAAAAGTGGAAGATGAAAGAATGCTAGAAGGTATGTTATCTACAACACTTACAAAGGATGAAAGAGAGGAGCTCAAAGGTGTGTTAAGGAAATTTCCTAGGTTTTTGCTAAAGACTACACCGATGTGCGTGGAGTAGATGTTGTTCAACACAAAATTGAGTTGAATCCAGAGGCCACACCTAAGGCTCAGAAGCTACGAAGGCTAGGAGTCATCAAGGAGCAGGCTTTACTCAAGGAGGTAAGAAAGCTTCTAGCAGCAGGTTTCATTTATTCAGTGGAGAATTCGGAGTGGGTCTCTCCCATTGTTGTCACTCCTAAGAAAATGGCAAGTGGAGGGTGTGTGTGGATTATCGTCCACTCAATGAGGCAACAAAAAGAGATCACTTTCCCCTCCCATTTCAAGATGAGATACTAAATGAGGTAGCTGGTCATGAGAAGTACATTGTGTGTGATGGCTACTCGGGTTACTTTCAAATAGGTATCGCATTGGAAGATCAGTTAAAAACAACCTTCATCACTCCTTGGGGTTGTTATGCTTTTAGAGTCATGCCATTTGGACTGACAAATGCTCCTGCAACTTTCCAACGCTTCATGAACATGGTGTTTCAAGCATTCTTTGGAAAGTCAATTAGGGTGTTCATTGATGATTTCTGCATTTATAGCTCAAAATCTTTGCATCTACAAAGCGTAGAAGAAGGTTTAAAGAAGCTCTATGACATGGGAGGTCAACTCAACCCCGACAAATGTCACATAGGTGAGGATGAAGTGATCTTGCTTGGTCACAAGGTTTCCTATAAAGGCATTGAGGTGGATCCTTCAAAGGCAAAGGCTCTTATTGAGCTCCCATCACCCAATAATCTCAAAGAGGTCATCTCATTCATTCAAAAGGTGAAGTATATGTCACGCTTTATTCACTTAGCTTCGGAGTTGCTTCATCCTTTGCAAAAGTTGACACGACAAGTAGAATTTTCATGGTCTGATGAGCTTGAAGAGTACTTTTGTAACATTAAAGTCATCCTGTCAGAACTACCAACACTCATGCCTCCTTGTTGGGAGTACACATTCTTTGTTAGCTCTAGTGTTGGGAAAGAAACAATCGGAGCGGTTTTTCTACAACAAGATCCCCATAGTACCCAGATGCGACCCATCTACTTTGCTAGTAGGGTCATGAATGCTTTGGAGAGAGGCTACACGGAGGCAGAATTCATGATGCTTTCTCTCATGTTTGCGGTGAGAAAGTTTAGATCCTACTTGCTACCAAAACCTTTTGTAATTCTCACTGCAGAAAATTTGTTTCCTTGGGTGTCATCTCAAATGAATCTTAGTACTAGGATCTCAAAGTGGATTATGGAATTGCAAGAGTTCCAATACTCTTTCAAGGTAGAAGATAGTGTGTGTGCACAATTGGCAGGGATCATTACTTATAGGGTACATGAGAAGGAGATTAAGGCGCCTGAAGTAAAGACCCTACCATTGCCACCACCTAAAAGTATTCCTAATGCTTTTACCTTGTTCTTTGATGGAGCTTTTCGACGAGCCACAGGAAAAGCAGGGGGAGGGCTAGTATTGCTCAACCCAAGTGGAGAAGTGGTCATGAAAGAGAAGGTCAATCTACCAGGTTCAACTAGCAACAATAAAGCAGAATACGACACACTACTTCATGGTTTAAAGATATGCATTAGCCAAGGTATACAACGTCTCATGGTAAAAGGGGATGCACTTCTCATTGTGAAGCAAATTTTAGGCATTTGGGCATGCAAGAATGAAAGCTTACGGACAAAATTTCATGCCATTCGTAGGATGTTTAATCCCTTTGAAGAAGTGCAACTATATCATATTCCTAGGAAACAAAATGAAGATGCCGATTTACTTGCACAACAAGCAGTTACATGTGTTGAGAAAGAAGTGCAGGTCATCATGGTGGCAGCAACTTTCAAGCAACCGAGATACCAGGGATTGGATTCATTGACTCCCATTATTAGCTACATTTTGGAGGGTGAGTTTCCACAAGACTTCACGAAGGCTCGGAAGAGGAGACTCATGAAAAAGGTAAGAGCGTATCTCTTCGTAGAAGGATCCCTCTATCAAAGAGGGAAGGATCAAGTATGCAGAAGAGTACCAACTATCAAGGAGATTCCAGCCATTTTAAAAGGTTTGCATGGAGAGGCATGTGGTGGTAATTTTGCCCAAGAGTTAACTGTGAAGAAGATTTTGCTTGCGGGGTATGTTTGGCCAAGTCTGCATGTGGATGTCCAACATTGGTGTAAAAGTTGTCACAATCGTTAGGTAAATGGGAATAGAAGATTGGTGTATGGTCCAAGTCAAATCGTGCTTGCAAATGGACCCTTTGAAAAGTGGGGCATTGATGATATGGGTCCTCTCCCTAGGACAAAAAATGGTAAACTCTACATTCTAGTGGAGGTAGACTATATGACTAGGTGGGTGGAAGCACAAAGTGTGGCAAAGGTAACTGAGAGGACAGTGAGCAAATTTGTTTACACTCACATTTGTTGTAGATTTGGCACACCTTTGGAGATTGTTTATGATAATGGTCCAGGGTTTAGAAAGGGCTTGCTCACAGAGGTCTGTGAAGAACTTCACATTCTACATCGTCATAGTACACCCTACTATCCTCAATCCAATGGTCTGGTAGAAAAAGCTAATGGTGTCATTGCAGGCATCATTAGAAAGATAGTGAGAAACAAGACAAAGTTGTGGGATGACTTCTTGGATGCTGCCTTGTGGGCGTATCGAACCACATATAGGGAAGCCACGGAGTTTACACCATTTCACTTGGTCTATGGTCAAGAGGCTTTACAACCAATTGAGCTCAACATCCCAACAATACGACTTCATGGCAAAGCAGCACAAGATAATCAAGAAGCATGGATGGATCGACTTCTTACCTTAGCTGAGCTTGAGTGGAAAAGATAAGCAGCATACGAGTGCTACAAGAGGAAAGCTACGTAGGCGAAGGAGAAGCTTGACAAGAAACTAAAGGACAAAGGCATCAATGAAGGAGATCTTGTGCTAAGGTATGACAATCGACTCGACAATTGTTTTGATGCCAAATTTGAAACTAGATGGCAAGGTCCATACATAGTTAAGAATTATTTCAATTCAAGTTACTATCAACTTATGGACTTGAATGGGAAAGAGCACTCCAGGAAGGTAAACGGGTATTGCTTGAAGCCTTATTTGAGTCGCCTTCTACCAAAGGATCTACCAAAGATCTGTCAAAAGGCAGCTATCTCATGTAGGTATTGTTCCGTCAAGCATGAATGTAACTCAAACCAAACTTCTGAGGGGCCAAACAATGAAGACCTCGTCAAGGACTCTGAAGCACTCTCTTTGGAAAAGATGCTCTATGATGGTACATGAATGTACCATCATCCTGGGCAAGGGATAATGATAGCCATTTTTCGGCTCTCCGTAATTGCCATAGTGAGTTAACCCACCCTACCAAAATCATCCAAACACTGTGGCTATCCCTACTATTTCACTGTATATAGGTGTGTGTGAGTTAGGGGACTTTTTCCATATCTTCTTAAAAACCCTCAGCTAGCTAGTCACTAGGCTAGTTAAGCCAAAAAAATATAAAAATATAAAAAATATAAGTATATTATGGTCCATTTGTGTGTAAATATTTCATTGTATATAGGGCCTAAATAAAAGGATTTTTCATAATTATTTTGGTATTTATTTAAATATTTCTACCTATGGTGTGTTATTTATGCTATGTACATTGACTCACCATTACCATATTTTTTCTTACCATCTTGCATACTCTTTATTCCATATAAAAATAATTTCATGCAAGCTTCTCTTATTTTTGGTGTAACTCCATCCCAACAAAAATCCAAAAAAACTAGTTTTATTTATGTGTATATATTTTCACTATTGTGATTTTTCCTTCCTACATCTATTCTCTTTTACTCTCATAAATTAGAACACAAAAAATATTGATCTTTTTATGGTAGACTTATAATGAGAGAGATTTATTTTGACCCCTTTATATTTTTTCCACCTATATTATTTATATTTGACATGTACATATTTTTTTAGACGCCTCAATATTTGATTTTCTTAGTTGTACTATTCACTTATATCATGATCTCAACAATATTTTCAATTATAGACCTACCAAATAAGGTCAAGGGTATGTGGAATACATGCATGCACCATGGGGAGCTCACTCTTGGAGGTATTCAAAAGAATCATCCAAAGAAGGACCTCACAAGGACCTTGTGCAGTGGAAAAAACAGTCGGTTTTGCTGAATTTTAAAAGATCACATGCTCCCCGAATTTGAAAAGGTGATACAAACAAAAGTTGTAGCTCGTGGGATGAACTTTCACCTCAAAATTTTTCATACTTTTTTGAGCTACGTGCTGTGAGCTATGATTTTATTGGTGGACCTCAGTTTGCCCATGCTATGCAGCCACACTCCCTCTTCCACTTTACCATTTTCCTCTTTCACACACACCTCTCCACTCATCATCCCCACCTCTCTCACCACTCCTCTCTGCACCCTACGCACCTTCTTCTCAACCTTGAAGAATAAGAGAAACTATGGTGAACTCATGTCTCCTACACACACTTCCATTCCAAAATTGACCACCTAGTCTCATTTTTTCTCTTCCATATTACCCATATTTATTAAAAAAACCACAAAATTCAGCCTCTTCTCTTGAAAGACAGCATCATGGTGATTGATTACTCATGTTCACTTACCTTGGCTCCCAAGGAAGGTCAAGAGTGGAGAAAAAAAGTACCGTCAAAGCTAGTGGACCGTCAACAAGCATCAAAATTGACCCTACTCAAGACACTTGGAGCATCGACATTTGTAGGAAATCCATGTTTCTTACCTATTAAGAGTTTTTTCTTCCTTATTTGTATCCTACATGGATACTCCCATTGTAAATATCCAATTCCATTTGTAAATCAATAAAAATACTAACTCTACTAATTTACTAACACTAACTTAGTATGAAAAGTCCTATTACCTCCACTTCTCTCCTCTCTCTCTTCTTCATCTATCCCCACCAACTTCTTGATAATTCCAAGAAAAAGAAATTAGAAAAGTGCTGAAAATCTAACCCAACCATGGTTAGAGGAGTAACCCTAGCCCTCAAAATTTCTATAAAAGGAAGGTGTAGCTAGCACAAAAAGGGAGAGCCATAAGCAAGAGCACTATGCTATAGCTTGAGAAGCCAAGCTCAACCTCTCTAGAAGGAGCTCTTGAGTGGAAGCTCATTGTCGTATGCTTGTGCATGTGTTGTAATAGGGGTGATTAGCATGGGAACTCTATGCCATTGTAAGAGAGAGAGCGATCATTCAATTGAGAGTGGAAAATCTATCATTCCTCCTACTAGTGTAAGCCCAACATTTGCTGAATCAAGGAGGGTGGATTTGGACTAAGCTTGGATACTTTGTCTCTCTTCCAACGTGAAGTAATGGACAACAATGATGTGTAAGTGTCTTGGTGATATTTTTAGTTCTTGATAGCTTGTGTCTGGGTGTTGTCATCAATTTAGCCATAAATCCCACATATTGTAAGAGGGCGATAGGGTGGAGAGGACTCCCCTGGCCTTAAGACAGTGATTGGGTTGGCTTTTCTTGTGATGTGTCGTGGTGAAATTTACTCAAGCTATGTTGAACAAATACTAATCTCACTTTGATCGGTCATGACAGATTTGTAAGAAGATATTAATGCAACAAGCACCCCCTCCCTCTTCTCTCTCTTTCTTACATATATAATTGTGTTTTCTTGATCATTGCCGATACATTTCAAAGCAGCCCGAGCACTCTCTCTCTCTCTCTCTCTCTCTCTCTCTCTCTCTCTCTCTCTCTCTCTCTCTCTCTCTCTCTCTCTCTCTCTCTCTCTCTTTACGCGTCCTAGTTCGCATCCAAAACTAGGCGGTGCCCCAAATTTGTGTACGGTTAGGTTGCGGGTTTGTGTGTGTGTTTGTTGTTTTTTCCAACCCCAACCCAATTGAGCAGCACGGGAGCCTACAAGGGTGCTTAGAGGCCACTCTTCTTGTTGCCCGCCCCGGACCGCCTCAGCGTTTTGAATCCGGTCTTCTTCTTCAAGCCATTTGCATATGTCTGCAAGCTCTTTCATTTCAGCATATAGCTGCTCCACTTTGCTAGCCATCTTTATGTACTCTCACCTCGGCTTGTCCGCGTCGGGTTCACAAAAAATATGTCGAGAAATTTGCGGTCTTGCTAGGAAAGCACCGGGCTTATGGCTGTGAGAGTTTGTGTGAGAACTCCTTTTTTTTTTAAAAAAAGGAAAAAGAAATTGGACGTTTTCTTTTCTGCTATAAATAGAGTATCCATGCTCACACTTTGGACATAGAGATTGCCTCTATAACGCTCACGAAGTGCTTCCACTTCTCTTAGAGAAAAGGCGTCCACAAACCACTAAGAGAGCAAAAACTCTAGTGGACTAATAAGGTGCGTATTAATTAAGCATTCAATTAACTTTAGGAATGATGTATGTGTGCTATCTCCTACTCTAATCTCTCTAATAGATTAGTAAGATTCAATTAGCTATGTGTGTGTGTGTGCGCTATCTATTACTCTAATCTCTAATAGATTAGTAAGATTCAATTAACTTTAAGAAGGATATGTTTGTGTGTGTGTGTGTGTGTGTGTGTGTGTGTATGTGTGTGCTATCTTTTACTCTAATCTCTCTAATAGATTAGTAAGATTCAATTAGCTTTAAGAAGGATATGTGTGTGTGTGTGTGTGCTATCTTTTACTCTAATCTCTCTAATAGATTAGTAAGATTCAATTAGTTTTAAGAAGGATATGCGTGTGTGTGTTCTATCTCTTACTGTAATCTCTTTAATAGATTAGTAGGATTCAATTAACTTTAGGAATTATGTATGTGTGTGCTATCTTTTACTCTTATCTCTCTAATAGATTAGTAAGATTCAATTAGCTTTAGAAAAGGATGTGTGTGTGTTCTCGTTTACTCTAATCTTCTAATGGATTAGTAATATTCAATTAACTTTAGAAAAGATCTGTGTGTATGTTTTCTCTTACTCTAATCTCTCTAAGTATACCTACTCTCTCTAGTTAGTACATCTTCACTATTAACTTATGCATAGTTAATTGAAAGTAAATACATAAGAGAACTCATCATATTCTTATTATACATGATGAAATTCTCATTCACCAATTTTATTGTCAATTAGATTAAGTAGAATTTTGAATAATACTAAAAATTGGTTTAGTTGAAGTATAGAAGTGGAAGTTAGAATTGGATTAGAAATGTCATGCATAAAAGTAATGCAGTCCTAAACTTTCACTCGTAGTTTACACACATAATTTTTGATTAATTATGATTACCAAATATTTGATGTATAGAAATTAGATGTAGAACAACAACACTAAGTGTGAATCCGAGTTGGCCAGGGTTCAAATTACAGACTCTCTTTGGAAACAAGGAGATTACTAGGGAAATTGACCAATTTAAAGTTCTAAGTGTATAACATAAGTGTAGTACAAAAAAATGGCTCCAAAGCGTGCTCGAACCCAAGATGCTAATGATCATGAAGTTGGTACAAGTAACGGTGGAACTCCTGCAGAACATGTTATGTCTCCACCAATCGGACCAATCGGAGCTATGGTATAGGTTAGTATTGCAGTTTCAAGTTATGCATCATTACATATGCGAGACCATAGGAATATATTATTTACCTTATGAAAAGAAAACACGGACCGAAACCAAGGGGCTTAACCCCAAAAAACTCCGCATATGTTTGACAAGTAGGAAACAATGTCTGGTTAAATTGGTTGCTATAGAAAAGAATGTTTGTCCAAAACCTTCAGTATGGTTTCTCTAAAGTCTCTCTACTTATTAGCGTTGGCATTATGTGGCAGTTGTCGAAGCGTGAGATGACGCCCAAGATGGCACCGCTGATGCTGTGGTGGGAGTACACCCAGATTAGCCCAGTTGGATACTGCAGTTTTGTTTTGCTGTGGCGTGAGGATGACGCCCAGATTGGCATCGTTGTTTCCGTGGCGTGAGTACATCTTTTTTTTTTTTTTTGGAAAAAACAAATTGGACGTTTTCTTTTCTGCTATAAATAGAGCATCCATGCTCACACTTTAGACATAGAGATTGCCTCTAGAGCACTCACGAAGTGCTGCAACTTCTCTTAGAGAGAAGACGTCCACAAACCACTAAGAGAAAAAAAACTCTAGTGGACTAATAAGGTGCGTATTAATTAAGAATTCAATTAACTTTAGGAATGATGTATATGTGCTATCTCCTACTTTAATCTCTCTAATAGATTAGTAAAATTCAATTAGCTTTAAGAAGGATATGTGTGTGTGTGTGTGTGTGTGTATGCTATCTTTTACTCTAATCTCTCTAATAGATTAGTAAGATTCAATTAGCTTTAGAAAAGGATGTGTGTGTGTTGTCTTTTACTCTAATCTTCTAATGGATTAGTAAGATACAATTAACTTTAAAAAAGATGTGTGTGTATGTTTTCTCTTACTTTTATCTCTCTAAGTATACCTACTCTCTCTAGTTAGTACATCTTCACTATTAACTTATGCATAGTTATTTGAAAGTCAATACATAAGAGAACTCGTCATATTCTTATTATATATGATGAAATTCTCATTCACCAATTTTATTGTCAATTTGATTAAGTAGAATTTTGAATAATACTAGAAATTGATTTAGTTGAAGTATAGAAATTGAAGTTAGAATTGGATTAGAAATGTGAAGCATAAAAGTAATGCATTCCTAAACTATCACTCATAGTTTACACACTTAATTTTTGATTAATTAAGATTAACAAATATTTGATGTATAGAAATTAGATGTAGAATAACAACACTAAGTGTGAATCCGAGTTGGCGAGGGTTCAAATTATAGACTCTCTTTGGAAACAAGGAGACTACTAGGGAAATTGACCAATTTAAATTTCTAAGTGTATAACATAAGTGTAGTACAAAAAAATGGCTCCAAAGCGTGCTCGAACACAAGGCGCTAATGATCATGAAGCCGGTACAAGTAACGGGGGAACTTCTGCGGAACATGCTATGTCTCCACCAATCGGACCAATTGGAGCTATGGTACAGGTTAGTATGGCAGTTTCAAGTTATGCATCATTGCATATGCGAAACCATAGAAATATAATATTTACCTTATGAAAAGAAAACACGGATCGAAACCACGGGGCTTAGCCCCAAGAAACTCGGCAAATGTTTGACAAGTAGGAAAGATTGTCTGGTTAAACTGGTTGCTATAGGAAAGAATGTTTTTCCAAAATCTTCGGTATGGTTTCTCTCAAGTCTCTCTACTTATTAGCGTTGGCATTATGTGGCAGTTTTGCCGAGGTGTGAGATGACGTCCAGGATGGCACCGCTGATGCTGTGGTGGGAGAACACCCAGATTAGCCTAGTTGGATGATGTCTAGATTGGCACCGTTGTTGCTGTGGCGGGAGTACGTCCAGATTAGCACAACGAGTACTTGTCGAGCGATATGGGACGCTCATGAGGACAAGGGTTTTTATAAATAATGTATATACCGATCGGACATAATAGCGCCAGTAGAGATTCTTAACTGAACCTAATCCAAGGGTTGTTTTTAAAATTGGACGACTTCTTGTTTGACTATTGTTTGTAATACTGTTTGAAGGGCTGTTTTAATGAATTAGTATCAAAAATAAAGTAAAGGAACATGTATGTTTAAACTGTGTGATAGTGATTAGATAACAAAAGAAGGGTGAATGTGGTGTGGAAAGTGGGAGAATGATACCCCGATGGTATCATTCTATGGACGGGTGGACCCGATGAGTCGGGTAACTTTCCAACGCTAGAAGTTTTTTATAGTCATAAATATTAAAAGAGACAAACCTTGGCGGCTATGCTTCTGAAACATGGGGAAAAAGGCGCACAGATTGGTCACTCTAAGATTTATACTTTTAGGTATAATTGATTATAGATAGTTTTTAGATCGGGTTATGGTGGTCACTCTCCGCCATAGCGAGATAGGACCGATCCTTCACTAATGGTTCATGTCCGTGGCTACGTAGTAGCTAAGGCAATGTCCATTGTTTTTTCTTTTTCAGGATTGGAGACCTATCAAAGGTACTCCGGTCCTCGCAAAAAGGGGCAGGGACATCACACTAGTATCAGAGCCTAGGTTAAAGCTTGGGGAGATTTTTAGATTGATGTTTGGATATTGAAGGATGCAAATGTTTGAAATAATAGAAGAACCTAGAAAAATTGTTTTGAGTTTTTATATGGTATTGAAGATTGAACTTTCCTAGTACCGGAAAATGTTCATTCAGCCTACCAGAAATTCCACGTGTTCACCATCATGTTTGAAAATACATGCCAATCACCAAATTATCAGTTTCAAAAAAGGGTGATGATGATTTTGGATAGGGGTTTGCACCACCTATCCCAAGGGTGCATAGAGGATGGGGCATCAACTGGAGTCCATCTGGAGGAATCTATACCATCGATGCTGATAAGATATGGTGCATGGATACCAACCTCAAGAAACTTCGATGGGCAGAGGAGTTAAAAGTCATCAAAGTTTATCTTTTCATTGGTACTAAGAATCCGGATGCTACCATTACCTTGGGAGGAGAAAAGATATCTCAGACTCAATGGGTCTATAACGAAGTTACAAAAGTTATCCATGGTGGTAGGATTCGACCCATATGTGTATCTCGTAGCTGTCAGGGGTCAAAAGAAACTTATTATTTTGATCCTTTAGCCTATCCTTTTGTAGTCACTAAACTCAAAATATAGAGACATTACAATCCTTGTACCTAAAGACTACCAACCTTGGTAGCAAATAATGTGTATATAAATAAAGTTTGGATTAATATTATCTTTTATTTGTATTATTGTCTGATCAAGTCTTGCCTTAAAGTGGATTAAAGTTAGAGTATCCAATAAAGTTTCACTTAATCTATATTGCACAGAGTGCGGTGTACACATCTCTTCAAGAGAAAAAGCTACTTCTCAAGCAAGCTAAACTTCCCTCTTTCAAAGGGGAAGGAGCCCTAGTTGAGCACGATGCAGAAGTGTGGCTTGAAGAGATGGAGGATTATTTTACTACTGCTGGTACTACTCCCGATAACCAAGCAATGTTGGCTATGTTTCGTCTCACGGGGGATGCCAAGCTTTGGTGGAAACAACACAGCAAAGATAATCAAGTAGCTCAAAACACTCAAACTTGGGAAGACATTAAGTGTGCTATCAAAGGGCGTTACCTTCCACCTGCACACGAATCCCTTAAGATGAATGAATTCTTCAACTTACGTGAGTTTCATCTTACAGTGGAAGAATACTACCTCAAATTTGTAACTCTTAGGCGCTATGCTCCACCAATGACCGCAGATCAACAAGTAGCCCGTTTTTGCCAAGGGCTAAATGCTCCTTTAAATACTCGTCTAGAAGCCATGAGGCCTATAAATTTGCAAGATGCTCTTTTAAGAGCTAAACCCTTAGCTAAAGAGACATCAAACTCTAAAAGGGTACGAAATGGAAATTTAAGGAATGCTGGAAGGAGAGAACGGCCTATGATGTGGAACCAAAGGCAAGTTCACCCAGTTCACCAAACTCATCCAATAGTTGCAGCTTCAGCAAATGGACCTCAAAATGCAGATCTTATATGCTATGAATGCAACGAGCTAGGACATTTCAAGAATGTATGTCCTAGGCGAGTCTCCGCAACAAATACACCTAATCGAGCTAGAGGATGATGCCAAATAATAAATCGTGGAGGAAGAAATGAAGGACGAGGTCGAGGGCGCGGAATGGCTTCCAAAGTCAATGCTATCATAGAAGAACCAACATTGGGAGAAGAACAAGAGGAAAGAGCAACTCTACATGCTGCAATTGATAACCCAAGAGCAAGACAACAATATGTTGTCATTCAAACACCTGCAAATCATCAAGGTGAAAAATTTGAGCTTCTTATTGATTGTGGTAGTACTCATTCTTTCTTGTCACCTAAATCTTTAAGGAGGTTAGGACTTAATCAACACCCTGCAAAAAAGATGAGAGTTGAATTAGCCAATGGAAAGGAGGTGTTATCTCAATACACTATGGGAAAAATAGATTTCAAGTTGGGAGAATACTCTACTTCTGCTACTTTTCGAACCTTACCCATAAGAATCTATGATGGAATTCTTGGAATAGATTGGTTAGCCAGTCATAATGCCAATATCCATTGTGCCCAAGGAAGTGTTACTTTTGTGGACAACCAAGGTCAAGAAGTCACTATTCAAGGCCAGACTGGACGACCAAAAGCTTATTTGGTCAAAGCTAATCGTCTTTTGAAAGGGTTACGCAAGGGTCAACAAATTCTTGTAGTCAAGCTAAACAAAGTAGAAAAATATTCTTCCAACTCTGAGCCAATGTGGCTAGAAGAATTTTTGGATGTTTTCCCCACTGAACTACCACCACCTAGGGAGGTAGAACATGAAATCAAAATTTTTCCAGGTAGTGAACCAGTCTGAAGAGCGCCGTACAAGATGTCACTTCCAAAGGCTATAGAACTCAAGGAGCAGCTCAAGCAGTTGATTGAGCAAGGGTTTATCCGACCTAGTACATCTCCATGGGGTGCACCTATTCTCCTCCAAAAGAAAAAGGATGGCTCTCTTCGACTTTGCATAGATTATAGGGGCTTAAATCAGGTTCCCATCAAGAATAAATATCCAATTCCTCGTATTGATGAGATTCTGGACATATTACATGGAGCCAAAATATTCACAAAGATCGATCTTCGATCTGGCTATCATCAAATTCGAATCCAGGAGGTTGATATCTCCAAAACAGCTTTCAACACTCGTTATGGTCATTACGAATTTACAGTGATGGCTTTCGGACTTACGAATGCTCCTGCAACTTTCAATCGTCTGATGCACGATATCTTTAGAGAATTCTTGGACGATTTTGTCCTAGTATTCTTTGAAGATATCTTAATTTATTCCAAATCAGAAGAAGAGCATGAAGGACATGTTAGGAAAGTGTTAGAGCTTTTACGCCGAAATAAGCTGTATGCAAAGAAAAGAAAATGTACCTTCTTTACCCCTAAGGTCTGTTACTTAGGGTTTATCATTTCACCTGAAGGAGTCTCTGTTGACCCTGACAAAGTCAAAGATATTGTGGAATGGCCTCAGCCCACTTCACAAACCGAAGTCAGAGGGTTCTTAGGTATCACAGGGTGGTACAGGATCTTTGTAAAGGACTATGCTCTTAAAGCTGTCCCACTAACCGACTTGCTAAAGAAAAGAGCTACGATACTTTGGGAAGAAAAACATGAATCTTGCTTCAAACGGCTTAAGGAGTATCTTGCTTCAGAACCTCTCTTAAAACTTCCAAACTTCACCCAAGAATTTGATGTGATCACATATGCTAGTAACCTTGCATTAGGAGGAGTCCTTAATCAAGAAGGAAGGCATGTAGCTTATACTTCTCGGAAGCTTAGGATTCACGAAGAGAATTATGCTACACATGATTTAGAATTGCTAGCAGTTATTCATGCTCTCAAGCTATGGAGACATTATCTATTGGGACGCAAATTCCAATTGGTAACAGATCACAAGAGTCTTAAGTGGATTTTTACCCAACCTAACCTTAACACGAGAAAGAGGAGATGGATAGAGCTCATGCACAAATATGATTTTGATATTAAATTTAGACCAGGTAAGGATAATGTTGTGGAAGATGCCCTAAGCCGTAAAGCTTTTCTGGGGGCAATTTCCATGGCTAACAACCCTATTTTACACAAGGTCTCGGATGCTGCTGTCAAAGATGCAGATTACCAGATGCTTGCTAGTATCCTACGTGAAGAGAGGGTATCATCAAATCAACCTAAACCTCTACATTACTCCTTAGAAGATGGGAAGATTTACTATAGGAATCGACTATGCATACCTAAGGATTCTACCCTAAGGAATTCTATCCTATATGAAGCACATGATGGCCCAACTTCAGGACATCCAGGTTATGCCAAAACCATCAATGCAATTCGCAGAAGTTACTATTGGCAAGGTATGAAGGGTGATGTCCTTTGCTATGTCAAGCAATGTTTGTCTTGTCAAAGGATTAAGGCAGAAAGACTAAAGATGCTAGGTAAATTACATCCTTTAGATATTCCCCAAATGAAATGGGAATGTATTAGCATGGACTTTATCACCGAGTTTTCTTCTGTTCAAGCTGGCTATGATTCAATCATGGTCATAGTCGACTTGCTTACTAAAGTGGCTCACTTGATCCCAGTCTCAAGAGAACCTTTACAGCTTAAGATATTTCTCGTCTGTTTATGAAGGAGGTTTTCAGAATTCATGGTTTACCCAAGAGTATTGTCAGCGATCGTGATGCCAAGTTTACTTCAAAGTTTTGGGTATCATTGTTTCAAGCATTGGAACCCAGTTATGTTTTAGTACTGCTTATCATCCTGAAACTGATGGCCAAACTGAAAGAGTTAATCAAGTAATTGAAGACATCCTCAGAGCCTATTGCAATTGAGAACCTCGCAAGTGGATTCAATACCTACCCTTGGTAGAGTATGCATACAATTCCTCTACTCATAGAAGTATTGGAATGACAACTTTTAATGCTCTTTATGGTCAAGAATGTTTATCACCTCTTAACTTTTCTAACCCCACTATAAGGGTAGAAGCCTCAAAGAAAATGCTTGAAGAAATGGAAGCTCAAACCAAAGCTATTCGAAGGGATATTCAAGCGGCTCAAGATCGACAAAAGAACTACGCCGACTTAAAAAGATCTGATCGGATTTTCAAAGAAGGTGACAAAGTTTTCTTACGAGTAAAGCGCAAAAAGAGCAATCTCTCTCTCGGAAGGTATAAGAAGCTTAGCTACCGATATTGTGGACCTTACGAAATAATCAAGGTTGTAAGTGATCAAGCTTATAGACTAAAACTTCCTTCTCATCTCAAAGTGCATGATGTATTTCATGTAAGTCTGTGAAAACCTTATGTATATAACCCTGACCATGTCCTTGATGATGAGAAAATCATTTTACCTGCTCAAGATGTTCTACAACTCCAACCTGATACTATCCTAGAAACTCGGGAGAGAAAGCTTAGGAATAGATCCATCAAAGAACATCTTATCTTATGGAAGGATTTTCCTATAGAAGATGCTACTTGGGAAGATGAGGCATCCCTTCTTAAGGATTACCCTTCATTGTTCTTGAGATGAGGGCATCTCAAATTCTAAGTTGGAGAGATTGTAAGGTCTCTACTTTCAAATTTCACACAAGTTCTATTACGCATTTGAATTTTTTTAAACCATCACTCATTATTTAAGATGTTCGAGTTCAAATTATGAATCTTAGGTTGAGAAAACCTAGAATTTAAAAATTACGCTACAAAATTCTGGCATGTTTAGCTATATGAATCACTAACTAACTTATTGCAATTTCTTTTACTACTGTAAAGTTAATATAAGATTGTAAAGTTTAACTTAAAAATGTAAAGTAAATTATCATTAAGGAAATAAATAAAATAATTATAAAGACAAAAGAATACACAGGGATGACAAATGAAGGCACATGGACTCACCTGAACTCACATAGGAGGGGACAAAGTGGGACACACTGTCACATGAAAAGGAGAGGCTAGTCTGACTAATCTTAATGAGGGGGGGTTGTGTGGCCTTATGTTTTGATGATAATGACAAAGTGGTCAAGCTGATGGGTACCGCAAGGTTCTTCTATTATTTCAAACATTCGCATCCTTCAATATCCAAACATCAATCTAAAAATCTCCCCAATCTTTAACCTAGGCTCTGATACAAGTGTGACGTCACTGCCCCTTTTTGCGAGGAGCGGAGTACCTTTGATAGGTCTCCAATCCTGAAAAAGAAAAACCAACCGACATTGCCTTAGCTACTACGTAGCCACGGGCATGAACCGTTAGTGAAGGATTGGTCCTATCTCTCTATGGAGGAGCATGACCACCATAACCCTATCTAAAAACTATCTATAATCAATTATACCTAAAAGTATAAATCTTAGAGTGACCAACAGGTGCGCTTTTTTCCCCATGTTTCAGAAACACAGCCGCCAAGGTTTGTCTCTTTTAAGATTTATGACTATAAAAAAAATCTAGCATTGGAAAGTTACCCGACTCATCGGGTCCACCCGTCCAGAGAATGATACCATTGGGATATCATTCTCCCACTTTTCACACCACACTCACCCTTCTTTTGTTATGTAATTACTACCACACTGTTTAAACATACATGTTCCTTTACTTTATTTATGATACTGGTTCGTTAAAACAGCCCTTCAAACAGTATTACAAACAATAGTCAAACAAGAAGTCGTCCAATTTAAAACCAACAACACTTGGATTAGGTTCACTTAAGATTCTCTACTAGCGCTATTATGTCCGATCGGTATATACATTATTTATAAAAACCCTTGTCCGCATGAGCGTCCCATACCGCTCGACAAGTACTCGTTGTGCTAATTTGGACATACTCCCGCCACAGCAACAACGGTGCTAATCTGGGCGTCATCCTCACACCACGGCAAAACAAAACTGTAGTATCCAGCTGGGCTAATCTGGGTGTACTCCCACCACAGCATCATCGGTGCCATCCTGGGCGTCATCTCACACCTCGGCAAAAACTGCCATATAATGCCAACGCTAATAAGTAGAGAGACTTGAGAGAAACCATACTGAAGGTTTTGGACAAACATTATTTCCTATAGTAACCAGTTTAACCAGACAATCTTTCCTACTTGTCAAACATATGCCGAGTTTCTTGGTGTTAAGCCCTGTGGTTTTGGTCCGTGTTTTCTTTTCATAAGGTATTTAATATTATATTTCGATGGTCTCACATATGCAATGATGCATAACTTGAAACTGCAATACTAACCTGTAGCATAGCTCCGATTGGTCCGATTGGTGGAGACATAGCATGTTCCGCAGAAGTTCTCCCATTACTTGTACCGGCTTCATGATCATTAGCGCCTTGTGTTCGAGCACGCTTTGGAGCCATTTTTTTGTACTACACTTATGTTATACACTTAGAACTTTAATTGGTCAATTTCCCTAGTAATCTCCTTGTTTCCAAAGAGAGTCTGTAATTTGAACCCTCACCAACTCGGATTCACACTTAGTGTTGTTGTTCTACATCTAATTTCTATACAACAAATATTTGCTAATCCTAATTAATCAAAAATTAAGTGTGTAAACTACGAGTGAAAGTTTAGGACTGCATTACTTTTATGCATGACATTTCTAATCCAATTCTAGCTTCCATTTATATACTTCAACTAAATCAATTTTTAGTATTATTCAAAATTCTACTTAATCTAATTGACAATAAAATTGTTGCATGAAAATTTCATCATGTATAATAAGAATAAGATGAGTTTTCTTATCTATTAACTTTCAATTAACTATGCCTAAGTTAATAGTGAAGATGTACTAACTAGAGAGAGTAGGTATACTTAGAGAGATTAGAGTAAGAGATAGCACACATACATCATTCCTAAAGTTAATTGAATGTTTAATTAATACGCACCTTATTAATCCATTAGAGTTTTTGCTCCCTTAGTGGTTTGTGGATGCCTTCTCTCTAAGAGAAGTGGTAGCACTTCGTGAGCGCTATAGAAGCAATCTCTATGTTTAAAGTGTGAGCATGGATGCTCTATTTATAGCACAAAAGAATTATATAAAAGAATTTTTTTGTTATATAAAAGATTTTTTTTTTTCAAAAATCATACCCACGTTTTTGGTACCCTTGTGGTACCCATCGGCTTGACGACTTTGTCATTGTCATCAAAAGATAAGGCCATACAGTCCCCCCCTCATCAAGATTAGTCAGGACTAGCCTCTTCTTTTCATGTGACAATGTGTCCCACTTTGTCCCCTCCTATGTGAGTCCATGTGCCTTCATTTTTCATCTCTATGTATTTTTTTGTCTTTATAATTATTTTATTTATTTACTTAATGATAATTTACTTTACATTTTTAAGTTAAACTTTACAGTCTTATATTAACTTTACAGTAGTAAAAGAAAATTCTACAATTAGTAAATAAGTCTTGCAATAAGTTAGTTAGTGATTTATATAGCTAAACATGTCAAAATTTTGTAGCGTAAATTTTAAATTCTAGGTTTTCTCATTCTACGATTCATAATGTGAACTCGAATATCTGAAATAATGAGTGATGGTTTTAAAAAAATTCAAATGCGTAATAGAACTTGTGTGAAATTTGAAAGTAAAGACCTTACCAATGCGAAGCGCTGCCCCTTTTTGAGAGGAGCGGAGTACCTTTGATAGGTCTCCAATCCTGAAAAAGAAAAACCAACGGACATTGCCTTAGCTACTACGTAGCCACGGGCATGAACCGTTAAGGAAGGATTGGTCCTATCTCGCTATGGCGGAGCGTGACCACCATAACACTATCTTAAAACCATCTATAATCAATTATACCTAAAAGTATAAATCTTAGAGTGACCAACTTGTGTGCTTTTTTCCCCATGTTTCAGAAGCACAGCCGCCAAGGTTTATCTCTGTTAAGATTTATGACTAATAAAGAAAAATTTCTAGCATTGAAATATTACCCGACTCATCGGGTCCACCCGTCCATAGAATGATACCTTTGGGGTATCATTCTCCCACTTTCCACACCACACTCACCCTTCTTTTGTTATCTAATTACTACCACACTGTTTAAACATACATGTTCCTTTACTTTATTTATGATACTGGTTTGTTAATACAGCCCTTCAAACAGTACTACAAACAATAGTCAAACAAGACGTCGTCCAATTTTAAACCAACAACCCTTGGATTAGGTTCACTTAAGAATCTCTACTGACGCTATTATGTCCGATCGGTATATACATTATTTATAAAAACCCTTTGTCCTCATGAGCGTCCCATACCGCTCGACAAGTACTCGTTGTGCTAATCTGGACGTACTCCCACCACAGCAACAACGGTGTCAATCTGGGCATCATCCTCACGCCACGGCAAAACAAAACTGCAGTGTCCAGCTGGGCTAATCTGGGTGTACTCCCACCACAGCATCAGCGGTGCCATCCTGGGCGTCATCTCACGCCTCGGCAAAAACTGCCATATAATGCCAACGCTAATAAGTAGAGAGACTTGAGAGAAACCATACCGAAGGTTTTGGACAAACATTCTTTCCTATAGCAACCAGTTTAACCAGATAATCTTTCCTACTTGTCAAACATATGCCGAGTTTCTTGGGGTAAAGCCCCGTGGTTTCGGTCCGTGTTTTCTTTTCATAAGGTATTTAATATTATATTTCTATGGTCTCACATATGCAATGATGCATAACTTGAAACTGCAATACTAACATGTAGCATAGCTCCGATTGGTCCGATTGGTGGAGACATAGCATGTTCCACAGAAGTTCTCCCGTTACTTGTACCGGCTTCATGATCATTAGCGCCTTGTGTTCGAGCACGCTTTGGAGCCATTTTTTTGTACTACACTTATGTTATACACTTAGAACTTTAATTGGTCAATTTCCCTAGTAATCTCCTTGTTTCCAAAGAGAGTCTGTAATTTGAACCCTCACCAACTCGGATTCACACTTAGTGTTGTTGTTCTACATCTAATTTCTATACATCAAATATTTGCTAATCCTAATTAATCAAAAATTAAGTGTGTAAACTACGAGTGAAAGTTTAGGACTGCATTACTTTTATGCATGACATTTCTAATCCAATTCTAACTTCCATTTCTATACTTCAACTAAATCAATTTTTAGTATTATTCAAAATTCTACTTAATCTAATTGACAATAAAATTGTTGAATGAGAATTTCATCAAGTATAATAAGAATAAGATGAGTTTTCTTATGTATTAACTTTCAATTAACTATGCCTAAGTTAATAGTGAAGATGTACTAACTAGAGAGAGTAGGTATACTTAGAGAGATTAGAGTAAGAGATAGCACACATAGATCATTCTTAAAGTTAATTGAATCTTACTAATCCATTAGAAAGATTAGAGTAAAAGAGAACACACACACATCCTTTTCTAAAGCAATATGAATCTCACCAATCTATTAGAGAGATTAGAGTAAGAGATAGCACACACACACACATATCCTTCTTAAAACTAATTGAATCTTATTAATCTATTAGAGAAATTAGAGTAAGAGATAGCACACATACACACATATCCTTCTTAAAACTAATTGAATCTTACTAATCTATTAGAGAAATTAGAGTAAGAGATAGCACACATACACACATATCCTTCTTAAAACTAATTGAATCTTACTAATCTATTAGAGAAATTACAGTAAAAGATAGCACACAAACACACATATCCTTCTTAAAACTAATTGAATTTTACTAATCTATTAAAGAGATTAGAGTAAGAGATAGCACACACACACACACATATCCTTCTTAAAACTAATTGAATCTTATTAATCTATTAGAGAGATTAGAGTAAGAGATAGCACACATACATCATTCTTAAAGTTAATTGAATGCTTAATTAATATGCACCTTATTAGTCCACTAGAGTTTTTTCTCTCTTCGTGGTTTCTGGATGCCTTCTCTCTACGAGAAGTGGCAGTACTTCATGAACGCTATAGAGGCAATCTCTATGTCTAAAGTGTGAGCATGGATGCTCTATTTATAGCAGAAAAGAAAACGTCCAATTTTTTTTTACAGAAAAAAAAATTTATTAAAAAAATATTTTTCTTTTCTCAAAAATCATACCCGCGTTTTTGGTACCCTTGTGGTACCCATCAGCTTGACCACTTTGTCATTATCATCAAAAGATAAGGCCACACAACCCCCCCTCATTAAGATAAGTCAAGACTAACCTCTTCTTTTCATGTGAAAGTGTGTCCCACTTTGTCCCCTCCTATGTGAGTCCAAGTGAGTCCATGTGCCTTTATTTGTCATCCATGTGTATTGTTTTGTCTTTATAATTATTTTATTTATTTCCTTAATGATAATTTACTTTACATTTTTAAGTTAAACTTTACAGTCTTATATTAACTTTACAGTAGTAAAAGAGAATTCTACAATCAGTAACTAAGTCTTACAATAAGTTAATTAGTGATTCATATAGCTAAATATGTCAAAATTTTGTAGCGTAAATTTTAAATTCTAGGTTTTCTCAGTCTATGATTCATAATTTGAACTCAAATATCTTAAATAATGAGTGATGTATGAAAAAATTCAAATGCGTAATAGAACTTGTGTGAAATTTGAAAGTAGAGACCTTACAATCTTTCCAACTTAGAATTTGAGATGCCCTCATCTCAAGAACAGTGAAGGGTAATCCTTAAGAAGGGATGTCTCATCTTCCCAAGTAGCATATTCTATAGGGAAGTCCTTCCATAAGATAAGATGTTATTTGATGGATCTATTCCTAAGCTTTCTCTCCCGAGTTTCTAGGATAGTATCAGGTCGGGGTTGTAGAACATCTTGTGCAGGTAAAATGATTTGCTCATCATCAAGAACATGGTCAGGGTTATATACATAAGGTTTTAACAGGCTTACATGAAATACATCATGCACTTTGAGATGAGAGGGGAGTTTTAGTCTAAAAACTTGATCACTTACAACCTTGACTATTTCGTAAGGTCCACAATATCGGTAGTCTCAAGGGTAACTTATTCTTACTTTACCTCCATCAGAAAATACTATGGGAAAAGCGTCAATAGCGTCGCCTCTTTAACTTGGGGCAAAAAAGCATTGATTCTTTATTTGTACTATCTCATTATTATCTCACACCTTATCTAGATCCTATATCTAGGGTAAACTCCAATATATATACATTCTATGTATTTTTCATAATTTTTGTTATATTTCTTTTTAAATAGCTACTAGGGGGGAATCAAATCCTAGTGGGACACTAGGTGGCATGATTTCGAAGATACACTTATTTTAATGTATTATTGCAAGCATGATCACAAAGCTTTGTCAAGAAGCAATTTCATGCTTTCATGTGGCATGAGGTGTCCTTTGCAATCAAATGAAAGTCTAAGCTAAGGGGACCATAGGAAGACTTTTGTTGCCAGAAATGGATTATATTTTGATGATTTTTTTACACAAAGTTCCAATCCAAATTGGAAAACTATTTTTAAATGAAAATTGTAGCTAATGAGCTGAATTTTCTGTCCATATTTGTACTTTTTTATTTGGAGCCACGGTTGAGAAGATATCATCAAAATACTGGCCCCAGTCTGTCCACATCATGAAGGGACAACTCATTTTCAACTTTTACAGTTTCTGTTCACACTGGCTCTTCTCTTCTTGTGTAAACCCTTGGGGGTTCCCTTCACCTATAAAAGGGGACCTTTTCTTCCTTGAACAGAACTCAAGCATTCAAGACATTGATGAAAGGAATTCATGAGGGAGGGAGTAGTAATGCCAAATTGTACTTAGTCATTAACATAAGCCTAAGCCTACTCTTTCTCCTAGAAGAAGACTAACCATTCTTGCAACAAGCTAACCTTGGAAGATCAACTCTAATCAAAGAAGGTCTTGCACTTGGTGTATCAATCAAAGTTGAATTCTCCCCTCTTCTCCTCTCTCCATCAATAATGGTGCCGAAGGGTTTGTCAAGTAAAATGTGTTCTACATTGATGTTTTCTTGATTTATTGTTGTTTTCTTTTTCATCTCTAATCCAAAATATATATAATGTATCTAATCTCATCTCCTTAACCAAACCTATATCTCTCATTCTTAGTAATCATCCTCTCTTTAAATTCTAGGTTCTCTTTGCTACAGGTACATCTCTCCCCGCAGTATCCTTATTGCCTACGGGCAAGAATAGGGCTTGGGAGGAAAACTTCTCATCTCTTCACTTCTCTCATATCTACATTTCTCACATACTATCCTAGATGAATAATCCACATAATGATAATTTCTATCGCTTTCACTCTATACGATCTATTAAAATTATCGTATGGATTAGCCGTAAAATACACTTTCAACAACATATAGTGTTTCTCTTTGGCCCAGAAAGGCTCAATGAAATACTTCCATCACCGGATCCCATCATACTACCTCTCATAAACTATAAATTTTCTTTTGACGTAAGCGTAGTTATCTTGCTATGAACCAAGAGGATTTGTACACACAATTAATCCCCATCACTAGACAAAACATATATATTTTGCCAGCCAAGATTGAATGCCATTAACTCATCTATTAAACCTTTCATATTACCCATGATACGATATGACCATAGCCTGATGTTTTCATCTTTGTGTTGTTTTGACACTCTCTTTTTTGTTCTTTCTTTGTGTGTGTGAGTGCAAGAGAGAAAGAGTGGGCCTTCTTTGATTGCACTTCCTTCCAAACCCTAGTCTTCATGGCATCTATGGTTTAACTCCTTCATATAGTTTTTGTTGAGTTCTCTCACAAACTCTCATAGCCATAAGCCGATGCTTTCCTGGCAAGACCGCAAATTTCTCGACATACAATTGCTTTCACAAGTTACCATGAGGCTGGCACATGCCGGAGGATGTGCAGGTTTAGAGGGGGTGGATGTCGTGTTGTGACACGTACATAGTGGGAACGCAGCACTTTGAGATGAGAAGGGAGTTTTCGTCTATAAGCTTGATCACTTACAACCTTGATTATTTCATAAGGTCCACAATATTGGTAGCTAAGCTTCTTATACCTTCCAAGAGTCAGATTGCTCTTTCTGGGCTTTACTCGTAATAAAACTTTGTCACATTCTTTGAAAATCTGATCAGATCTTTTTAAGTCGGCGTACTTCTTTTGTCGATCTTGAGCCGCTTGAATATCCCTTCGAATAGCTTTGGTTTGAGCTTCCATTTCTTCAAGAATTTTCTTTGAGACTTCTACCCTTATAGTGGGGTCAGAAAAGTTAAGAGGTGATAAACATTCTTGACCATAAAGAGCATTAAAAGGTGTCATTCCAATACTTCTATGAGTAGAGGAATTGTATGCATACTCTACCAAGGGTAGGTATTGAATCAACTTGCGAGGTTCTCTATTGCAGTAGGCTCTTATACCAGTGCAAGGTCCCTGCCTCTTTTTGCGACGAGCGGAGTACCTTTGATAGGTCTCCAATCCTGAGAAAGAAAAACCAACGGACATTGTCTTAGCTACTACGTAGCCACGGGCATGAACCGTTAGTGAAGGATTGGTCCTATCTCGCTATGGCGGAGCGTGACCACTATAACCCAATCTAAAAACTATCTATAACCAATTATACCTAAAAGTATAAATCTTTGAGTCACCAACCTGTGCGCTTTTTTTCCCATGTTTCAGAAGCACAGCCCCCACCAAGGTTTGTCTCTTTTAAGATTTATGACTAAAAAAAAAATTCTAGCGTTGGAAAGTTACCCGACTCATCGGGTCCACCCGTCCATAGAATGATATCGTCGGGGTATCATTCTCCCACTTTCCACACCACACTCACCCTTCTTTTTTTATCTAATTACTACCACACTGTTTAAACATACATGTTCCTTTACTTTATTTATGATACTGGTTCGTTAAAACAGCCCTTCAACCAATACATTAGGAGATTTCGGAGGTCTTTTGGAGGGCCTTTTGGAAGAGAGAGGAAAATAAGCTCCTCCAATGAGAGAAGAGCCTACGTTACGTAGAAAAATAGATTGATATTAACAAAAATATAAAAGGTGTCCCTCTCCTCATTTAATAATCTAGTGGTCCTTGAAGACGAGCACTCTCTTTCATTTAATGCGAGCACCTTTTTCAGAAGGTAGATACGGTGCATTTGATACGGGCTACGTCATCATTAGAACTCAAAAAGTCACAAAACTATCAAGTGGTGGAAGATTTTGAAACTTTTGATATTGTCAATGCGTCCGGAACGCACATATCTCCTAGAAATGAATGTCCAATTGCCTCGCTCAGACATCCAAAGAGGCAAAAAAATGTCAAAAAGCCCTAAAGGAATATTTTACTAACGGCGCGCGAGGGGCCATTTCAAAATTTTGTAATGCCTCCTCGCGCGCCGTTAGTAAAAATCCCCTTTTTCCTCTTTTTAGGGAGCTTTTTGAGAGGAAAATGTCCAAAAACCTCTAAAAAGGGGATTTCTGGAAAGATAAGTGTCCAAAAATCACTAAAAGGAGCTTTGTACTAACGACTCGCAGAGGGGCATTCTAGAATTTTGGAATGCCTCCTCGCGCGCCGTTAGTAAAAAGCCCCTTTTTCCTCTTTTTAAGGAGCTTTTTGAGAGGGAAATGTCCAAAAACCTCTAAAAAGGGGCTTTCTGGAAAGATAAGTGTCCAAAAATCACTAAAAGGAGCTTTGTACTAACAGCGCGCAGAGGGGCATTCTAGAATTTAGAAATGTCTCCTCGCGCGCCTTAAGTAAAAAGCCCATTTTTGGGGATTTTTTGACATTTTTTGCCTCTCCGGTTGTCGGAATGAGGCAAGTAGACATTCGTTTTTAGGGTATTTTGGCGTTCCAGACGCATTGGTGGTGTCAAAAGCCTCAAAATCTATCATATTTTGACAGTTTGTGACTTTTCAACTTTTAGTGATGACGTAAGCTGCATTGAATGCGCCGCACCTGCCTCCTGGAAAAGACGCTCGCATTAAATAAAAAAGTGACCATTTTCAAGGACGATTGGGAATATAAATCTAATTTTTAGAGTGTCAGGTTGTCCTTTTGGACGTACTCACAAGGTGCAAGTGCATTTTATAAAAAGTTTCTAGAGAGAGAAATACAATTTCTTACAAGGCCCTCCAAATGACCTACAAAATTTTCTAATGTTACAAACAATAGTCAAACAAGAAGTCGTCCAATTTTAAACCAACAACCCTTGGATTAGGTTCACTTAAGAATCTCTACTAGCGCTATTATGTCCGATCGGTATATACATTATTTATAAAAACCCTTGTCCTCATGAGCGTCCCAAACCGCTCGACAAGTACTCGTTGTGCTCATCTGGACGTACTCCCGCCACAGCAACAACGGTGCCAATCTGGGCATCATCCTCACGCCACGGAAAAACAAAACTGCAGTATCCAGCTGGGCTAATCTGAGTGTACTCCCACCACAGCATCAGCGGTGCCATCCTGGGCGTCATCTCACGCCTCGGCAAAAACTATCATATAATGACAGCGCTAATAAGTAGAGAGACTTAAGAGAAACCATACCGAAGATTTTGGACAAACATTATTTCCTATAGCAACCAGTTTAACAAGACAATCTTTCCTACTTGTCAAACATATGCCGAGTTTCTTGGGGTTAAGCCCCGTGGTTTCGGTCCGTGTTTTCTTTTCATAAGGTATTTAATATTATATTTCTATGGTCTCACATATGCAATGATGCATAACTTGAAACTGCAATACTAACCTGTAGCATAGCTCCGATTGGTCCGATTGGTGGAGACATATCATGTTCCGCAGAATTTCTCCCGTTACTTGTACCGGCTTCATGATCATTAGCGCCTTGTGTTCGAGCACGCTTTGGAGCCATTTTTTTGTACTACACTTATGTTATACACTTAGAACAATAATTGGTCAATTTCCCTAATACTCTCCTTGTTTCCAAAGAGAGTCTGTAATTTGAACCCTCACCAACTCGGATTCACACTTAGTGTTGTTGTTCTACATCTAATTTCAATACATCAAATATTTGATAATCCTAATTAATCAAAAATTAAGTGTGTAAACTACGAGTGAAAGTTTAGGACTGCATTACTTTTATGCATGAAATTTCTAATCCAATTCTAACTTCCATTTCTATACTTCAACTAAATCAATTTTTAGTATTATTCAAAATTCTACTTAATCTAATTGACAATAAAATTGTTGAATGAGAATTTCATCAAGTATAATAAGAATAAGATGAGTTTTCTTATGTATTAACTTTCAATTAACTATGCCTAAGTTAATAGTGAAGATGTACTAACTAGAGAGAGTAGGTATACATAGAGAGATTAGAGTAAGAGATAGCACACATACATCATTCCTAAAGTTAATTGAATCTTACTAATCCATTAGAAAGATTAGAGTAAAAGAGAACACACAGACATCTTTTTCTAAAGCTCATTGAATCTCACCAATCTATTAGAGGGATTAGAGTAAGAGATAGCACACACACAGTACACATATTCTTCTTAAAACTAATTGAATCTTACAAATCTATTATAGAAATTAAAGTAAGAGATAGCACACACACAGTACACATATCCTTCCTAAAACTAATTGAATCTTACTAATCTATTAGAGAAATTAAAGTAAGAGATAGCACACATACACACATATCCTTCTTAAAACTAATTGAATCTTACTAATCTATTAGAAAGATTAGAGTAAGAGATAGCACACACACACACATAGCTAATTGAATCTTACTAATCTATTAGAGAGATTAGAGTAAGAGATAGCACACAAACACACATAGCTAATTGAACCTTACTAATCTATTAGAGAGATTAGAGTAGGAGATAGCACACATATATCATTCCTAAAGTTAATTGAATGTTCAATTAATACGCACCTTATTAGTCCACTAGAGTTTCTGCTCTCTTAGTGGTTTTTGGATGCCTTCTCTTGAAGAGAAGTGGTAGCACTTCGTGAGCGCTATAGAGGCAATCCCTATGTCTAAAGTGTGAGCATGGATGCTCTATTTATAGCAGAAAAGAAAACGTCCAATTTTTTTTTCCAAAAAAAAAATAAAAATTTAAGAAATAATTTAATAAAATAAATATTTTCTTTTTCCTCAAAAATCATACCCGCGTTTTTGGTACCCTTGTGGTACCCATCAGCTTCACCACTTTGTCATTATCATCAAAAGATAACGCTACACAACCCCCCCTCATTAAGATTAGTCAAGACTAGCCTCTCATTTTCATGTGATAGTGTGTCCCACTTTGTCCCCTCCTATGTGAGTCCAGGTGAGTCCATGTGCCTTCATTTGTCATCCCTATGTATTCTTTGTCTTTATAATTATTTTATTTATTTTCTTAATGATAATTTACTTTACATTTTTAAGTTAAACTTTACAGTCTTATATTAACTTTTACAGTAGTAAAAGAAAATTCTACAATCAGTAAATAAGTCTTACAATAAGTTAATTAGTGATTCATATAGCTAAACATGTCAAAATTTTGTAGCGTAGATTTTAAATTCTAGGTTTTCTCAGTCTATGATTCATAATTTAAACTTGAATATCTTAAATAATGAGTGTTGGTTAAAAAAAATTCAAATGCGTAATAGAACTTGTGTGAAATTTGAAAGTAGAGACCTTACAATCTCCCCAACTTAGAATTTGAGATGCCCTCATCTCAAGACCAGTGAAGGGTAATCCTTAAGAAAGGATGTCTCATCTTCCCACGTAGCATCTTCTATAGGGAAATCCTTCCATAAGATAAGATGTTCTTTTATGGATCTATTCATAAGCTTTCTCTCCCGAGATTCTAGAATAGTATCAAGTTGGAGTTGTAGAACATCTTGAGCAAGTAAAATAATTTGCTCATCATCAAGGACATGATAAGGGTTATATACATAATGTTTTAACAGATGTACATGAAATACATCATGCACTTTGAGATGAGAAGCGAGTTTTAGTCTATAAGCTTAATCACTTACAACCTTGATTATTTTGTAAGGTCCACAATATCGATAGCTAAGATTTTTATACCTTTCGAGAGACAGATTGCTCTTTTTGGGCTTTACTCGTAAGAAAACTTTGTCATCTTCTTTGAAAATCCGATCAGATCTTTTTAAGTCGGCGTGCTTCTTTTGTCGATCTTGAGCCGCTTGAATATCCCTTCGAATAGCTTTGGTTTGAGCTTCCATTTCTTCAAGCATTTTCTTTGAGGCTTCTACCTTTGTAGTGGGGTCAGAAATGTTAAGAGGTGATAAAAATTCTTCACCATAAAGAGCATTAAAAGGTGTCATTCCAATACTTCTATGAGTAGAGGAATTGTATGCATACTCTACCAAGGGTACGTATTCAATCCACTTGCGAGGTTCTCAATTGCAGTAGGCTCTGAGGATGTCTTCGATTACTTGATTAACTCTTTCAGTTTGGCCATCAGTTTGAGGATGGTAACCAGTACTAAAACATAAATGGCTTCCAATAGCTTGAAACAATGATACCCAAAAATTTGAAGTCTCCTTCTTTGACAATCCTATCAAATCTTTTCAAGTCGGCGTACTTGTTTTGTCGATTTTGAGCCGCTTGAATATCCCTTCGAATAGCTTTGGTTTGAGCTTCCATTTCTTCAAGCATTTTCTTTGAGGCTTCTACCCTTATAGTGGGGTCAGAAAAGTTAAGAGGTGATAAACATTCTTGACCATAAAGATCATCAAAAGGTGTCATTCCAATACTTCTATGAGTAGAGGAATTGTATGCATACTCTACCAAGGGTTGGTATTCAACCCACTTGCCAGGTTATCTATTGCAGTAGGCTCTGAGGATGTCTTCAATTACTTGATTAACTCTTTCAGTTTGGCCATCAGTTTGAGGATGATAAGCAGTACTAAAACATAACTGGGTTCCAATAGCTTGAAACAATGATACCCAAAACTTTGAAGTAAACTTGGTGTCACGATCGCTGACAATCCTCTTGGGTAAACCATGAATTTTGAAAACCTACTTCACAAACAGAAGTCAGAGGGTTCTTAGGTATCACAGGGTGGTACAGGATCTTTGTAAAGGACTATTCTCTTTAGTGAAGGATTGGTCCTATCTCGCTATGGCGGAGCGTGACCACCATACCCCTATCTAAAAACTATCTATAAACAATTATACCTAAAAGTATATATCTTAGAGAGACCAACCTGTGCGCTTTTTTTCCCATGTTTCAGAAGCACAGCTGCCAAGGTTTGTCTCTTTTAAGATTTATGACTAATAAAAAAAAATTCTAGCGTTGAAAAGTTACGCAACTCATCGGGTCCACCCGTCCATAGAATGATACCGTCGGGGTATCATTCTCCCACTTTCCACACCACACTCACCCTTCTTTTGTTATCTAATTACTACCACACTGTTTAAACATACATGTTCCTTTACTTTATTTATGATACTGGTTCGTTAAAACAGCCCTTCAAACAGTATTACAAACAATAGTCAAACAGAAAGTCGTCCAATTTAAAACCAACAACCCTTGTTTTAGGTTCACTTAAGAATCTCTACTAGCGCTATTATGTCTGATCGGTATATACATTATTTATAAAAACCCTTGTCCTCATGAGCGTCCCATACCGCTCGACAAGTACTCGTTGTGCTAATATGGACATACTCCAGCTATAGCAACAACGGTGCCAATCTGGGCGTCATCCTCACGCCACGGAAAAACAAAACTAGAGTATCCAGCTGGGCTAATCGGGGTGTACTCCCACCACAGCGTCAGCGGTGCCATCCTGGGCGTCATCTGACGCCTCGGCAAAAACTGCCATATAATGCCAACGCTAATAAGTAGAGAGACTTGAGAGAAACCATACCGAAAGTTTTGGACAAACATTCTTTCCTATAGCAACCAGTTTAACCATACATTCTTTCCTACTTGTGAAACATATGCCTAGTTTCTTGGGGTTAAGCCCCTTGGTTTCGGTCCGTATTTTATTTTCATAAGGTAAATAATATATATTCCTATGGTCTTGCATATGTAATGATCCATAACTTGAAACTGCAATACTCACCTGTACCATATCTCCGATTGGTCCTATTGGTGGAGACAAAACATGTTCCGCAAAAGTTCCACCGTTACTTGTACCAGGTTCATGATCATTAGCGCCTTGGTTTGAGCACGCTTTGGAGCCATTTTTTTGTACTACACTTTAAATTGGTTAATTTTCCTAGTAATCTCCTTGTTTCCAAAGAGAGTCTGTAATTTGAACCCTCGCCAACTCGGATTCACACTTAGTGTTGTTGTTCTACATCTAATTTCTATACGTCATCAAATATTTTCTAATCGTAATTAATCAAAAATTAAGTGTGTAAACTACGAGTGAAAGTTTAGGACTGCATTACTTTTATGCATGACATTTCTACTCCAATTCTAACTTTCATTTCTATACTTCAACTAAACCAATTTTAAGCATTATTCAAAATTCTACTTAATATAATTGACAATAAAATTGATGAATGAGAATTTCATCATGTATAAAGTTCTCTTATGTATTAACTTTCAATATATTATGGATAAGTTAATAGTGAAGATGTATTAATTAGAGAGATTAGGTATACTTAGAGAGATTAGAGTAAGAGAAAACATACACACACATCTTTTCTAAAGTTAATTGAATCTTCCTAATCCATTAAAAATATTAGAGTAAAAGAGAACACACAGACATCCTTTTCTAAAGCTAATTGAATCTCACCAATCTATTAGAGAGATTAGAGTAAGAGATAGCACACACACACACATATCCTTCTTAAAACTAATTGAATGTTACTAATTTATTAGAGGAATTAGAGTAAGAGATAGCACACATACACACATATCCAGATAGCACACATACAAACATATCCTTCTTAAAACTAATTGAATCTTACTAATCTATTAGAGAGATTACAGTAAGAGATAGCACACACACACACATATCCTTCTTTAAGCTAATTGAATCTTACTAATCTATTAGAGAGATTATAGTAAGAGATAGCACACACACACATAGCTAATTGAATCTTACTAATCTATTAGAGAGATTAGAGTAGGAGATAGCACACATACATCATTCCTAAAGTTAATTGAATGCTCAATTAATACGTACCTTATTAGTCCCCTAGAGTTTTTGCTCTCTTAGTGGTTTGTGGACGCCTTTTCTCTAAGAGAAGTGGCAGCACTTCGTGAGCGCTATAGAGGCAATCTCTATGTCTAAAGTGTAAGCATGGATGCTCTATTTATAGCAGAAAAGAAAAAGTCCAGATTTTTTTTCCAAAAAAACAAACAAAATTACTTAAAGAAACAATTTAATAAAATAAATAAATAAATAATTCCTCAAAAATCATACCCGCATTTTTGATACCCTTGTGGTACCCATCAGCTTGACCACTTTGTCATTTTCATCAAAAGATAAGGCCACACAGCCCCCCCTCATTAAGATTAGTCAAAACTAGCCTCTCCTTTTCATGTGACAGTGTGTCCCACTTTGTCCCATCCTATGTGAGTCCATGTGCCTTCATTTGTCATCCCTGTGTATTCTTTTGTCTTTATAATTATTTTATTTATTTCCTTAATGATAATTTACTTTACATTTTTAAGTTAAACTTTACAGTCTTATATTAACTTTACAGTAGTAAAAGAAAATTCTACAATCAGTAACTTAGTCTTACAATAAGTTAATTAGTGATTCATATAGCTAAACATGTCAAAATTTTGTAGCGTAAATTTTAAATTCTAGGTTTTCTCAGTCTATGATTTATAATTTGAACTTGAATATCTTAAGTAATGAGTGATGTTTTAAAAAAATTCAAATGCATAATAGAACTTGTGTGAAATTTGAAAGTAGAGACCTTATAATCTCCCCAACTTAGAATTTGAGATGCCCTCATCTCAAGAATAGTTAAGGGTAATCCTTAAGAAGGAATGTCTCATCTTCCCAAGTAGCATCTTCTACATGGAAATCCTTCCATAAGATAAGATGTTATTTGATGGATCTATTCCTAAGCTTTCTCTCCCGAGTTTCTAGGATAGTATCAGGTTGGGGTTGTAGAACATCTTGAGCAGGTAAAATGATTTGCTCATCATCAAGGACATGGTCAGGGTTATATACATAAGGTTTTAACAGACGTACATGAAATACATCATGCACTTTGAGATGAGAAGGGAGTCTTAGTCTATAAGCTTGATCACTTGCAACCTTGATTATTTCGTAAGGTCCACAATATCAATACCTAAGCTTCTTATACCTTCTGAGAGACAAATTGCTCTTTTTGGGCTTTACTCGTAAGAAAATTTTTTCACCTTGTTTGAAAATCCGATCAGATCTTTTTAAGTCGGCGTGCTTCTTTTGTTGATCTTGAGCTGCTTGAATATCCCTTCGAATATCCCATCGAATAGCTTTGGTTTGAGCTTCCATTTATTCAAGCATTTTCTTTGAGGCTTCTACCCTTATAGTGGGGTCAGAAAATTTAAGTGGTGATAAACATTCTTGACCATAAAGAGCATTAAAAGGTGTCATTCCAATACTTCTATGAGTAGAGGAATTGTATGCATACTCTACCAAGGGTAGGTATTGAATCCACTTGCGAGGTTCTTAATTGCAGTAGGCTCTGAGGATGTCTTCAATTACTTGATTAACTCTTTCAGTTTGGCCATCAATTTGAGGATGATAAGCAGGACAAAAACATAACTGGGTTCCAATAGATTGAAACAATGATACCCAAAACTTTGAAGTAAACTTGGTGTCACGATCGCTGACAATCCTCTTGGGTAAACCATGAATTCTTAAAACCCACTTCACAAACCAAAGTAAGAGGGTTCTTAGGTATCACAGGGTGGTACAGGATCTTTGTAAAGGACTATTCTCTTTAGTGAATGATTGGTCCTATCTCGCTATGGCAGAGCGTGACCACCATAACCCTATCTAAAAACTATCCATAATCAATTATACCTAAAAGTATATATCTTAGAGTGACCAACCTGTGCGCTTTTTTCCCCATGTTTCAGAAGCACAGCCGCCAAGGTTTGTCTCTTTTAAAATTTATGACTAATAAAAAAAAAATATAGCGTTGGAAAGTTACCCGACTCATCGGGTCCACCCGTCCATAGAATGATACCATCGGGGTATCATTCTCCCACTTTCCACACCACACTCACCCTTCTTTTGTTATCTAATTACTACCACATTGTTTAAACATACATGTTCCTTTACTTTATTTATGATACTGGTTCGTTAAAACAGCCCTTCAAACAGTATTACAAACAATAGTCAAACAAGAAGTCGTCCAATTTTAAACCAACAACCCTTGGATTAGGTTCACTTAAGAATCTCTACTGGCGCTATTATATCCGATCTGTATATACATTATTTATAAAAACCCTTGTCCTCATGAGCGTTCCATAACATTCGACAAGTACTCATTGTGCTAATCTAGACGTACTCCCGCCACAGCAACAACGCTGCCAATCTGGGCATCATCCTCACGCCACGGCAAAACAAAACTGCAATATCCAGCTGGGATAATCTGGGTGTACTCCCACCACAACATCAGTGGTGCCATCCTGGGCATCATCTCACACCTCAGTAACTACCACATAATGCCAGCGCTAATAAGTAGAGAGACTTGAGAGAAACCATACCGAAGGTTTTGGAAAAACATTCTTTCCTATGGCAACTAGTTTAACCAGACAATCTTTCCTACTTGTCAAACATATGCCGAGTTTCTTGGGGTTAAGCCCCTTGGTTTTGGTCCATGTTTTCTTTTCATAAGGTAAATAATATATTCCTATGCTCTCACATATGCAATGATGCATAACTTGAAACTGTAATACTAACTTGTATCATAGCTCCAATTGATCCGATTGGTTGAGACATAACGTGTTCCGCAGGAGTTCCACCGTTACTTGTACCAGCTTCATGATCATTAGCGCCTTGGGTTCGAGCACACTTTGGAGCCATTTTTTTTATACTACACTTATGTTATGCACTTAGAACTTTAAATTGGTCACTTTCCCTAGTAAACTCCTTGTTTCCAAAGAGAGTTTGTAATTTGAACCCTCGCCAATTCGGATTCACACTTAGTGTTGTTAATCTTAATTAATCAAAAATTAAGTGTGTAAACGACGAGTGAAAGTGTAGGACTGCATTACTTTTATGCATAACATTTCTAATCCAATTCTAACTTCCATTTCTATACTTCAACTAAATCAATTTTTAGTATTATTCAAAATTCTACTAAATCTAATTGACAATAAAGTTGTTGAATGATAATTTCATCATGTATAATAAGAATATGATGAGTTCTCTTATGTATTAACTTTCAATTAACTATGCATAAGTTAATAGTGAAGATGTATTAACTAGAGAGAGTAGGTATACTTAGAGAGTAGCATCATCCATCCTTGAGATACCAGTGTGAGGTCCCTGCCCCTTTTTGCGAGGAGCGGAGTACCTTTGATAGGTCTCCAATTTTGAAAAAGAAAAACCAACGGACATTGCCTTAGCTACTACGTAGCAACGGGCATGAACCGTTAGTGAAGGATTGGTCCTATCTCGCTATGGCGGAGCGTGACCACCATAACCCTATCTAAAAACTATCTATAATCAACTATACCTAAAAGTATAAATCTTAGAGTGACCAACCTGTGCACTTTTTTTTCCATGTTTCAGAAGCACAGCCGCCAAGGTTTGTCTCTTTTAAGATTTATGACTTTAAAAAAAAATTCTATCGTTGAAAAATTACCCGACTCATCGGGTCCACCCGTCCATAGAATGATACCGTCGGGGTATCATTCTCCCACTTTTCACAGTGCCACACTCACCCTTCTTTTGTTATCTAATTACTACCCCACTTTTTAAACATACATGTTCCTTTACTTTATGTATGATACTGCTTCGTTAAAACAGCCCTTCAAACAGTATTACAAACAATAGTCAAACAAGAAGTCATCCAATTTTAAACCAACAACCCTTTGATTAGGTTCACTTAAGAATCTCTACTAGCGCTATTATGTCCGATCAGTATATACATTATTTATAAAAACCCTTGTCCTCATAAGTGTCCCATACCGCTCGACAAGTACTCGTTGTGCTAATCTGCACGTATTCCCGTCACAGAAACAACCATTCCAATGTGGGCGTCATCCTCACACCACGGCAAAACAAAACTGCAGTATCCAATTGGGCTAATCTGGGTGTACTCCCACCACAACATCATCGGTGCCATCCTGGGCATCATCTCACGTCTCGGCAAGTGCCACATAATGCCATCTCTAAGAAGTAGAGAGACTTGAGAGAAACCATACCGAAGCTTTTGGACAAACATTTTTTGCTATAGCAACCAGTTTAACCAGACATTCTTTCCTACTTGTCAAACATATGCTGAGTTTCTTGGGGTTAAGCCCCTTGCTTTTGGTCCGTGTTTTCTTTTCATAAGGTAAATAATATATTCCTATGGTCTCGCATATGTAATGATGCATAACTTGAAACTACAATACTAACCTGTACCATAGCTCCGATTGGTCCTATTGGTGGAGACATAACATGTTCCGCAGGAGTTCCACCGTTACTTGTACCAGCTTCATGATGATTAGCGCCTTGGGTTCGAGCACGCTTTGGAGCCATTTTTTTGTACTACACTTATGTTATACACTTAGAACTTTAAATTGGTCAATTTTCCTAGTAATCTCCTTGTTTCCAAAGAGAGTCTGTAATTTGAACCCTCACCAACTCGGATTCACACTTAGTGTTTTTGTTCTACATGTAATTTCTATACATCAAATATTTTCTAATCGTAATTAATCAAAAATTAAGTGTATAAACTACAAGTGAAAGTTTAGGACTGCATTACTTTCATGCATGACATTTCTAATCCAATTCTAACTTCCATTTCTATACTTCAACTAAATCAATTTTTAGTATTATTCGTCCATTTTTATACTTCAACTAAATCCAAAGAGAGTCTGTAATTTGAACCCTCACCAACTTGGATTCACACTTAGTGTTGTTGTTCTACATCTAATTTCCATACATCAAATATTTGCTAATCGTAATTAATCAAAAATTAAGTGTGTAAACTACGAGTGAAATTTAAAGACTGCATTACTTTTATGCATGACATTTCTAATCCAATTATAACTTCCATTTCTATACTTCAACTAAATTAATTATGCTCTCTTAGTGGTTTGTGGACGCCTTCTCTCTAAGAGAAGTGGCAGCACTTCGTGAGTGCGATAGAGGCAATCTCTATGTCTAAAATGTGAGCATGGATGCTCTATTTATAGAATAAAAGAAAACGTCCAAATTTTAGATGTGCATAGTAGAAACGCATGCTACAAGAGTTATCTTGTAACTTTTTAGATACATAGTTAAGTATAATAATATGCTCTCTATCTCATCCTATTATTTTTCTCAAGGGTAACCTATTCTTACTTTACCATCAGAAAATACTATGGGAAAAGCGTCAATAGCTCCGTCTCTTTAACTTGGAGCAAAAACCATTGATTCTTTATTTCTACTATCTCATTATCATCTCACACGATAGCTAGATCCTATATCTAGTGTAAACTCCAATATATATATATTCTATGTATTTTTCATATTTTTCTTATATTTCTTTTTAAATAGCTACTAGGAGGGAATCAAATCCTAGTGGGACACTAGGTGGCATGATTTTAAAGATACCCTTATTTTAATGCATTATTGCAAGCATGATTACAAAGCTTTGTAAGGAGCAATGTCATGCTTTCATATGGCATGAGGTGTCCTTTGGAATCAAATAAAAGTCTAGGCTAAGGGAACCACAGGAAGACTTTTCCTATAAAAAATGGACCCTATTTTGAAGATTTTTTTACACAAGGTTCCAATCTGAATTGGAAAACTATTTTTAAATAACAATCGTAGGTAATAAGCTGACGTTTTTGCCTATATTTTTACTTTTTTATTTGGAGCCACGGTTGAGGAGATATGATCAAAATACTGGCCCCAGTCTGTCCACATCATGCAGGGACAACTCATTTCCAACTTTTACAGTTTCTGTTCACACTGGCTCTTCTCTTCTTGTGTAAACCCTTGGGGGTTCTCTTCACCTATAAAAGGGGACCTCTTCTTCCTTGAAAAGAACTCAAGAATTCAAGACATTCATGAGAGGAATTCATAAAGGAGTGAGTAGTGATTCCATAGCCATTAATAGAAGCCTAAGCCTACTCTTTCTCCTAGAAGAGACTAGCCATTCTTGCAACAAGTTAACCTTGGAAGATCAACTCTAATCAAAGAAGGTATTGCACTTGGCGTATCAATCAAAGTGGAATTCTCCACTCTTCTTCTCTCTCCATCAATAATGGTGCCGAAGGGTTTGTCAAGTAAGATGTGTTCTACATTGATGTTTTCTTCATTTCTTGTTGTTTTCTTTTTCATCTCTAATCCAACATATATATATATGTATCTAATTTCATCTCCTTAACCAAACCTATCCCTCTCATTCTTAGTAATTCATCCTCTCTACAAATTCTAGGTTCTCTTTGCTACAGGTACATCTCTCGCCGCAGTATCCTTATTGCCTACGGGCAAGAATAGGGATTGGGAGGGAAACTTCTCATCTCTTCACTTCTCTCATATCTACATTTCTCACATACTATCTTAGATGAATAACCCACATGATGATAATTTCTATCGCTTTCACTCTATACGATCTATTAGAATTAACGTATGGATTAGCCGTAAAATACACTTTCAACAACGTATAGTGTTTCTCTTTGGCTCAGAAAGGCTCAATGAAATACTTCTATCACCGGATCCCATTATACTACCTCTCATAGACTATAACTTTTCTTTTGACGTAAGAGAGAATTTGTACACACAATTAATCCCAATCACTAGACAAAATATATATATTATGTTAAGCACAAAACTACAATTCCAAAGAACAATTCGTAGCCTATTTGGTCAGCCCAGCCAAGATTGAATGCCATTAACTCATCTATTAACCCTTTCATATTACCCATGATACGATATGACCATAGCTTTGATGTTTTATCTTTGTGTTGTTTTGACACTCTCTTTTGTGTTCTTTCTTTGTGTGTGTGAGTGCAAGAGAGAAAGAGTGGGGCTTCTTTGATTGCACTTCTTTCCAAACCCTAGTCTTCATGGCATCTATGGTTTAAATCCTTCATATAGTTTTGGAGTTCTCTCACAAACTCTCACAGCCAAAAGCCCGGTGCTTTCCAAGCAAGACCGCAAATTTCTCGACATGTTTTTGGATGTCCTGTTTGTGACACGTACATAGTGGAAACGCATGCTACAAGAGTTATATTGTTACTTTTTAGATAGATATTTATATTTTTTATAATGTATATATGCATATTTAAGTATAATAATACGCCTTCTATCCCATCCTATTATTTTTCTCAAGGGTAACCTATTCTTTCTTTACCATCAGAAAATACTATGGGAAAAGCATCAATAGCTCCACCTCTTTTACTTGGGGCCAAAAGCATTGATTCTTTCTTTCTACCATCTCATGATTATCTCACACCCTATCTAGATCATATATCTAGGGTAAACTCCAATATATATATATATTCTATGTATTTTTCATATTTTTCTTATATTTCTTTTTAAATAGCTACTAGGAGGGAATCAAATCCTAGTGGGACACTAGGTGGCATGATTTCAATAATACAAAGCATGATTACAAAGATTTGTCAAGGAGCAATGTCATGCTTTCATATGGCATGAGGTGTCCTTTGGAATCAAATGAAAGTCTACGCTAAGGGAACCACAGGAAGACTTTTGCTGCCAAAAATGGACCCTATTTTGATGATTTTTTTACACAAGGTTTCAATTTGAATTGGAATACTATTTTTAAATGAAAATCGTAGCTAATGAGCTGAATTTTCTGCCCATATTTTTACTTTTTTATTTGGAGCCACGATTGAGGAGATATTATCAAAATACTGGACCCCAGTCTACCCACATCATGCATGGACAGCTCATTTCCAACTTTTCCAGTTTCTGTTCACACTGGCTCTTCTCTTCTTGTGTAAACCCTTGGGGGTTCTCTTCACCTATAAAAGGGGACCTCTTCTTCCTTGAAAAGAACTCAAGCATTCAAGCCATTGATGAGAGGAATTCATGAGGGAGTGAGTAGTAAAGCCATAGCCATTACCAGAATCCTAAGCCTACACTTTCTCCTAGAAGAGATTAGCCATTCTTGCAACAAGTTAACCTTGGAAGATCAACTCTAATCAAAGAAGGTCTTGAACTTGGCATATCAATCAAAGTGAAATTCTCCACTCTTCTTCTCTCACCATCATACTACCTCTCATAGACTATAATTTTTCTTTTGATGTTTGCGTAGTTATCTTGCTATGAACCAAGAGGATTTGTACACACAATTAATCCCAATCACTAGACAAAATATATATATTATGGTAAGCACAAAACTACAATTCCAAAGAACAATTCGTAGCCTATTTGGTCAGCCAAGATTGAATGCCATTAGCTCATATATTAACCCTTTCATACTACCCATGATACGATATGACCATAGCCTTGATGTTTTCATCTTTGTGATATTTTCACATTCTGTTTTGTGTTCTTTCTTTGTGTGCATGAGTGCAAGAGAGAAAGAGTGGGGCTTCTTTGATTGCACTTCTTTCCAAACCCTAGTCGTCATGGCATCTATGGTTTAACCCCTTCATATAGTTTTTTGGAGTTCTCTCACAAACTCTCAGAGCCATAAGCCCGGTGCTTTCCTGGCAAGACCGCAAATTTCTCGACATATTTTTGGTGAACCCGACGTGAACAAGCCGGGGTGAGAGTACATAAAGATGGCTAGCAAAGTGGAGCATCTATATGCTGAAATGAAAGAGCTTGCAGACAGATGCAAATGGCTTGAAGAAGAAGACCGGATTGAAAAAGCGATTAAAAGCGCTAGGCAATCCGTTTATAATGAGCTTAATATATTCGAAGGCTATGATCCAGAAGGATATCTTGAGTGCTATGTGACAGAGATGAGGCTTCAAGCAATTCCAAAAGCTCGAATGATTGCAGCATTTGTTGAACTTGTGAGTGATGAGTTCAAGCACCAAGTTCAAGACTATGCAAGTGTATATGCAAGCAACTGGGGTGAGTTTTCTACAGCTATAACATAGGTATGCTTGGAACATTAAGACCAAGAGATAGAGCAGAGTGGAAGTGGATGTGACCAGCTAGCGTTGGTGTCTCCTATAAGCCATGCAAGTTTCAACACATCCATATAAAATAATTTAGAAGTAATAACAGATGCATATCTTTTGCAAGATGCAAATTTATTGTATGCAGATGAAGCAGACATAGTGGAATCTATTTATGCGTGTTTGGGTCTTGTAACCTTCGTATCTCAAGATAATGACTCTCATGATGCTATCCAAGCACTTGAAACGGCTCAAAGCGACTTAGAGGATGATGCAAACTCGTCAGCTATGATAGATGATTTGGATGCTCCTTCTGATTTGTTTGAAGATTCACATGAGTGTGTATACAAGGATGAGGTTGCTATGGTTTTGACAGAGGATGTGAAGGGAAAACAGGTGGAAGATGGCTATATTAGTGATGTGCTACAATGTACTTTTGAGCAGATCCAGGAACTTTTACCAAGTTTAGAAGAGCCGGATGCCTATGCTGAAGACATATACCTGGATGAAGAAGTCATTATCAATGCTTTCCTATGCGAGTTTGATGCATGTGGTACTACCCAAATGAATATGCCTAGCTACGAAAGTGCTAATTTAGAGGGGGTGACTGAAAATCTCTTCCTTTGTGAGTATAGCTCTACTAGTAGCATTTCGGATTGTGAAGTACCTCAGCTAGATGAGGTGGAAGAGGAGGAGTGCATTGATAGAGTAATATGTATATCTTGTATATATCGGGTAGCAAATGTGATGCAGATAACTCATAAAATTGTGCCTTATTTAGAGCTAGATGCAGCAAGCTTTCACAATTCCATGGTAGAGGAAGGTGTTAAGCAAAGTTTGGAGTCTTCAGCACAGCTGATTTTGGATTGCCTATTCATGATGATGACGTTTTTGAAATTGTGTTTGCAGGAATGACAGATGAAGATTCTCTGCATGAGGATTGGGGTTCTGCGGCGGATGAAGCTATGAATCTTCAAGATTCACAAATCAAAGATAGAGAAGTGTTTGGGAATGCTATACAGGTTTAAGTGACATCAGAGGATAGAGTAGAAGAGCAAGAAACCTCTTCGGATATGGTTTGTGATTGGGGTGATATTTTTGATCTGTGTGAAGATGCAAATATAGATGCTTGCCATAAAGTGCCTACTATACAGGGTTCTAAGAATTTCGGTTGCCTGCAGGTATGCAAACAATATCTGAGGCATAAAAGGGATTTAGGTGTTGTATCACAGGATATAAATTGCAAGCAGGTTTGTGAGCATCTATCTGCTATGGATAGGAAGGGTATACACGGTGATGCCTTGAAGCAAGAAGAGGATGCTAGCTCTATGCTAACACTAGAGTCATGTAATGAAGAAGGGTTATCCCTAAATGAGTGGAGACATGATTCAGTTGAAGATAATTTAGGGATGGGTCAAAAAGGAAGAAGGGGTGAAGATATTGTGTTAGAGAATAACTCCAAGGAGGTTTTTGAGCAGTCGGTTACAAGTGACCGGGAGCATACCTACCAGGATGATTTGGAAAGGGAATTAGACACCATATTTGAGAGGTATGCAAAGTTTTATGATGTAAAGCTGGAGAGGTATTTGGTAAAAGGTGAGATAATTGATGAGAGGTTTACCATGCATATTTCTGAGGTTTCTCTGGATGTTGATAAAGGCTATCTAGAGGATTCTTTTGAGAATGAAGATGCAGATTCGGACTTCTATGCGAAAGACGTACATATGGATTTAGAGGTTGGTGAGAAGGTTGAAGTGCAGTTTCAAAAATCTTTCTAGTATATTACCCGAAGCATGGAAGTGTTTTTTGAAGAGGAGGATGAGGAACTTATGCCTCTTCGTCATGAAGATTTTGCGCATAATGGAGATTTGTTACAGATGTTTTGGAGACAGATGTATATAACAATTCCTTCTCATCTGAGAGGAATTAAAAGATGCGGAGAATCTCAATGCTTAGTACAATACAAGTTTTTGAGTTACCCATATGATCCTGGAGGAGGTCATGGGATGACAGGGGATACAATTGCTTTCACAAGTTACCATGAGGCTGGCACATGCCGGAGGATGTGCAGGTTTAGAGGGGGTGGATGTCGTGTTGTGACACGTACATAGTGAGAACGCATGCTACAAGAGTTATATTGTAACCTTTTAAATACATAGTTATATTTTCTATAATTTACATATGTATATTTAAGTATAATAATACGCTTTCTATCTCATCCTATTAATTTTCTCAAGGGTAACCTATTCTTACGTTACCATCAAAAAATACTATGGGAAAAGCGTGAATAGTTCCGCCTCTTTAACTTGGGGCCAAAAGCATTGATTCTTTCTTTCTACCATCTCATTATTCTCTCACACCCTATCTAGATCCTATATCTAGGGTAAAATCCAATATATATATATTCTATGTATTTTTCTTATATTTCTTTTTAAATAGCTACTAGGAGGGAATCAAATCCTAGTGGGACACTAGGTGGCATGATTTCAAAGATACCCTTATTTTAATGCATTATTGCAAGCATGATTACAAAACTTTGTCAAGGAGCAATGTCCTGCTTTCATATGGCATGAGGTGTCCTTTGGAATCAAATGAAAGTCTAGGCTAAGGGGACCACAGGAAGACTTTTGCTACCAGAAATGGACCCTATTTTGATTTTTTTTTTACACAAGGTTCCAATCCGAATTGGAAAATGAGTTTAAACTAAAAATCATAGCTAATGAACTGTATTTTCTGCACATATTTTTACTTTTTTATTTGGAGCCATGGTTGAGGAGATATGATCAAAATACTGGACCCCACTCTACCCACATCATGCATGGACAACTCATTTCCAACTTTCCAGTTTCTGTTCACACTGGCTCTTCTCTTCTTGTGTAAACCCTTGGGGGTTCTCTTCACCTATAAAAGGGGACCTCTTCTTCCTTGAAAAGAACTCAAGCATTCAAGCCATTGATGAGAGGAATTCATGAGGGAGTGAGTAGTAATGCCATAGCCATTAACAGAAGCCTCAGCCTAATTCTAGGTTCTCTACAAGTGCATCTCTCCCCACAGTATCCTTATTGCCTACGGGCAAGAATAGGGCTTGGGAGGGAAAATTTTCATCTCTTCACTTCTCTCATATCTACATTTCTCACATACTATCCTAGATGAATAATCCACATGATGATAATTTCTATCTCTTTCACTCTGTACGATCTATTAGAATTAACGTATGCATTAGCCGTAAAATACACTTTCAACAACGTATAGTGTTTCTCGTTGGCCCAGAAAGGCTCAATGAAATACTTCTATCACCAGATCCCACCATACTACCTCTCATAGACTATAATTTTTCTTTTGATGTAAGCGTAGTTATCTTGCTATGAACCAAGAGGATTTGTACACACAATTAATCCCAATCACTAGACAAAACATATATATTATGGTAAGCACAAAACTACAATTCCAAAGAACAATTCGTAGCCTATTTGGTCAGCCAAGATTGAATGCCATTAATTCATCTATTAACCCTTTCATACTACCCATGATACGATATGACCATAGCCTTGATGTTTTCATCTTTGTGTTATTTTCACATTCTCTTTTTTGTGTGTGAGTGCAAGAGAGAAAGAGTGGGGCTTCTTTGATTGCACTTCTTTCCAATTCCTAGTTGTCATGGCATCTATGGTTTAACCCCTTCATATAGTTTTTTGGAGTTCTCTCACAAACTCTCACAGCCATAAGCCCGGTGATTTCCTGGCAAGACCGCAAATTTCTCAACATATTTTTGGTTTTGAAAGCATTTCTTTGAAGCACTTTGTCTCCTTCTGTGTTAGAAACTCCTCGCAACCAATTTGCAACTCTTGAAAAGACTCCTTTGTGAAGGTATGCCCGATATTTTTAGGATTTCTCAAACTTGGTTGTGAAGACGCCTGCTCAGTCTTTTCCTTGTTGTTGGGTGGTAAGGGTTTTGCATTTGAGCCACATGAGATAGGATGTGTTGATTCTTCTATTGTAGCTCCTATGGTAATTTTCACAATACCTCATGTGCCTTGGAATCTCGGGCCTATTCCGGTTCCAAAAGCTCATTTGCCAAAGTTAGTAGAGCCTTCTTGTGCTCCATACTCAAACAGGTGGTTCATACTCAAACAGGTGGTTCACGGTTCCAAAGAAGAATGGTTATGTACGCTTCATCCAAGATATGCAACCAGTGAACAAGGTGACAATTAGAAATGTAGGTACAGGTCCAATTGTGGATGAATTTGCAGAGGCGTTTGCAGGGAGGGCAATCTACTCAATGGGGGATCTCTACTCAGGGTATGATCAATTTCAGCTTGCAATCGAAAGCAGAGACTTGACAACCATGAGGACACCTTTGGGTTTGGTAAGGATGTGTACCTTGCCACAGGGAGCAACCAACTCGGTTGCACATATGATGAATGGGATGAATAAGGTCTTACGTGACTTTATTCCTCAAATCACAGAGCCTTTCATTGATGATTTTCCTATCAAAGGATGTGAAGAAAGTGACAAAGATGAAGCTTTGGATCTCAAGGGATGTCGCAGGTTTGTGGTAAATCACATAAATGATTGTGATAAAATTTTGTCTAGGTTGGAAGAAGTGAATCTTACATTGTCAGGGAAAAAGTCTATGTTTGGTGTCAAAGAAGTGCTCATAGTGGGGCACATGTGCGGGCCATATGGTAGGAAACCTTGTCCATGCAAGGTAGATGCCATCCAAAGAATGAAAGAAACATGCACTAGCATCATTGAGGTTAGAAGGTTTCTGGGAGCATGTGTCTTCTATGTTATTTGGATTCCACATTATGCACATGTAGCTGATCCTCTTTATCAGCTGCTTAGAAAGAATCAAAAGTTTAAATGGATAGAAGCACGTGTAAAATCCATGAAAAAGCTAAAGGAGTTGCTCGAGTCAGCAAACGACTTTGAGAAAGGTAGACTATGAGTGTCAAAGGCCAGTAATTGTGACAGTAGACACCAATCCTACAGGGATTGGATGGGCAATAGGGCAAGATGAAAAAGAAGGACACAGGTATGTGGTAAGATTTGGAGAAAAGGTACTAAATGCTCGCCAAAGAAACTACCCACAGATAAAGAGAGAGTTATGGGGTATGCAGTCTTACAGCCTTGAAAAGTGGGAAAGAGTACCTAATTGGTGCATGTGTGGTTGTAAAAACAAATTTTCTACCACTTCTTGGGATGATTACAAACTGCTCAACTCTAGACATTGCTATGTTGTGGTGGATTGCCTACATTAAGTCCTTAAATCCCAAGTTTACGCACATTGCAGGTAAAGACAATAGAGTGGCAGATATGCTATCAAGGGCAAGGTATGAAGATGATTCACAAATGATTGATGAGGGAGATGATGTAGGCACAAAGTTCTATTCTACCTCTCATGTCAAAGGTAACAATGTCTGCATGACTAATTCACTTGAATTTTTCTTGAAAGATCTTTATGAAGGTGATTGGCTTTCTATTGGAAGCTACTTGAGTACTCTAACAAAACAGGATGATTGGTCTGAGCAAGAATTCAAGAGGACACGCAGGAAAGCATATGGGTACTTTTTAAGGGATGGTTACTTGTGGAAGCATCCTAAACAAAAGGGTGCTACACCACAAAGGGTTATATGTAAAAACGAGACTCAAGTAAAGCTCATGCAAGAGTTTCATGAGAGTCTATGGGCTGGACACAGGGGTATATGGGCAACCTTCTCCAAGCTGAAAGAAAAATATTGGTGGAAGGGTATGTATAAAGATGTATCTCAATTTGTAGAGTCATGTGTAACTTGTCAAATGTATTCAAATGTTCGACATCGTGATGGATTGCACCCTACATATCCACAAGCCATGCACTATAAATGGGTTGTGGATCTAGTCACAATGCCTCTAGGACTCTGGCAGATGAGATACTTGGTTCTTGCATGAGAGGACCTAACTAACCAGGTTGAAGGAAGAGCATTAAGAGCTAAAACCATAGAAGCTGTGTGCAAATTTCTTCTTGATGAGGTGATTTGCCGTTATGGTTGTGTGGGAAAGATCACTACAAATAGAGGTGAGCTGGATGCTGAGGAAGCAAGGGAGTTCTTTACTAGATTAGGAATCAAGCTTTCTCTTACCACAGCTTACAACCCTGAAGGCAATGGAAAGAGTGAAAGAGGACATCCTCCTATCATCAAAGCTTTGGCCAAGGCTTGCGAAGGAAGAGTTGGTGAGTGGCCAAAACTGTTACCATATGCTTTATGGGCTGATCGTACAACACATAGCTGAGTAACTGACTACATGCCTGCGGAGCTTTTATGAACTAGATGGTACAGAAGTAAAGATTTCCATTGCACGAAAAAGGATCAAAATGTTTAAGAGAAGAGCTGACAATGATCCAGAAAATGTTGACGAGGAGGAAGCGCAAAACACATGTGAAGATGAATCTTTGGAATCATCCAGTGAAGAAGAAAACAAGGAAGATCTACAAGAGGTCTGATCTTACAAAGAAATAATGTGGCACATACCGGAGGATGTGCAGGTTTAGAGGGGGTGGATGTCGTGCTGTGACACGTACGTACATAGTGGGAACCCATGCTACAAGATCTATCTTGTAATTTTTTAGATACATAATTATCTTTCCTATAATGTACATATGCATCTTTAAGTATAATAATAAGGCTTCTATCTCATCCTATTATTTTTCTCAAAGGTAACCCATTCTTACTTTACCATCAGAAAATACTATGGGAAAAGCATCAATAGCTCCGCCTCTTCAACTTGGGGCAAAAAACATTGATTCTTTATTTCTACTATCTTATTATCATCTCACACCCTAGCTAGATCCTATATCTAGGGTAAAATCCAATATATATATATTCTATGTCTTTTTCATATTTTTCTTATATTTCTTTTTAAATAGCTACTAGGAGGGAATCAAATCCTAGTGGGACACTAGGTGGCATGATTTCAAAGATACACTTATTTTAATGCATTATTGCAAGCATGATTACAAAACTTTTTCAAGGATCAATGTCATGCTTTCATATGGCATGAGGTGTCCTTTGGAATCAAATGAAAGTCTAGGCTAAGGAGACCACAGGAAGACTTTTGCTGCAAAAAATAGACCCTATTTTGATGATTTTTTTACACATGGTTCCAATCCTCATTGGAAAATGCATATAAAAAATACGTCGTAGGTAATGAGCTGGCGTTTTTGCCTATATTTTTACTTTTTTATTTGGATCCACGGTTGAGGAGATATGATCAAACTGCTGGACCCCAGTCTCCCACATCATGCCAGGACAGCTCATTTCCAACTTTTCCAAATTCTGTTCACACTGGCTCTTCTCTTCTCTTCTTGCATTCAATCCATTCATGAGAGGAATTCATGAGGGAGTGAGTAGTAATTCCATAGCCATTAACAGAAGCTTAAGCCTACACTTTCTCCTAGAAGAAAACTAGCCATTCTTGCAACAAGCTAACCTTGGAAGATCAACTCTAATCAAAGAAGGTCTTGCACTTGGTGTATCAATCAAAGTGGAATTATCCACTCTTCTTCTCTCTCCATCTATAATGGTGCCGAAGGGTTTGTCAAGTAAGATGTGTTCTACATTGATGTTTTCTTCATTTCTTGTTGTTTTCTTTTTCATCTCTAATCCGACATATATATATATATATATATATATGTATCTAATCTCATCTCCTTAACCAAACCTATCTCTCTCATTCTCAGTAATTCACTCTCTCTACAAATTTAGGTTCTCTTTGCTAAAGGTACATCTCTCCCCGCAGTATCCTTATTGCTTACGGGCAAGAATAGGGCTTGGGAGGGAAACCTCTTATCTCTTCACTTCTCTCATATCTACATTTCTCACATACTATCCTAGATGAATAACCCACATGATGATAATTTCTATCGCTTTTACTCTGTAGGATCTATTAAAATTAATGTATAGATTAGCCGTAAAATATTCTTTCAACAACGTATAGTGTTTCTCTTTGGCCCAGAAAGGCTCAATGAAATACTTCTATCACCGGATCCCATCATACTACCTCTCATAGACTATAACTTTTCTTTTGACATAAGCGTAGTTATCATGCTATGAACCAAGAGGATTTGTACACACAATTAATCCCAATCGCTAGACAAAATATATATATTATGGTAAGCACAAAACTACAATTCCAAAAAACAATCCGTAGCATGTTTGGTCAGCCAAGATTGAATGCCATTAACTCATCTATTAACCCTTTCATACTACCCATGATACGATATGACCATAGCTTTGATGTTTTTATCTTTGTGTTGTTTTGACATTCTCTTTTGTGATCTTTCTTTGTGTGTGTGAGTTAAAGAGAGAAAGAGTGGGTCTTCTTTTATTGCACTTCTTTCCAAACCCTAGTCTTCATGGCATCTAAGGTTTAACTCCTTCATATAGTTTTTGTTAAGTTCTCTCAAAAACTCTCACAGCCATAAGCCCGGTGCTTTCTTGGCAAGACCGTAAATTTCTCGACATATTTTTGGCTGAGAAAACCTAGAATTTAAAATTTTTGCTACAAAATTTTGACATGTTTAGCTATATGAATCACTAATTAACTTATTGTAAGACTTATCTACTGATTGTAGAATTTTCTTTTACTACTGTAAACTTAATATAAATCTGTAAAGTTTAACTTAAAAATGTAAAGTAAATTATCATTAAGGAAATAAATAAAATAATTATAAAAACAAAAGAATACACAGGGATGTCAAATGAAGGCACATGGACTCACCTGGACTCACATAGGAGGGGACAAAGTGGGACACACTGTCACATGAAAAGGAGAGGCTAGTCTTCACTAATCTTAATGAGGGGGGGCTGTTTGGCCTTATCTTTTGATGATAATGACAAAGTGGTCAAGCTGATGGGTACCACAAGGGTATCAAAAACGCGGATATGATTTTTGAGGGAAAAAAATTTTATTTATTTTATTAAATTGTTTTTTTATAAAAAATTTATTTTTTTATTGGAAAAAAAATGGGACGTTTTCTTTTCTACTATAAATAGAGCATCCATGCTCACACTTTAGACATAGAGATTGCCTCTATAGCGCTCACGAAGTGCTGCCACTTCTCTTAGAGAGAAGGCGTCCACAAACCACTAAGAGAACAAAAACTCTAGTGGACTAATAAGATGCGTATTAATTGAGCATTCAATTAACTTTAAGAATGATGTATGTGTGCTATCTCCTACTCTAATCTCTCTAATAGATTAGTAAGATTCAATTAGTTTTAAGAAGGATATATGTGTGTATGGTATCTTTTACTCTAATCTCTCTAATAGATTAGTAAGATTCAATTAGTTTTAAGAAGGATATGTGTGTGTGTGTGCTATCTCTTACTCTAATTTCTCTAATAGATTAGTAAGATTCAATTAGTTTTAAGAAGGATATGTGTGTGTGTGTGTGTGCTATCTCTTACTCTAATCTCTCTCATAGATTGGTGAGATTCAATTAGCTTTAGAAAAGGATGTGTGTGTGTGTTCTCTTTTACTCTAATCTTTCTAATGGATTAGTAAGATTCAATTAACTTTAGAAAAGATGTGTGTGTATGTTTTCTCTTACTTTAATCTCTCTAAGTATATCTACTCTCTCTAGTTAATACATCTTCACTATTAACTTATGCATAGTTAATTGAAATTTAATACATAAGAGAACTCATCATATTCTTATTATACATGATGAAATTATCATTCAACAATTTTATTGTCAGTTAGATTAAGTAGAATTTTGAATAATACTAAAAATTGATTTAGTTGAAGTATAGAAATTGAAGTTAGAATTGGATTAGAAATGTGAAGCATAAAAGTAATGCATTCATAAACTTTCACTCGAAGTTTACACACTTAATTTTTGATTAATTACGATTAGTAAATATTTGATGTATAGAAATTAGATGTAGAACAACAAACTAAGTGTGAATCCGAGTAAGAGATAGCACACACACACATATAGCTAATTGAAACTTACTAATCTATTACAGAGATTAGAGTAGGAGATAGCACACATACATCTTTCTTAAAGTTAATGGAATGCTCAATTAATACGCACCTTATTAGTCCACTAGAGTTTTTGCTCTCTTAGTGGTTTGTGGACGTTTTCTCTCTAAGAGAAGTGACAGCACTTCGTGAGCGCTATAGATGCAATCTCTATGTCTAAAGTGTGAGCATGGATGCTCTATTTATAGTAGAAAAGAAAACGTCCAAAAAATTTTCCAAAGAAAAAAATATTTTTATTAAACAAATTTTAATTAAAAAAAATTTCTTTTTTTCCTCAAAAATCATTCCCGCGTTTTTGGTACCCTTGTGGTACCCATCAACTTGACCACTTTGTCATTATCATCAAAAGATAAGGCCACACAGCCCCCCCTCATTAAGATTAGTCAAGATTAGCCTCTACTTTTCATGTGATAGTGTGTCCCACTTTGTCCCCTCCTATGTGAGTCCAGGTGAGTCCATGTGCCTTCATTTGTCATCCCTGTGTATTCTTTTGTCTTTATAATTATTTTATTTATTTCCTTAATGATAACTTACTTTACATTTTTAAGTTAAACTTTACAGTCTTATATTAACTTTACAGTAGTAAAAAAAAATTCTACAATCAGTAAATAAGTCTTACAATAAGTTAATTAGTGATTCATATAGCTAAACATGTCAAAATTTTGTAGCGTAAACTTTAAATTCTAGGTTTTCTCAGTCTATGATTCATAATTTGAACTCGAATATCTTAAATAATGAGTGATGGTTAAAAAAAATTCAAATGCGTAATAGAACTTGTGTGAAATTTGAAAGTAGAGACCGTACAATCTCCCCAACTTAGAATTTGAGATTCCCTCATCTCAAGAACAGCGAAGGGTAATCCTTAAGAAGGGATGTCTCATCTTGCCAAGTAGCATCTTCTATAGGAAAATTCTTCCATAAGATAAGATGTTATTTGATGGATCTATTTCTAAGCTTTCTCTACCGAGTTTCTAGGATAGTATTAGGTTGGGGTTGTAGAACATCTTGAGCAGGTAAAATGATTTGCTCATCATCAAGGACATGGCCAGGGTTATATACATAAGGTTTTAATAGACGTACATGAAATACATCATGCACTTTGAGATGAGAAGGGAGTTTTAGTCTATAAGCTTGATCACTTATAACCTTGATTATTTCGTAAGGTCCACAATATCAATACCTAAGCTTCTTATACCTTCTGAGAGACAAATTGCTCTTTTTGGGCTTTACTCATAAGAAAACTTTGTCACCTTGTTTGAAAATCCGATCAGATCTTTTTAAGTCGGTGTGCTTCTTTTGTCGATCTTGAGCTGCTTGAATATCCCATCGAATAGCTTTGGTTTGAGCTTCCATTTATTCAATCATTTTCTTTGAGGCTTCTACCCTTATAGTGGGGTCAGAAAAGTTAAGAGGTGATAAACATTCTTGACCATAAAGAGCATTAAAAGGTGTCATTCCAATACTTCTATGAGTAGAGGAATTGTATGCATACTCTACCAAGGGTAGGTATTGAATCCACTTGCGAGGTTCTCAATTGCAATAGGCTCTGAGGATGTCTTCAATTACTTGATTAACTCTTTCAGTTTGGCCATCAGTTTCAGGATGATAAGCAATACTAAAACATAACTGGGTTCCAATGCTTGAAACAATGATACCCAAAACATTGAAGTAAACTTGGCATCACGATCGCGGACAATACTCTTGGGTAAACCATGAATTCTGAAAACCTCCTTCATAAACAGACGAGAAATATCTTAAGCTGTAAAGGTTCTCTTGAGACTGGGATCAAGTGAGCCACTTTAGTAAGCAAGTCGACTATGACCATGATTGAATCATAGCCAGCTTGAACAGAAGAAAACTCGGTGATAAAGTCCATGCTAATACATTCCCATTTTATTTGGGGAATATCTAAAGGATGTAATTTACCTGGCATCTTTAGTCTCTCTGCCTTAATCCTTTGACAAGACAAACACTGCTTGACATAGCGAAGGACATCACCCTTCATACCTTGCCAATAGTAACTTCTGCGAATTGCATTGATGGTTTTGGCATAACCTGGATGTCCTGAAGTTGGGCCATCATTTGCTTCATATAGAATAGCATTCCTTAGGGTAATATCCTTAGGTATGCATAGTCGATTCCTATGGTAAATTTTCCCATCTTCTAAGGAGTAATGTAGAGGTTTAGGCTAATTTGATGATACCCTCTCTTCACGTAGGATAATAGCAAGAATCCGGTAATTTTCATCTCTAACAACAGCATCCGAGACCTTGTCTAAAATAGGGTTGTTAGCCATGGAAATTGCCCCCAGAAAAGCTTTATGGCTTAGGGCATCTTCCACAACATTATCCTTATCTAGTCTAAATTTAATATCAAAATCATATTCGTGCATGAGCTCTATCCATCTCCTCTGTCTCATGTTAAGGTTAGGTTGGGTAAAAATCCACTTAAGGCTCTTGTGATTTGTTACCAACTGGAATTTGCGTCCCAATAGATAATGTCTCCATAGCTTGAGAGCATGAATAACTGCTAGCAATTCTAAATCATGTGTAGCATAATTCACTTCATGAATCCTAAGCTTCCGAGAAGTATAAGCTACACGCATTCCTTCTTGAGTAAGGACTCCTCCTAATGCAAGGTTACTAGCATCTGTGATCACCTCGAATTCTTGGGTGAAATCTGGAAGTTTTAAGAGAGGTTCTGAAGCAAGATACTCCTTAAGCTGTTTGAAGCAAGATTCATGTTTTTCTTCCCAAAGTATCGTAGCTCCTTTCTTTAGCAAGTCGGTTAGTGGTGCAACTTTAAGAGCATATTCCTTTACAAAGATCCTGTACCACCCTGTGATACCTAAGAACCCTCTGACTTCGGTTTGTGAAGTGGGTTGAGGCCATTCCAAAATATCTTTGACTTTGTCACGGTCAACAGAGACTCCTTCAGGTGAAATGATAAACCCTAAGTAACAGACCTTAGGGGTAAAGAAGGTACATTTGCTTTTCTTTGCATACAACTTATTTTGGCGTAAAAGCTCTAACACTTTCCTAACATGTCCTTCATGCTCTTCCTCTGATTTGGAATAAATTAAGATATCGTCAAAGAATACTAGGACAAAATCGTCCAAGAATTCTCTAAAGATATCGTGCATCAGACTATTGAAAGTTGCAGGAGCATTCGTAAGTCCGAAAGCCATCACTGTAAATTCGTAATGACCATAACGAGTGTTGAAAGCTATTTTGGAGATATCAGCCTCCTGGATTCGAATTTGGTGATAGCCAAATCGAAGATCGATCTTTGTGAATATTTTGGCTCCATGTAATCTATCCAACATCTCATCAATACGAGGAATTGGATATTTATTCTTAATGGTAACCTGATTTAAACCCCTATAATCTATTGTGTTAGTCTCTGACACAATATCTTCACCCCTTCTTCCTTTTTTACACATCCGTAAATTATCTTCAACTGAATCATGTCTCCACTCATCTAGGGAGAACCCTTCTTCATTACATGACTCTGGTGTCAGCATAGAGCTAGCACCCTTTTCTTGCTTCAAGGCATCACCATGTATACCCTTCATATCCATAGCAGATAGATTCTCACAAACTTGCTTGCAATTTATACCCTGTGACACAAGACCTAAATCCCTTTTATGCCTCAGATATTGTTTGCATACCTGTAGGCAACCGAAATTCTTAAAACCCTGTATAGTAGGCACTTTATGGCAAGCATCTTTATTTGCATCTTCACACAGATCTTGAGATGAGGGCATCTCAAATTCTAAGTTAGGGAGATTGTAAGGTCTCTACTTTCAAATTTCACACAAGTTCTATTACGCATTTGAATTTTTTTTAACCATCACTCATTATTTAAGATATTCGAGTTCAAATTATGAATCGTAGACTGAGAAAACCTAGACTTTAAAATTTACGCTACAATGTTTAGCTATATGAATCACTAATTAACTTATTGTAAGACTTAGTTACTGATTGTAGAATTTTGTTTTACTACTGTAAAGTTTATATAAAACTATAAAGTTTAACTTAAAAATGTAAAGTAAATTATCATTAAGGAAATAAATAAAATAATTATAAAGACAAAAGAATACATAGGGATGACAAATGAAGGCACATGGACTCACATAGGAGGGGACAAAGTGGGACACACTGTCACATGAAAAGGAGAGGCTAGTCTTGACTAATCTTAATGAAGGGGGGCTGTGTGGCCTTATCTTTTGATGATAATGACAAAGTGGTCAAGCTAATGGATACCACAAGGGTAGCAAAAACGCGGGTATGATTTTTGTAAAAAAAAAATTTTAAAAAAAATTTTTGAAAAAAAATTGGACGTTGTGCGCGTATGTCGCACGTGTCAATGCAAGGAACTTGCCGATACGCCGTGTGGGAGCCACAAATGGCTCCAAGCACACAACAAGCCTAAACTAGTAAACTCAAAGAAGGCGATGGTGTGTCACTCACCGCTCTACGCTTGCTTCGTGGAGGATTCCTCGCCGCGAAGAAGAAGGAGACGCCGCTACGCCACGCTCAACCGCCTCACCGCCGCCGTGCCGCCGCAATGCTCGATCGCACTCTCTCTCTCTCTCTCTCTCTCTCTCTCTCACACACACACACACACACACACACACACACACACACAAGGAGGTGAAGAAGAAGAAGATGGAGATGGAGATGGAGAAAGAGCACTCTTCTATTGCACAAATGAGAGAATCCGTGAATTTTAGGTTTAGTTGACTTTTATATGAGCTCGCCCCATTCACACTTGGGCGCCCATGCTTAGCCAACTAATCCCTTGAATGTTCCAGTTAGAGTGCGCCTCGCATCGGCGATCACTCTTACCCTTTTCCTATTGGACCGACAAGCCCGGTACCTGACTCTACCAAATAAATAATACAATGTCCGCCGTAGGTTACAACGTCCGTCGTAGGTAATAGGGTGTCCGTGAGCCGTGAGGGTTAACATGCCCCCCTTCCTGATGTAGATTCCGTCCTCGGAATCTATTGAGTTGAAGCTTGTTATGTCCATGTTGTAGAGCATCTGGATTTGAATCTGCAAGGCAAAGTCACTGTTTCAGCAAGCGGAATTATATTTCCATAAATCATGAGGGGAATGTAAGGTACATGTGGAAATGAGTAAATGCAAGATTTATGAGATGTTAGACTGCCATTAAGGATAAATAAATCGCACTTTGAGTAAATTAATTAATCAAGAGTTTTGGGCTTATGGGTGAGTCTATCAATTAGTTAGCTATGACTAAGGTTAAAACAACTACTCTAGTACTAGCTAAGCTAAGAAAATTATCTAAATGCAAGATTCCCTAATTGTGCTTTTCAGCTTTGATTAGCCAACTAGCTCTCACAACTGCAAACAAAAGCTTGAAATGTTAACTGTAAGCTCGATGGAAGCCTTTTAAATGTCATTCATTTTTTTCTTTTTCTCTTTTTTACTTTGGTTCACAATCATTTGACGTGTGTGCTTATTTTGTATGTCCGGAGCTTTTTGCTTCTCAAGGAAAAGCGCCCACACTGGGAACCTCTAGGGCTCTAGTACCATAGACAATACATGTGAGTGAAGTACCAAATCAAGCCAGGATTTCTCTTCCAGCATTAGATTTCTCATTTGTGGCACTTATGTTTTTTGCTTCCATTTCCTTTGTATTCTCACTAGTGTTTTTGTTGTTTAAGTGAGCAAGCTTCTCTATGCCTTAAACATTCCTAAGGTCTCAAATACTCATATAATTTTATCAGCTAGGCCTAGTGGTCAAGTAAATGAGTTAACCTAAAGTCACGGTCTCTTAATCTCAAGGCTCATCCATAAAATTAAACTCTAGTTCCATCAACTTAAGCAAAGACAAATTTATACATCTATAATGGTAGATAACAAACATAACTATTGCACTCAAACAAACCATGAAAAATCATTATTAGCAATTATACATATCCCCCAACATGAATCATGGAAAGTAGTACACCTGGAGGTATGGAGTTTCTCATTTCGTCGAAGCAGATGTCCTTAGCCATGTGGATGGAGATCCATATAAGTCCTACCTAACACATCCAAAAAACAAGCACTATACCTCTAGGAGGCATGTCAGTGTGAAAAAATTAAAACTCCTAAAAAACAAACTCAAAACAAAATCCAGACCCCTAACCTACCTATCTGTCATCCCTTTTAGAATCAAAGAAAGAGGATATTATATAAACCGGGTGGCCACCCTAAGGCTAGGCCTCTATCCTCATCATCTAGATAAACGAAATCATTTTCCGTGAGGCCATAGTCTTCCTCGGTCTCTATTATTTCTTCTTCATCATCCTCTTGCGCAAGCATGTTAATCAAGAACCTCGCGATGCGTGGATACTCATCCTGTGCAAAAGAATAAGCATGTGCCACCGGAGAAACATTCGCTACTGGGTAGCGATCACTAGTTAACCATAGACGTATCAGCCATTCTAACTCCTCAAAATTTCGCTCACGTGCAAGTCTCTCTACCAAATCCCATTCGCAAGAAAGTACAGGGTAGTAGATGTGAAACACTTGAGAAAAAGAAAAAGGGTACCTTTCATCAAAAATAGAAGCTCATGCCTCTAGTGAACTAGCCATCTCTGAGAATACAAATAGATTTGGTTAGGTCTTTAAAACATGAGTTGTTTTTGTGTGTTGCTTGATGTGACATGGTGAATTTAGACTTATGTGTAGGATCTGATAGGGTGCTGTGAGTATAAGGCTTTATATATACATTCCCTAAGATTGGAGATTAAGAGGTCAAGGAGAAAGGTTGAGAGGGAAGCAAGTGAATGATGGATGTCAACAAACACTCCCCCCTTACTTGGGTAGATCATACCGTTTGAAATGATGTCGTCACCCTTTGAAACCAGTTGTTGCAAGTTGTTATAGGTGAAGGCTTTAACCAATAGTTTTTGACCGCTCTATGCGTTTCATCTAGTTGCAAGGGTGGTAAGGTACTCTCCCATGATTTTATTTGCAACATCGTTGTAGGTGGTGAACTTACAACAGGAGGTGTAAACTCTCTCTTGCTTGTATGGATATGTACAATGGTAGGTGGAGGTTGTATCAAAGCTTCTATTTTTGTATAGGAACTACATGAAGAGCAAGAAGCTTCATTTGCTTTCCATGTTCCTGAGCTAGGTGGAACAGATTGTTCTTTCTTTGGTACCCAAACTAGCTCTGGAGCAGGTGTGTCGCATTCTGTGATTTTTTCCTTTCCACGATCTTCAATTTGTTTTGGAGCCACAAGATTGAGCTCACATGGGCCCGGTGACAGGTAAGAGTACAATTTACGTTTGGGCAGCCAGATTTGATCATTTCCTTCATAGTATCCTTGGGCTTCCAATAGTCGTTTAGGAATCCAATGCAATGTTTCACGTTTCTTGGAGTGAGAGGGACGTTTCTTATGAGGCTTCCGTTTTTTAGCATCAGACATGGTTACTAAAGAAGCTTTAGGGACCCACTTGTATGTTTTCTTTGTTATATTAGGATGGTTCTTGTGTGTCTCAAGCTTTCTTTCAACTACATCAGTTGAAGCTCTAGAGAGTTGGGCTATGGGGACGTATGGTTCAACCTCTTGGACATGCAATGTCTTGGGTTTTATTTCCTTAGGAAATATCTCAGGGACTATGGCTTGAGTGGTAGGGATAAGAGTTGGTTTTAGCGTTGTGACACCCCCAGTCCCCCAATCAATAGTGCATTTGGTGGCTATCATCCACGTGCGTCCTAGGTTTATATTACCCTCCATTGTTCCAACAAGCATGACCAAAAAGTCTTGAGCTACAACCCCATTGTCATAACTGACAGAAGTGTGTCTGATTCCAAAAACCGTAGTTTTTTTCTTGTTGACACCGTTGACTTGGATAATACTCTCAGATAGAGGTGGATTCCCTAATTGACACCACACCCCACATGATAGCAAATTATATTTAGCACCCGTGTCCAATAAGGTGTTATATAGCACTTTTCCATAGGTGCTATTTAGCTCAATAGGGTATTGTAGAGGTGTGTCAGAGTCCAACCAATCCTCATCGATTTCAACGTGGAATGCATGTGTGACTCCAAGGTTAGCCTCTCGTTGTTTTCTTATACGTTGTTGTCGCTCCTTAGCCTCAGCTTGAGCTTGTATCTTCTTCAATTCTATTTGTGTCTTGGCTGCCTTTTTTGTATGGATGGCATGCAACTCCTCTTGGCTTAAAGGATCATAGTATCTTTTAAATTTTCTCCCATTGAGGAATCCAATGGTTTCAACTCCATCAAGAGTCTCCACACGAATGGTTCCTTGTGGGGTGATCTCACATACTCTATATGGTCCTTTTCCTGCATATTTCAATTTTTTCTTTTGGTTACAGACTCCATACATAAGGACTTTATTACCAACATTGATATCTTTGTTCTTTAGATGACGGTCAAACCATTTCTTCCTCCTATCTTTCTCCACAAGTGCATTTTGCACAGCTAATTGCCTCTCTTCATCTAGCCTTTCAAGGATATATAATCGCTCAACTAAGGGGTTACCATCCCAACCTTCTTGAGAAGCTACTCGAAGACTAGGAACGACAAACTCCCATGGCATAACCGCTTCTTGGCCATACACCATCTTGAATGGTGTGCAGTTAATGGCAACTTTATACGTAGTACGATAAGCCCATAGGACTGATATAAGCTTTAAATCCCAATCTGTGCGATGAGCTTCCACCGTTTTGGTTAAGATAGAGATTAAGGTCTTATTGGTGCTCTCAGCTTGGCCATTTGCTTGTGGATAATAAGGTGTGGATTTATGGTGAGCTATCATAAAGTTGGTAGTGAGTTCTTTTATTACTCCATTTATAAAATGAGTACCATTGTCACTCACAATCTCAAAGGGACAACCAAATCTTGTAACAATGTTCTCAAAGAGAAACTTGGAAGTTGACCTTGCATTGGCCTTACGTGTCGCCCTTGCTTCCGCCCACTTTGTCACATAGTCAGTGGCAACGATAATATATCGAGATTGAGTGCTACGAGCTGCCGGACTAATTGGGCCTACAAAGTCTAAACCCCATTTTTCAAATGGTTGAGTCACTTTAACAGGATGTAAGGGCATCCTATCCTTTTGTTGTGTGATCTTGTAATGTTGGCATTCATCACATCCTTTTGCAAAAAGTGATGCACCCTTAAATAAGGTTGGCCACCAATAGCCTGATTGCAACACCTTTCTAGTTGTTAGTTCCCTTGAGAAATGCCCTCTGGCTATACCCATGTGGGCTTCTTGCATTATGTACAAATACTCATCCTCACGGGCACAACGTCTCAGAATATCGTCCTTCCCTAGCCTGTAGAGAGTTCCCGCAATGAGAGAGTAAGGTTCACATTCTTTTAACAGTTTTCGAGCTCTGTCTTTACGAAGCTCTTTGGGTGGAAAACCATTAACTAGAAAGTTCACAATCTTCTCACTCCATTCAGGTATGGTTTCGACTAGGAATAGAGAAGTATCAGGCAATTCATCATCGACTCCAGTAGGGGCTTCACCATTGGGTATGCGAGACAAATGATCAGCCATGACATGTCTTTTACCAGGTCTCACCACAATGGTAAAATCAAACTCAAGGAGAATTAACAACCATCTTGTAATTCTTCCCGTGGAACAAGGTTTATTTACTAAATACAACAAGGCTTGATGATCAACATAGAACACAAACTTGTTGGCCAGAAGGTAGTAGCGAAATTTCTTCACTGCATAAATCATATCTAAACCTTCTCACTCTGTAGTGGTGTAGTTTCTTTCGGCATCATTCAACTGACGACTTGCAAAGCTAATGGGGTAGTCCAGTTTATGTTCTCCTGGTTGAGCTAGAACACACCCAATAGCCAATTTTGATGCATCAATATGCACATGAGAAATTACATTCCAATCGGGCACTCGTAGAATAGGAGCACTAGTCAAGGTCTTTTTCAATGACTCATAAGCATGGTCACACTCCGTAGTCCATTGGAACTCAATAAGAAGCTTGTACAAAGGACGAGCTATCTCGGCAAAGTTTAAAATAAACCGTCGGTAATAACCAACATGGCCCATGAACCTTTGAACTCCTTTATAGTTTGTAGGTGGTGGAAATTCTGCAATGGCTTTAATTTTTCTCTCATCTGTGGAAATCCCATTTTTGGACACTATATGCCCTAAAATGACTCCATGTTTAACCCAAAATTGGCATTTGAAAGGGTTTAAGGAGATGCAATACAATCTACACTTCTCAAACACTTTTCGTAAGCATGATAGATGTTCTTTCCAAGAGGAATAAACACAAAGGTCATCTAAGAAAGCTTCACAAAACTCCCTCAAATATTCTCTAAAAGCAGTGTTTATTAATCTTTGAAAGGTAGCCGGGGCATTGGTTAAGCCAAAAGCCATAACACGAAATGCGAACACTCCAAACTCGGTTATAAAGGTTGTTTTAGCTTGGTCCTCCAGCGCAATTGTGATTTGATTGTAGCCAGAGTACCCATCCAAAAAGCTATAAGCTTCCTTCCCTGCAACTCTTTCAAGCACATGTTCTGAATATGGCAAGTGGTAATGGTCCCTCCTAGTGGCGGCATTGACCTTCTTGAGATCCACGCACACTCTAAGTTTCCCATTATTTTTTGGCACAATCACTATTGGAGACACCCATTCTGAGTGCTCAATAGGGTATATGAATCCGCATTCCACAAGCTTTTCAATCTCTTCTTGAAAGATCTTTGCATATTTAGGATTCATTGGGTAGGGTCGTTGCTGAACTGGTTTAGCCATGCTATTCATGGGGATTGTGTGCTGCACCACGGAAGGTGGAACACCTTTCATATCATGATAAGTCCAGGAAAATATATCCTTGAATTCCTTGAGAAGTTCTTTAAGTACACACTCCTCAGTCTCGGTCAGATCTTGGGCAATGAAAACAGGTTTAGACTCTTCTCCCGGGTCTGCTAACTCTATTTCCTTAACTATCGCTGGACCATCATAGACTCCATTACTCCCATCGATAGGTTTTCTTTGAGCCTTTGTATACACAACCTTACGTTCCTCTGTGGTATAGGATTTGAAATGTTCAGGTGCAGGGTGTAAGTCTATGGGGTCTTGTTGTTCTATGGACTGTGATTTAACTTCTGATTCCTTTTGTTGTTGAGCTAACTCTCGATTTTGTCATCTCCTTACGGTACGGCTCAACTTTGGCTTCTTTGTAGCCTCTAGTTGTGCGATGTCAATGGGTTGTGGACTACATCACATAACGCTTTGAAGGTATTCACCCCAGTTATCTACCAACTTTCGATGAGCATCACATGCCCTTATATAATTAATCCATTCTGTGGTAGATTTCTTTTCATTTATTCTAGCACGCACATTGCTCGATATCGTCGCCTCTTATATCTCTTACTCTTCTTGTTTAATTCTCGATTACGGTCAATTTCTAGTGAAGACTCACTAGATGAATCACTACTTGTGTCTTCTGCTCCCTTGGATAGATTATCATCTAGGTTACCACTGGGCCTTGAATGGTTTTTCCCCACATTTGCACTAAGATTTAACTCAGATTCTTTGTCCTCAGAGTCAATTTCAACTGATGATTCTGACCCCAAATCGTGTGGACTATAGTCTTGTGAGGCGCTACTGGTTTCAATGCTAGTTAAACTTTCATCTTGTAGATCATCAGAAGCAATATGCATTGCTTCTAGCATGTTTAAGGGTACAAGTGGTGGTATTTCATCCCCCTCAGGTGTTACCCAAGTCATCCCCCTATTTCCCCAAGTGTCTATGGTTGCTGCTAGGTGGACCCAATCCACATTGTCCGACTCAGTCATCCCAGGTAGTACATCCATATAAGGAGAATCTTCCCCAACATCAGTGTCTGCTTTACACGTGTAACAATACTGCAATGGGGCCGAGTGAACTGTGGTGTCAAATCTATGATCGATTATAAACCTGTTTCCTAGAGGATGTGCTTGACCTGTCACAAGATCCACTCGAATGACAGAATCTTGGAACTGTAAGTAGACATGGTTTTTAGACCAGTCATGCACCATTTTTGCTTCCCTCATGAAACGAAGTCCTAAGATCATCTCCGATGCCATAGTGTGTTTGGAGAAATCCATAACAATAAAGGTAATCCTTATTTTATGTCCAAAGACCTTGATCTTGAGATCTTCTAGCATCCCAATAGGTTTAACAATAGACCCATTGGCCATCTTCACTACTATGGTTGTGGTCGCAAGGTGAGGTCTTCCCATAGTTTCCCAGCAATTTTTAGTCACAATCCTAACCCTAGCGCCACCATCAAGGATTCCCTTAACAGTTAATCCCTTAGTAGTGATTGGTATAGTCGCATTGGATTCATCACCCTCAAAGTATTGTCCCAACTTGTTAACAGGTATTTCTATAACAAGGTTCTCATCTAGGTTGGGTTGTGGATCTAAGTGTTCCTCCTCTGTTGGCATCTCCCCAGCTCCATCCATCTGTGCAAATTGTGGTAGCCCAAACTTCAGTTCTCCATTGAGGAAGGCTTGAAGAGCTGAGAATAGCTCGGGGTCTTTATATAGTTTGGACATGATGGTGGTTCTAACTTCTGAAGACATGAAATCCATCAATTTGGAAATGTTTAACGGCGCCTTTTGGCCTTGAGTCCCTTGACGTGGGGAAGAGGGGATCTCCATTTCTTCGATAGGATCAGGTAGTCCCTCTGTAAACATTCTTTCCATCAAGAAGTGAGTACGCCCACTTTCCCATGACTTTAAGTCACTTTCTTCTTGGATGACACTAGGTATGTCCAAGGGTCTATGGACTTGGTGAGGTTGTTGTTGCGTAGGGAACACGGTGTCTGTAATCTCGATCTTCCTAGGTGTTGGTTCTAGATCCCTTTGGGTATCTTCTACCAAAATCCTTAATTGCTTGACTCGCTCAATCTCCTCTATAGGGTTTGGGTAAGTTCCTATCTTCTTTTTGGATCCTGACCATTGTGGCTCATGAAGATCTTCCTTGTTGGTTTCTATGTTAGTGGTCGTTTTGGTCTCCATGGTTTCACCTGAATCAGAATCTTCTTCAGCGTTGTTCATATATACGGGGTCATCACCAGTCCCTATGTTGGTCTTTGAACTGGGGTCTAACTTCGCTGCTTTTTTCGTTCTCTTTCTTTGTGTTTTCTTCTTTTTCTGAGATTGGGCAATTGATGCCGTGTCTCTTTCCTCAAGAATATAATTTTGCTTTTGGAGCATCGATCGTGTGAGTACGTTTACTGGTACCAAGGGTGCACTTGGTGATGGCTCCTCGGTAACTTCAATCAAGTTTAATGGCGTGATCTTCGGTGCATTTGGATTATTTGGACATTGGACAATCAAATGATCTATGCCACATCGATTACACATGAGTATCGGCATTGTAGACGTGCTCGCTTGATTGGTTTGCATTAGTGTGGCGTTCTTTTGTAGCCTAATAGGACACTCGGCTACACGATGTGGACCTCCACACTCATAGCATTGAAGACGTGGTCTCTTAGCGGTGTAATTGATATTTTGGCCTCTTGCCGCAAGAGCAGCTACTTGATATACATGTTTGACTTGTCCCCAATAGTCCTCCATGTAGTATTGTGGAATTTCTTCAAGCACATCCATCTCATAGGCGATATTGGGATCTATATCTTCCTCATAGCCTTCCAAACAAGAAATAGATGACTCACAACCCACTTGATTCACAGAAGTGATTCTCGGATGTGGTGGTTGCGGTCCTAGCACTGGAGGTGGTAAAGGTGTTGTTTGAAAAGTAGGGCATTCAATGGTACTATGCGGTCCATAGCATAATGAGCACCATTGCTGCTCCCTTCTTGGATACATATGATTGTTTTGTGGAGCACGATTGTCTCTAAGACTCTCTTGAATAGCCTTGGTGAGATCTGCTAAAGTCATCTCAGATATCTTTGGCTCCTTATCAATAGGCTTTAGGGTCATTGGCTGATGCCCCGATGCTTGTGAGCTAATAGATTTAGACTCAACAGACACTCTTTCTCCTTGAATCATTAAATTATCCTCCAATTGGATCGCATTGGTGGTGACTGCTTCCCAAGTGGTGATACCTCTAATGACTAGGCCATTGTAGATATCCTCATGTCGTAATCCCCTAATGAATCTATCCAGCAATTGGTTATTGTTGAAGCGCTCATTTGGATTACAACGAGAATTCAAATGCTTCAAGCGACTTATAAAGTCTCTCACCGACTCTCCTTCCTCTCGTTGGGCTTTCTGGAGCTGAGAGGCTACACCCCAAAGTACTCCCTCTCGTATGTATTCTTTTAAGAACAGTCTCCTAAGAGTAGGGTAAATCGTTTTTTCTTCCACCCTTAGGGTTCTATACCAATCCCCAACCTTTCCACTTAAGGTTAGGCTTAAAGAATTTCTCTTATGTAGGTCATTGTGTTCTCCTAGAGAATCACATATTTGTTCAAACACTTCGATATGCTTTCGCACATCCCCGTCTCCACTAAATTTTTGTGTAAGCTTGGCTATTTGTACTGCTTTACTTCTAGGATCTCTATCAGGCGTGTTACGCATATTCTCAGCAATAGATCGACCAATAGCTTGAGCAAATGTTACCAAGTCACCTAAGTGAGCAGGCACCGTGGGTGAAGGTGCTCCAGAGACTACATGTGGAGTAGGTATTGGCATTGGGCTTGGCGCATAGGAAACCCTTGGGTTCCACGTTGGGTACAATGTTGTGCCATGTGGTGGTCCATAGTTCATATGAGTGGCCCTAGGCATAGCAGACGTCGGATGTGACATGCTAATGCTAGCCGGTATAGTCCCATGGAAATAAGAACTTGGGTGTTGTGGTTGTGGGGCATAGGTAGTTGAAACAATGGGAGGGGTAGGGACTACATGAGTACACGGACCCATAGGTGCATACGATTGGTATGCACTTGTAGGTACTATTGCAGGCATTGAGCTACCATGTAGCAGTGCTTTACTAACAAACGAGGTCCATGGTGTGTTTCTTGGCATGCCCATCATTGGGGTAGGCATGGTAGCCGTGGTGTCATCAAGGGAAAGATGAGCTAGACTTGGAAAAGTAAAGCTATCACTTGTGGACTCAGATTGCATTGAGACCCCTGGCGAAACAACATATGGGGGATCAATGGGACTCACTGGGAGAGTCTCCATTTGTGATAGAGTGGGTTTTTTCCCTTTGCCTGTGTCTAAAAATCGCATAGGACCCGTCGAAGGTATGTTTATTCCTCGATTTTGCCTCTCGGACTGGATAATCCTATGGATGACATTGCAGATCATGTGTTGTTGTTCCTCCAGACTAGTGGCACTAGATGTGGATTGTACAACTTCTAACCAACCCACATGGTATGTGTAGTCCATGTATAGGTCGGTCAAAGTCTCCGTGTGTAGGTCATATTCCCAATTTTCATTGAGAAATACCCCGTCCAAACTTGGTGTACTAGAGGGTTGCCGTGAGGTAGATGCAATGTTGCTTCCCGTGTTTTGACTTTTAGTCACCGCTACCTTAGAGGCGACTTTGGAAGGTGGTAGCTCGGTAGGGTCCTCATTAAATGAGGTAGGTAGAATGTTCACGTGGACACTCTGAGGGAGTGTGGGGTCTACAGGAGATGTGAATGGTGATTCTACTTCCCCACCCCCTTCGTTTAATTCACTAGCCGTAGGTTCAGAGCGCATAGCTCTACTAAAAGTTTCCATCAAATGGCTAAAAACACTAGTTCCAGGTTGTTGGGCCCAGCTAGGTACGGTTTCATTTGTTCCCCCGGGGCTTTGTGTAAGATGCTCTTCCATAATATCGAAGTCAGAGGAAGAGTCGCTAGCCGCTATATTTGGGTCTTGGGTTGCACTACCTTGGGTCCCCGTCGAGGGCGTAGACCCTAGCGTGGAAGGATAGTGAGTACCCCTGTAAATCAAAGCACTAGCTAGTTTTTCAGACTCTAGCACACGACCAGAGCGTAGATACATGTGCTTTGGGTACTCTACAAGTGTCGGCAAGTACCCTCAAAGGTTACTTGCTTTGTTTTGTGGGTGTTTTGCACCCCGTTTTCTACTTGATTTTTTCTTGTTTTTGATGTTTTTTAATGTTTTATTTTTTTTATTAAAGTGTGTGATAGCTCGAAACGAGCGTATCACTTAGAGGGTCGTTGTGTGCTTTACAACACAATTTCCGGGCATCTGACGTTCGGTTGGTCCTCAAAAATCAATTTTTAGCTACGTGTGAAGCTAAAATTCGTTTTTTTTAAAGGCGACTGAGCCCTAGGCCTCAGCGTGAGCTTGGGCTTGGGTCTGGGAGATATTCCCGATCCCGGTCCTACCTTTTAAATTTTTAAAAAAAATATATATAAAAACTTTTTTTTTAATTTTTAATTTATTTTATTTTTTTTATTTTTAAAGGATAAGGCCGCCGTGGCCTGCGCGAGAGCACACACACACTCTCTCTACCTACTTCTAACTAATACACCTACTCTTACACACTAACACACTCTATTAACTCTCACTAATCTACTTCCTACTTACTATACACAGAAAACTAACTACCTTAATACACAGAGAATAAACACAGAACCTTTGAAATCTCTATTAACAAAGAAAACTAACTACCTTAATATATAGAGAATAAACACAAAACCTTTGAAAACTCCATTAATTAAAAAAACACACAGTATAACACCAAATCCCTCTTCTCAACACACACACACTCCTTCCTTACCTTTCCTACAATAGAAATTGCACCACGGAGAAGCACAGAGTGCTACTCGAGCTTGGTGTATGGCATTCCCCGGCAACGGCGCCAAAAATGTGCACGTATGTCGCACGTGTCAATGCAAGGAACTTGCCGATACACCGTGTGCAAGCCACAAATGGCTCCAAGCACACAACAAGCCTAAACTAGTAAGCTCAAAGAAGGCGATGGTGTGTCACTCACCGCTCTACGCTTGATTCGTGGAGGATTCCTCGCCGCGAAGAAGAAGGAGACGCCGCTACGCCGCGCTCAATTGCCTCACCGCCGTCGTGCCGCCGCAATGCTCGATCGCACTCTCTCTCTCTCTCTCTCTCTCTCTCTCTCTCTCTCTCTCTCACACACACACACACACACACACACACACACACACACACACACAAGGAGGTGAAGAAGAAGAAGATGGAGATGGAGATGGAGAAAGAGCACTCTTCTATTGCACAAATGAGAGAATCCATGAATTTTAGGTTTAGTTGACTTTTATATGAGCTCGCCCCATTCACACTTGGGCGCCCATGCTTAGCCAACTAATCCCTTGAATGTTCCAGTTAGAGTGCGCCTCTCATCGGCGATCACTCTTACCCTTTTCCTATTGGACCGACAAGCCTGGTACTTGACTCTACCAAATAAATAATACAATTTCCGCCGTAGGTTACAACGTCCGTCGTAGGCAATAGGGTGTCCGTGAGCCGTGAGGGTTAACAAACGTTTTCTTTTCTGCTATAAATAGAGCATCCATGCTCACACTTTAAACATAGAGATTGCCTCTATAGCGCTCACGAAGTGCTTCCACTTCTCTTATAGAGAAGGCATCCACAAACCACTAAGAGAGCAAAAACTCTAGTGGCCTAATAAGGTGCGTATTAATTAAGCATTCAATTAACTTTAGGAATGATGTATGTGTGCTATCTCTTACTCTAATCTCTCTAATAGATTAGTAAGATTCAATTAGCTATGTGTGTGTGTGTGTGCTATCTCTTACTCTAATCTTTCTAATAGATTAGTAAGATTCAATTAGTGTTAAGAAGGATATGTGTGTGTGTGTGTGCTATCTTTTACTCCAATCTCTCTAATAGATTAGTAAGATTCAATTAGTTTTAAGAAGGATATATGTGTGTCTGTGCTATCTCTTACACTAATCTCTCTAATAGATTAGTAAGATTCAATTAGTTTTAATAAGCATATGTGTGTATGTGTGCTATCTCTTACTCTAACTTCTCTAATAGATTAGTAAGATTCAATTAGTTTTAAGAAGGATATGTGTGTGTGTGCTATCTCTTACTCTAATTTCTCTAATAGATTAGTAAGATTCAATTATTTTTAAGAATGATATGCGTGTGTGTGTGTGCTATCTCTTACTCTAATCTCTCTAATAGATTGGTGAGATTCAATTAGCTTTAGAAAAGGATGTATGTGTGTTCTCTTTTACTCTAATCTTTCTAATGGATTAGTAAGATTCAATTAACTTTAGAAAAAATGTGTGTGTATGTTTTCTCTTACTTTAATCTCTCTAAGTATACCTACTCTCTCTAGTTAGTTTTCACTATTAACTTATGCATAGTTAATTGAAAGTTAATAAATAAGAAAACACATCTTATTCTTATTATACATGATGAAGATCTCATTCAACAATCTTATTGTCAATTAGATTAAGTAGAATTTTGAATAATACTAAAAATTGATTTAGTTGAACTATAGAAATGGAAGTTAGAATTAGATTAGAAATGTCATGCATAAAAGTAATGCAATCCTAAACTTTCACTCGTAGTTTACACACTTAATTTTTGATTAGTTACGATTAGCAAATATTTGATGTATAGAAATTAGATGTAAAACAACAACACTAAGTGTGAATCCGAGTTGGCGAGGGTTCAAATTACAGACTCTCTTTGGAAACAAGGAGATTACTAGGGAAATTGACCAATTTAATGTTCTAAGTGTATAACATTAATGTAGTACAAAAAAATGGCTCCAAAGCGTGCTCGAACACAAGGCGCTTATGATCATGAAGCCGGTACAAGCAACGGAGGAACTCCTGCGGAACATGCTATGTCTCCACCAATCGGACCAATCGGAGCTATGGTACAGGTTAGGATTGCAATTTCAAGTTATGCATCATTGCATATGCGAGACCCTAGGAATATATTATTTACCTTATGAAAAGAAAACACGGACCGAAACCACGGGGCTTAACCCCAAGAAACTCGACATATGTATGCAAGTAGGAAAGATTGTCTGGTTAAACTGGTTGCTATAGGAAAGAATGTTTGTCCAAAACCTTCGGTATGGTTTCTCTCAAGTCTCTCTACTTATTAGTGATGGCATTATGTGGCAGTTGCCGAGGCGTGAGATGACGCCCACGATGGCACCGCTGATGCTGTGGTAGGAGTACACCGAGATTAGCCCAGCTGGATACTGTAGTTTTGTTTTGCCGTGGCGTGAGGATGACGCCCAGATTGGCACCGTTGTTGCTGTGGCGGGAGTACATCCAGATTAGCACAACGAGTACTTGACGAGCGGTATGGGACGCTAATGAGGACAAGGGTTTTTATAAATAATGTATATACCGATTGGACATAATAGCGTTAGTAGAGATTCTTGAGTGAACCTAATCCAAGGGTTGTTGGTTTAAAATTGGACGACTTCTTGTTTGACTATTGTTTGTAATATTGTTTGAAGGGCTGTTTTAACAAACCAGTATCATAAATAAAGTAAAGGAACATGTATGTTTAAACAGTGTGGTACTAATTAGATGAAAAAGAAGGGTGAGTGTGGTGTGGAAAGTGGGAGAATGATACCCCGATGGTATCATTCTATGGACGGGTGGACCCGATGAGTCGGGTAACTTTCCAACGCTAGAAATGTTTTTTTTTAAGTCATAAATCTTAAAAGAGACAAACCTTGGCGGTTGCGCTTCTGAAACATGGGAAAAAAAGCTCACAGGTTGGTCAGTCTAATTTTATACTTTTAGGTATAATTGATTATAGATAGTTTTTAGATAGGGTTATAGTGGTCACGCTCTGCCATAGCGAGATAGGACCAATCCTTCACTAACGGTTCATTCCCATGGCTACGTAGTAGCTAAGGCAATATCCATTGGTTTTTATCTTTTGGGATTGGAGACCTATCAAAGGTACTCCGCTCCTCTCAAAAAGGGGCAGGGACCTCACACAAGCACCGGGCTTATGGCTGTGAGAGTTTGTGAGAGAACTCCAAAAAACTATATGAAGGGGTTAAACCATAGATGCCATGACGACTAGGGTTTGGAAAGAAGTGCAATCAAATAAGACCCTCTCTTTCTCTCTTGCACTCACACACACAAAGAAAGAACACAAAAGAGAATGTCAAAACAACACAAAGATGAAAACATCAAGGCTATGGTCATATCGTATCATGGGTAGTATGAAAGGGTTAATAGATGAGTTAATGGCATTCAATCTTGGCTGACCAAATAGGCTACGAATTGTTCTTTGGAATTGTAGTTTTGTGATTACCATAATATATATATTTTGTCTAGTGATTGGGATTAATTGTGTGTACAAATCCTCTTGGTTCATAGCAAGATAAATACGCTTATATCAAAAGAAAAATTATAATCTATGAGAGGTAGTATGATGGGATCCGGTGATAGAAGTATTTCATTGAGCCTTTCTGGGCCAAAGAGAAACACTATACGTTGTTGAAAGTGTATTTTATGGCTAATCCATACGTTAGTTCTAATAGATCGTACAGAGTGAAAGAGATAGAAATTATCATCATGTGGATTATTCATCTAGGATAGTATGTGAGAAATGTAGATATGAGAGAAGTGAAGAGATGAAAAGTTTCCCTCCCAAGCCCTATTCTTGCCCGTAGGCAAAAAGGATACTGTGGGGAGAGATGCACTTGTAGAGAACCTAGAATTTGTAGAGAGGATGAATTACTAATAATGAGAGAGATAGGTTTGGTTAAGAAGACGAGATTAGATATATATACATGTTGGATTAGAGATGAAAAAGAAAACAACAAGAAATCAAGAAAACATCAATGTAGAACACATCTTACTTGACAAACCCTTCGGCACCATTATTGATGAAGAGAGAAGAAAAGTGGAGAATTCCACTTTGATTGATAGGCCAAGTCCAAGACCTTATTTGATTAGAGTTGATCTTCCAAAGTTAGCTTGTTGCAAGAATGGCTAGTCTTCTTCTAGGAGAAAGTGTAGGCTTAGGCGTATGTTAATGGCTAAGTATAATTAAGCATTACTACACACTCCCTCATGAATTCCTCTCATCAATGGCTTGAATGCTTGATTTCTTTTCAGGGAAGAAGAGGTCCTCTTTTATAGGTGAAGAGAACCCCCAAGGTTTTACACAAGAAGAGAAGAGCCAGTGTGAACAGAAATTGGAAAAGTTGGAAATGAGTTGTCCTTGCATGATGTGGGCAGCAGACTGGGGTCGAGTATTTTGATCATATCTCCTTAACCATGGCTCCAAATAAAAAAGTAAAAATATGGGCAGAAACTTCAGCTCATTAGCTACGATTTTAATTTTAAAATATGTTTCCAATTTGGATTGGAACCTTGTGTAAAAAAATCATCAAAATAGGGTCCATTTCTGGCAGCAAAAGTCTTCCTATGGTCCCCTTAGCTTAGACTTTCATTTGATTCCAAAGGACACCTCATGCCATATGAAAGCGTGACATTGCTCTTTGAAAAATTTTTGTAATCATGCTTGCAATAATGCATTAAAATAAGTGTATCTTTGAAATCATGCCACCTAGTGTCCCACTAGGATTTGATTCCCTCCTAGTAGCTATTTAAAAAGAAATATAAGAAAAATATGTAAAATACATAGAATATATATATATATTGGAGTTTACCCTAGATATAGGATCTAGCTAGGGTGTGAGATGATAATGAGATAGTAGAAATAAAGAATCAATGCTTTTTGCCCCAAGTTAAAGAGGCTGAGCTATTGACGCTTTTCCCATAGTATTTTCTGATGGTAAAGTAAGAATAGATTACCCTTGAGAAAAATAATAGGATGAGATGGAAAGCGTATTATTATACTTAAATATGCATATGTACATTATAGAAAATATAACTATGTATCTAAAAAGTTACAAGATAACTCTTGTAGCATGCATTCCCACTATGTACGTGTCACATCACGACAACGCATTTGAATCTTAAAGCAAAAAGCCACAATGCAACCAACCCTTGATATTTTGCTAGTCAATATGCTTCAAGTGCAACCTCTACATTTTACTCAGTCTTTAGCAAAAAATGAAGTAGAGACTGACATTTAATGGCTAGATGGATTGGACATGAGAATTATAGTACCACTGAAAGATGGATTTAAAGTCAAAGCACTAGCCGACACAGGTGCCATGATAAATGTAGTAAGCTATTCAGCCTACAAAAAGACGACTACCCAACCATTGGAGTATTGAAAAGCTAAAGTCAAAGCCTATGCTAAAGAGTTCAATCCATTGTTGGGAATGATATATTAAATATGAGTATCTTCATTCACTCATTTCAATGCCTGCATAGGTTTGTCTACATCTATGTCCACATACGTTTGTCTACATTCTCGACAAGCATATGAATGAAGATATAGTACTAAAAGTTCCATGAATGCAGACATACAAGCTGTCTAGGATTGGGATGAAAACGTTCTTAAGTTAACACTCAAGGGTGGAAAATTGTGAGCACCATTTTCTTACAACAAGGAAGAGTGGAAAGTTGATCTATGAGCTTCAAAGTTGACAAAAGGAAAAATGAGTTCAACATCAATGTCAGTCACTTGACATAGAGTCTACTATCATAACAAAGGAATGCAAGGAACCAAGAAATTTGGGGTACCAAAAGCTCAACTGAGGAACAACCCCAAACAGATTTGGGTGCCCATGCAACAATTGACCAACAATGGAAACCACCACAACCAACTCCACAACCCCAACCAAACAAGCCAAAGCAATCACCACAAACTACGTGGGTGTGGGTGCCAAAGAAGCAATCTACAAACGTACAACCAACTAAGTTGGTATACAAGTGGGACCCAAAGCTACACCAAAGCCAAAGACACCAGGCAAAGTGGTCTACAAGTGGGTACCAAACCTCCAGCAACCACAACAACAACAACCAATCTCTCTACAGAATGATCCAACCGAAATAGATGGTTATTCACCAAGGACTATCAAGGAACAAGAAAAATTTCTCCAAGATCTACTCTTCAAGAGAGTTAACCAACAAGATGCTTTGACATCCGTGACCCTTGAAAAATCCGCTCAAGACCTCCTCTTGCATAGCATTGTGTTTTGAATTGCATTGGCATCCATAGCATGGTAGAGACAATAAATGTTATACATAGACACGACTTATCAACCCATGCACTACATTTCCCAGGCTACAACCTATTGTCTTGGAAGACTCCCATTAGGAGGGGGGATGTATTCTGAGAAAATGATATTGTAGAAAAAGGGCAATGTCTGAAATAATTAAAATGTGATGTTTTGCAAATCCATGAGAGATGCCCTTATAAGTGAAGATAATGGGGACAATGTAATATGATAACCACTAGGTGTGTGTAGTGTAAATATCATAAAAAAAGCAAAAAATATTGCAATCTACACTCTTTTTGAGTGTTTTTCCACCAAAATAGTGATGAAAATGAAGAAATCCACAAAAATATGACCAAGTATAGTGTTCATGTGTATTTAGGTGATTTTTGGTTGGTTTTTTATTTTTTGGATCATTCATATGTTTTTCTTTTGATTTTTCTAATAAAAAAAATAATAAATATTAAGAAAAGTGAAGAAGCTCAGATGGAGAAACGAAGGATACCTTTGTCATCAGGAAGAATAGGTGAACAAGCATGTCAAATCTTGTTTGATTCTAAGGAAAGTTTTGAAAGGAAAGTATACTTCACAGTCTAGTATGACTAACCAGGGAGTTTGATAGAAAATGAGTCAAGAAGCCCAGGTATGTATAGTCCATGCAAGACAAAAATAGTCTCATTTGTACTTTTCCTTCTTGGGAGAGAGCACTCAACGTCTACTTCACGCATGTCTTTTTCCACCTCTAGTGGCTACCACACTACATTGTCTTGCACAAGACATGAGGGTAAGTTTTGTACCTACTAACAAGCATGTTTGATTGTACTTTTGGGGTTCGGGTAGTCCAGATACAAAACCTTCTCGAAAGAGAACGAAAGGAAGTATGATTATAGAGGCCCAACTCAATGCACCAAACCCAACCAAACTTGATAGGGGGTATAGCCAGTACCTATAGAACATTCCCAAATACTCAAATGACCATTTGGCTTGGGAATGGTGGTGGGGTGGGGGGGGAGGGGGGGTCTCTATAGATAATAAGCTCAAATTTGGCCCAGTGTTGAAATCAAGTTCTACCTTCACAGAAGAATTTTCCGTAACTATCATAAGCAATGCATGTAGGTGGGATCCAAAGAAAATCTCATTTGAAGCCTCGAACACAAGAAAATCGCTCATAGGACTACAAAGTGTCTTTTTTAATCTACGGCCTCAATTCTGCTCCCAATGGAACCAAACTCAACAAGGCAACTCCCTTTGACTTATGGGACATGTATATAAGTATAAATGCAAAAAAGTGACCCACTGTCAAGTATTGGGGGCAAAATCACCAAAGTTAGAAGACCAAGTGGAGAGACCAAAATCAATTCAAAATAGGGCTAAAAGTTACTTACTAGAACAGTAGGACGTGTATGTCATTAAATGTTAAATTGTCCCTAGATTTCTGAGCGGAGATGATAAGCACGGGTCCAAAATCAATCCCACTTTTCATTTTTCATCACAGACCTTGTCTACATGTTGCATCTAGCCCTAAAGTCCCTCTCAAATATCACCCTTATATTGCTCTCACCATCAAAAACCGCACTTAAGCTTCCACTTTCCAAAATTTAATCCAAGGGTACCACCTCAAATCCAAAAATGTCCAAAACCACATTCAAGACAAGGAGACATCATGACCAACCACCCTTTGTTAAGAAAATTGAAAAAAGATGCAAAAATCAACATTGTAGATAATAAGCGTTGGAGAGGGGGAATAGGGAACACACCCAGAACAAAAAATATATGCCTCTCTATAGCCCAGGGATTCCACAGCACACCTAACCTCTCAAAAAACACCTTCAAATTGGCTAATTTGCACTAACAACTCCGCTTTTGCACCCAGAACAACTATCTCGCACCTTGCAAAAAACACCTTGCAGCACAAATGCACCCACACTGCTCAACTCACCCTTTCCAACTCACAAAACACCTCGATTTTGCCCTCTTGGTAGCACCCTTCAAGCTGCAGGCAAACCTTCTGCAAGCAATGGCCAATACACAAAGAGCGAGAGAAAAGGAGGGGAATGGGGGGAAGCAACACAAAAAGTAGGGGCAAATATGTGGTATTATTGCATGGGGAAATAGTACAATCAAGTATGCAGCCTAAATGGCAAGCTTTGCACTACAGAGACTTGCAACTCTCAATCACACACTCCGGCAAAAAATCCCACCTTGGTCAAAAGACCCCAAAAAATGAACGTTTATCTCCTTTTATAAGGGTGTGTCTAGGATACTCAAAAAAGAAATAAGAGATGATCTTTCATGTTGTGCACTTCACTTGTAGCTCCATTTAGAATTTTCCTTGCACTACCACCATTTGTTATAGTTCATTTTTGGAAACAATTGCATGCTACACATCTTCCTAATGTCCGCCCAACTCGGCTGCCCGACTTGACTTGCATTATCCGGCCACTTTGAATTGACTCCTTTGAACACCTTCCCCCTCTTTCATTTGCTCTCCCCTACCCCTTGGGCAGGATTGGTCTCTTGGCCTGACCTTGTGAGCCCCCTCTTGTGCTCCAAATTGACCTCCTCTCATTGCTGCGGGACCACTTTCTTCCATGAGGGGGGGAGGCAATAGCGAGGTCGCTATTGCCCTCCCTCGTTTCCTTCAAAAATTTGGGGCTCCAATAGAGCCGCAAGATCACCCGCTAGCCGGATGCCACATCATCACCCACTCCACGCGGGTGCGAGCACCCCTGGCGCCGCCGAGCTCAACCAAAATTGCCACCGACCGCCCCAATGCGCCACGCGCAGCGCCCAGCAGGGCCGCCCTCGTGCACCATAGCCAACGGGAGGTACAACTCCCCTCTCTCTCCCCTCTTGTGCTTCCATAACGGCTCACAACGCTGTACTTATACTACGAGACTCAAGCCTCCCAGTGCGCATATGGGATAACTTGCCTACCACGTGGCAGCTCGCAGAATCCCCTACCCTCCAAGGACCTTGGAATTCCAAAAAAAACATTTTGACTGTACAATTTTTTGCCCCCCTTTGAGGGCTTGCTGATTGTCACCAAGTGATCCGATTGCTGAGCCGAAAAACCCTACCACAAGCTCACCGTGCCGCCCTAAAAATGACCGGCTCCAACCGCATTTCGGGACTTCCCAAGACCCCATACTGAGGGCGCAAAAATCGATCAAAGCATCTGCAACCAACTTTGGACAAAGGCACCCAATCGCTGTAACTTTTTGCTCCGGACTCCATTTGATGTGCAGTCAATTCTTGCTAGCTCCGTATGATGCGTACCCTGCTCTAGCACCTTGTTGAGTCTCAAAAGATGCCAGATTGCATGATTCCCCATGTGGTCAGCAGGTGGGCACCAACCTAGCCCCCGGTAAAACTTCAACTGGCCATAAAATGCAAACCATGGCTCTGATCCACAACTTAAAAAGATAGGTAGGCTCCATGAATTGAGCTCTACACACCTGTACCTTGACTTCCACTTGGACCACCTATCCCCAACTGCCCTGTCCGTTGGGTATCTGCTACCCATTCCAACTTTAAATTTCAGTATCTTGCACACCGGGGCTCTGTTTGATGAGCTATCTGGACCTGCTCCTCTAGCATTTCAAGTTCTTCATTCTTGGACCCAAAAGTTGCACTTTGCATCTCATTCATCTGCTACCCAAATTATCACCTCATGGAGCCTTCCTTGGCCTATAAGCCGCATCAGGCATACATTTCCAATGCTACCTATCATCCCATGATTTTACTAGCTGCTCCAATCCTTTGCCATGCTTCCGCTCGCCTGCATATATCTACCCATGCCACTTTCTAGAGTCGACACACTTTGGTTGCACCATCATTGCCCACCCCCCAGTTGAGCATTAATGCTCAACCACATAAGAGCTTTATTCACCTTCTAACTGCAAAACCTGGCACACACTATGAGAAAACTAAAACCATATGTACACAGTTTTATTGCATCCTACTGCCAAACCTTCAAGTGGGTTGCCCCACTCCCTACGTCACATAGCTTCCACCTGGATCGAACACCTACCTTTGATATCTTCTAGCCATCTGCAAACGCTCACCAAAGTGCCGTACCCCAGCACCTAGACCACCATGTGTGTACGTTTCCCATAGCCTAGCTTCTGCACTCCATGCATTCCTTTGCAACCTGTCTACTCCCTACCAAGCAGCACCAAGCATATCATCATCAAAAAAACATGTACCTGACACCAAGCTCCAGCACATGTCTGACCCTCCCTCCCAACCAAATAAAGTGGACGCCTTGAGCATAGACCCCTGTACCTGTTGAACCAGCCTCCATAGAGCTGTATCTACCATCTTTTTCATCAACCATAGCTTACATACCTTCAATGGAAGCAAAGTCGCTGCTTGAGATTCTCCTTTCTCCACCATTGGACATGTCTGCTGCATTAAAATCTCCACCGTCTTTGGCATCATAACCTCTTCTTTGGCCACACACTCCATTCCAGCGTCATCGAGGCCTTCCTTGTCAACCGGCCCTTCAAGGTCGATCAACACCTCTTGCTTTTCAGCTTCAATTACCTATTCTTTAGGCACCCCTTCTACCGCTGCATCAGGTTCTTTTTGGGAAGAAAGCAACTCGGTCTCTACCGCACCATCCTTGTCTTTCTCCATAGACACGGCCGCTTTATCTCTCTTGGCAAAATTCTGCACATGTTGCACCACCATGGCACCTTCCACCGCTACTTTCATCAGCACAGCCATTAGCATGGCCCCACACAACACCTTCACTTGCATATCATCATCAGTAGGTCTAGACCGCTCCACTTGGTTTTCATCAAGCATCTCGACTTGCTGTGTTCCCTGCTCTTCTTGCACATGGGCTACTACCATATCATCAAACATATAAGAGGGCAGCTTTACCTTTACCAGTTCAGGTTCATCAGATTCTGTCTCTTCGTCATAGGATGTAGACTCATCCACACTATTCTCCTCGATTCTCTCCCAGTTAATCGAGCTTGTATGATCATCATCACCGACATCATATACCGACTCCGTATCTGCATCTCCTTCCGCTTGCTACTCCACAAAAGCTTCACCATCTTCACCGCTTTGCAAACTTTCTTCACATCATCTTCTGAACCCTCGGTATCTACATCTCAATTGCATTCTGCTACCTTTTCATGCAAACTCTCCACAAGAACATGCTTTATCTCTTCAATCCGTGCCAGAACCTCCACATCTGCTACCGCTTTTGCATCTTGGTTCACCTCAACATGGAGCTTCTCCTCGTTGATAGACTCTGCCACCCTCGGCACATGCACATCACTAATTGGAAACCTTCAAGGAACATAACAAACAGTAGGTCTGACCTTTACAGGCTCTACATTTTGGGAAATTGGAATCACCTTGGGCCGGACCAAAGAGCACTTCGTTACCTCTGCAACACGCATATAATCTACTGGCTTTAGCATACCCAATTCCAACTTTCACTTCACCTTTCTAATCTTTATCTTTGCCAGATAGACCATGTCTTCATAGGTATCTGCACCATCTTTGACCTTTTCTCTAATCCTCGGATGCAAGCACTTTAACAGCTTTGACAGCTTCAAAGATTGATTGCTTTTGACCCCAGTAGCAATCTCCAACTGCTTCCAACAGACTTCAAATTGCTCAATGAAAATAGAGAAATCTTTACTTACATACTGGTGTACCGCCTTCAGCCTTGCACCAGATTTTTCCACCGTAATCACCTCTCGAAACCACTCCAGAAACTGACTTTGCCACCTTTGCCATGATTCTCGATCACTGCTCTTTAAACCATCCAACCACACCTTAGCTCATCCTCGCATCAACAGCGGCACCATCTGTAACCTTTTTGCATTCGTTGACATATGCATCGACAGCAGCCATAATTAGAAATCTGCTAACCAATCCTCGGGGTCTTCAATGCCCGTAAATATGGGGCCAAAACCTTGCTCCACCATCTTTGCTAGCTTCAAACTCGACCATCAAACACTTTGTTAGAAAATAAGACGTAGCTAAATAGATTTTTGAGTAGATTACTTAATGGAGAGAGATAGATTTCACACACAAGAGATTATAGAGTAGAGAGAGAGAGAGAGAGAGAGAGTACACACGATATACGTGGTTCACCCAATGTGGGCTACGTCCACGGGAAAGCAGCCACTCAATGGCTTTAGCACTTCAAAAGAAGAAGTAGTTTACAAAGGGATTAAACCCTTGATAGAGCTCCTCCCTTGCTTCACTCTCACCACCTCACACTCACCTTGTTGCATCAACTTCACACTATGAAATGTGTGTAGAAATGGCCTCCTTTTATAGGCCAAAAGGGATGCCCTCTCTTATGAGAGACAGCCATGTGTAGCCGCCCTTGTGCGAATTAGTCCAAATCGGACCCTCCAATCCGCCCATGTGTGGCCGCCCTTGAGAAGACAAGTCGGCTTTTGAATTCGGCCACCGGCCATTGAATTCGGCCACCGGCCATTGACTTCCGACCACCGGCCACCGGCCATTGACTTCCGACCATCGGCCATCGGCCATTGACTACCGGCCACTGGCCAACCGACCAGTTGTTTTCTGACCACTTTTCGACCGCCGCCCGGCCATAATATTCCGGCGAAAAGGAATATTCTAGCGAAAAAAAAAGTCTCGGGGGCCTCCGCCCCCGAGGCCTCTAAAGTTGCCCGTGATTCTTGTCCGTGAAAATTTTGGTTTCCGGTGAGTGATTTTCCTTCATGTACGATGGCTTCTCCTCATAATGGGGGCCTTACAAATGTGCGCTTTTACCACATAAAATTACAAGGGTAAATCATGCTCCATACTTAACACACTTGACCATTAGCCAACCACTTTGTCGGCTAGAAAACACCACTTTCAACCGCAAATTGGAGCATCAGACATCTCCTTAGTGCGGGCACTAGAAGATGGAGAGGGGAAATAGGAAACACACCCAGAACACAAAATATCTGCCTCTCTATAGCCCAGGGATTCCTCAGCACCCCTAACCTCTCAAAAAACACCTTCAAATTGGCTAATTTGCACTAACAACTCCACTTTAGCACACTAAACAACTATCTCACACCTTGCAAAAAACACCTTGCAGCGCAAATACACCCACACTACTCAACTCACACTTTTCCACTCACAAAACACCCCGATTCTGCCCTCTTGGTAGCACCCTTCAAGCTGCAGGCAAACCTTCTGCAAGCAATGGCCAATACACAAAGAGCGAGAGAAAAGGAGGGGAATGGGGGGAAGCAACACAAGAAGTAGGGGCAAATATGTGGTATTATTTCATAGGGAAATAGTGCAATCAAGTATGCAGCTTCAATGGCAAGCTTTGCACTACACAGACTTGCAACTCTGATTCACACACTCTGGCAGAAAAACCCACCTTGGTCAAAAGACCCCAAAAAATGAAAGTTTATCTCCTTTTATAAGGGTGTGTCTAGGAGACTCAAAAAAGAAATAAGAGGTGATCTTCCATGTCACGCACTTCACTTGTAGCTCCATTTAGAACTTTCCTTGCACTGCCACCATTTGTTATAGTTCATTTTTAAAAACAATTGCATGCTACACATCTTCCTAATGTGCGTCCAACTCGACCGCCCGACTTGACTTGCATTATCTGGCCACTTTGAATTGAATCCTTTGAACACCTTCCCCCTCTTCCATTTGCTCTCCCCTACCCCTTTGGCGGGATTGGTCTCTTGGCCGGACCTTGTGAGCCCCTTCTTGTGCTCCAAATTGACCTCCTCTCACTGTTGCGGGACCACTTTCTTCCATGAGGGGGGAGGCAATAGCGAGGTCGCTATTGCCCTTCCTCGTTTCCTTCAAAAATTTGGGGCTCCAACGGAGCCGCGGGATCACTTGCTAGCCGGATGCCACATCATCACATACTCCACGTGGGTGCAGTGCCCCTGGTGCCGCCCAGCTCAGCGAAAATCGCCATCGATCGCCCCAATGCGCCACGCGTAGTGCCGAGTAGGGCCGCCCACTCGTGCGCCATAGCCAACGGGAGGGAGAGCTTCTCTCTCTCTCCCCTCTTGTGCTTCCATAACGGCTCAGGCGCTATACTTATACCGCGAGACTCAAGCCTCCCACTGCGCATATTGGATAGCATGCATGCCACGTGGTAGCTCGCACGATCCCCTACCCTCTAAGGCCCTTGGTATTCCAAAAAAAACCTTTTGACTGTACAATTTTTTTCCCCCCTTTGAGGGCTTGCTAATTGTCACCAAGTGATCCGATTACTGAGCCAAAAAACCCGACCGCGAGCTCACCGTGCTGACTTGAAAATGACCGGCTCCAACCGCATTTCGGGACTTCCCAAGACCCCATACTGAGGGCGCAAAAATCGATCAAAGCATTTGCAACCAACCTGGACAAAGGCACCCAATCTTTCAACTGCTGTAACTTTTTGCTCCGGACTCCGTTTGACGTGCAATCAATTCTTGCTAGCTTTGTATGATGCATACCCTGCTCTAGAATCTTGTCGAGTCTCAAAAGACGCAAGATTGCATGATTCCCCATGTGGTCAGGTGGGCACCAACCTAGCCCCTGCTAAAACTTCAACTGGCCATAAAATGAAAACTATGGCTTTGATCTGCAATCTGAAAAGATAGGTAGGCTCCATGAATTGAGCTCTACACACATGTACCTTGACTTCCACATGGACCACCTATCCCCAGCTCCCCTGTCCATCGGGTATCTGCTATCCATTCCAACTTTAAATTTCAGTATCTTGCACACGGGGGCTCTGTTTGACAAGCCATCTGGACCTGCTCCTCCAGCATTTCAAGCTCTTCATTCCTAGACCCAAAAGCTGCACTTTGCATCTCCTTCATTTGCTACCCAAATTAGCCCTCATGGAGCCTTCCTTGGCCTATAAGCCGCATCAGGCATACAATTCCGCTGTTACCTGTCATCCCATGATTTTACTAGCTGCTCTAGCCCTTTGCCATGCTTCCACTCACCTGCATATATTTGTCCATGCCACTTTCTAGAGTCGACACACTTTGGCTGCACTAGCGTGCTTATTATCTATTGAGCCGAAATTAGCCCATTTTTGCAAAATCTTGCCACCATCAGTTCCAACATGTCACAACAAGTCTACAAATCAACTTTGGAGCAATTTGGACACTCCAAACATTTGCACCAACACTTCGTCATTTTTAAAATCCTTCCACCAAAAATGTGACTCCAACCTGGTATTTTTGCATCCAAATTTTGCCAAAATTCAAATCCTACTTATTTTCAATGCTTATTACCCATGTGCATAGCCAAAGCTCAAATCTGGAGCCAAAATCATGCCTTGGATAATAAACACACTTATTATTCCTAATGCAAAATTTTTGCAAGTTTGACATTTTTAGTGATTATATTTTGTCTTTATGGCTCCAAATAGTAATAATTTACCTTCAATTTTGAATTTTTGATTAGCTACAGCAGAGTTGGGGCTTGATATAAGATTTCCCACTCTAAAATGTACCTAATGTTAGATTATGTTGTAATTGTTCCACGTTCAATGTAGAACCTACCAACTACCCCAAAGAAGAAGACTCAAAAGTAGAAGCTTCTGGAGCTCCCAAAGTATTCGCTAGAAGAAGAGTCTATTAGGGAAGCCAATAAGACGTTTGTGATACTAAAAGAAAATGATAATGTGGCTTAGGCTCTTGAGCTCAGAAAAGCCCTGATCAAGCTTGGCTTGCTACCCTTTTACCAGATGGATCCTTGTGGAGTGGATCTACAAAGATCCTGTGAGCTATTGAACTCCATTCAATAAGATGGGATAGCAAGGATCTTTGACTCCATCGGCCAACCCACTGAAGTAAACATCTCCAAGAAAATTGTGGTTGAAGCTCTAAAGCTCCTAACAGAAGGAGCATATATGAGGTCCAAAGAGAAGAAGAGGATTGGGGTATTCACTCGTAACATAACTATGACAACATTTCAAATTATGATCCACAAGCTGATAGATAAACCCACCTACCTCTTCCATCAACATTTCCACTTCACTTCCATAAGGCCACCCCAATATACATGCCCCAAACATGTGGGCATTACCTTTCACCACATCTTTGAGAAACAAGTTATCAATGCCCATAGATCATGCATCCTATGTACTAAATACTCTCAAGAGTACCAAGAATTCAAATGGAATTAGCTATTTGCAAGCCTTGGAGGTCCTCACTAGATCTAGATACCATGTAGTGGGCATGACTGACAACCTGCAACCTACCCCGGATCAGAATGCATGGTTTGTAACCGGCATAAAAAATGAAGATCAAGAAGAAGAAGAGGAGGACTCAACACCACCTATCAAGAGATAAGTGGAAAATGGCTCAACAACGTCCTACAGAAAGTGATGAGCAAAGCAACAAGGATACCAAGGGTGAACCTGAGGATCAGCCCTTGGAGGAAAGTACTCTAGACATTGAAATGAAAGAAGAGAAAAGACGAGCGGCCAAAGGCAAGAAGAAAATGGATGAAAGGCTAGCAACAAGAGCAGGCCCACCAAAAAGATAATTAAGAAGATCTAAGAGTATGCACCCCACAAGACACTACACATTCTAAAATAAAACAAGAAAAAGATCAACAAGAGGAATCTAGCACTTCTTAAACAACCGATATACAAGAGATTGAAGAATATGCACAATTCACACGTCATATAAAGGAAAAAATGACAACTATCATCTATACCCGAGAAGATAGAATCAAGCAAGTCAAGTCAGCCAACCTACACATAATTGCCTAAGTAGATATGGTGGATGATTTTGTGGAGGAAAGTAGCACTCTATACAACAGCCACAAGAAAAGATCTCTAGCATGCAAGAGGCTAACACCAAACACGTGACTGAGTTGAAGGAGATGACCACATTGGTGGAACAACTAACCATAGCTAGTGAGAGCCATGAAAAGAAACTTCAAGAAGTGAATGCCACACTTCCCGACACAAATACACTGCACAGTGACTACAAACCTAGCTGGAATTGTCCAACCTCCAAGTAGCACAAGTAGAGGCACGATTTAAAGATCAAAATGAAGTGTTGGAGAAGTTGAAGGCCAACCCCACCGTTCTCACTCTACAGGATATATATATATATATATCCTTAGAGATTGAGCTAAAGCTGGAGCAAATGTAAAGTCAAGAGTTATCAATCTCACTCATGACAAAAGAGGATGCCTATCAAAAAGAGATTTCAAATTTGCAATCAGCCTTGGTAGCTACCCAAGAGAAATTGAAGGGCATGTAGGAGGAGGATCTGTCTAAATCATTGCAAGCAGAGAGAGAAGCTCTACAATTCTTGCAGTATGAAGAGGAAACAGATGTTCTTCACTTTCAAATCATGTATCTTTGGCCCCATGGTATAAAACCTTCATGTGAGATTTGTGGGTAGCAGTAAAAGAAAAGCTTTTCATAAAGTACTATGAAGCTCTTGAAGCCTTGAAGAAGCAGTGAAAAGCCCAAAAACTAAAACACTACCCAATCCCATAATGTTTTTTCGTGGACGATCCAGTCTAGGAGGGTAGAAATGTTAGCCACATTGCTAACATCAAAGCCTATATGTAATTTTTTATCTTTTTTGAGCAGTTTGGACATCTCTAGCCTAGAGTCTTTGTAATTTATTGATTCTTGGATTAAAAATGTAAAGATTATGACCCATATAGAGTGGGATTGAATGCTTCCAAATTGTATCAGTGAGTTTTTTGGATGTAAAAAGAGTTGGATATCATTCCCATTTTTCATCTCAAGACTTTTGGCTAAGGTATAAAAGACAATTTTTGTAAAACCTAAAAGATGTTTTTGGATAATAAACAGTATGAAATTTTTGCAGAGCACTATGTACGCTCCTATTTTCTTCTCAAGCTCATAACTCCCTTGGGGAGTGTCTCTTTACCTTCTACTTCATCATGTTCATGGGTGAAAGCTCTTTGTAACATTGTGCTTTTCTCATGGTAAAATTGTGTTTTTGTTGTAGATAACCTCCTTCTTAACCTACTCATAACTCAAAATCTACACAACAAAACTTCATTTTATGCATTGGAGGGGGGTTGGGGCATCATTGTTAAGCTCTAGGATGCATTCGACACTGAAAACAATTATGCCAAATCTGCCTTGTAGATAATAAGCACGATCTTGGCAAGTGGTCAAAAGGGGGATTTGAGGCATATGTATGTGTCTTTAGGCATTATTTATATGACCTATAAGTTTCATCTTGATTGGACTTTGTTTGCTTAGTGAATTGACAAGATTTTTTTGTGGTGTCGTAGATAGCATTTGATGGCTGACATGTAGCCAAGTGTAGCTTCGAGTAGATATGGATCGAGTGTGTTTTCCAAGATCCTGACAACTTTGTGTAGCCTCCATACACTAGCTGAGTTGACTCTATCCCAATGACATTTATGATCGTGGTTCTCATTGTCACCGCAATAAGATAGTGAGGCTTGGAAATAAGGGAGCCCCACATCCACCAAGTAAGCTTTCATTGAAAGCAAGAGATAACCAAATCCCATAATTTCTTGAAAGTTGTATTGAAACCCATGGAGATTCATAATAACATGAACACTTGTCTACCTTTTGTGACCTTACATTTGTGATCAACTAGCCATGAAGGGATGGGTGAGAATGAGGAATGATTACTTGTCTGGAATGGTTCACTTTGGATCTAGAGGCTTTGTAGAAGGTGGGCTAGAGAGTCCCAAAACTTTAGGATAGAGAACTTATAATTTCTCAAAAGAGCATGTTTGTCATCCACAAACTAACAGAGACATTGTTGTTGATTAGAGTTTGGAATTTGTACTCCTCTAATTAGACTAGCGTTCATATTTCCTTTGACTAGACAATTACTACCCATCCACCACAATAGCAAAAAGAAGGGCAGCCAACGAAAAACCTTGTCAAACCAATTATCTAGGCACAAAGGCATCTGACAAAAAGTTTTTGATGGAGACCCTTGCTCGAGCATTGCGAAACAAAATCGTGACATACCATAGCAATTTTTGGTCCCCTATTTCTCAGAATTTCAATACTAAATGACCATTTTGATCATTCACAAGCTTTGTCAAAATCTATTTTCACAAACAAAAATCGTAACCAATATCCTCCGCATGCTCCATGCCTTTCCAATGTGCAATTGCAGTTTCCAAAATGCTTCTTCCTTTGATGAAACCTTTTTGTTCTATTGAAATCCCTAGGATCAAGATTGGGGTGATCCGACTTGCTATTGCTTTTGTAAAAATCTTACATAGATAGTTGTGAGCATGGTTAAGGGCCTTCAATTGGAAAGATCATCTTTAGCTCCCCTCTTATGTCAAAGCTTCATGACACATGTGTTTGATAGCATGCAATATAGTTGCATACTCTAGTGATCCTTCCCAGACCCTAAGAAGGCTGGGGGAATTGTCTTCTTAAAAGTAATGAAGAATTCTACAAGGAGTCCATCCATCCTAGGATACATGTTATTCTTGAAGGATTCTATGGCTATTGGATGTCATCTTGAGAAATGGATTGGTGAGAGCAAGATGGCTATTGCTTGAGGGCACTATCTGATTCCTTTGGGCTATTATCTCATTGTTATTTGTGTTCTAGCATTCTGCACCTAGGGAGAAATAGACTCTTCTACACTGGAAAGGTTCTCAAAGTGGTTCTTAGTGAGAAGAAGACTTTTCCTTGCATTAGTAGCGGTCACTTACTCATGGTTGGGATGTGCATGAAGTCCTTAGCTTGGTTCTTAATAAGAAATTTGAACATTTACTTAGTACGTCGGTAATCTTGCCTACCCACCATTCTCCAAACAAGCATGTGAAATGTTGGAGGGTTATGGTTTCCTCACTTCCAAGTTGAACATTGATCTTAGAGATTTGATCATGTTGAGATTGACCTTGGGAGGCGGCCTCTTCCATGCAAACAAGCTCCACTACAAAATCTCCAAGTGTTTACTGCGTTGTAAGTTACCGTGTTTTGTAGAGAGAAGGTGCAAATTCAAGTAGAGAAACAAGAGAGAGGAGGGCGGGGGGTTCTTTTTTGTGTGTTTAAAATATTGCCGCGACAGTTTCCACTATTTCTACCGTGTTTAGTACCGTCGTCATTACCGTTGCCGATGTTATATCGACAACCAAATTTAGCGCCTAAACTTTCAAATGCTGGCTTAAAATCAACATCCCCCCCCCCCCCCCCCCCCCCCCAAATTTTGGTGTTTCCCTCCTCTCAATAAAAATTAAAGAATATTGATTAAAACCTCAAAGTTAAAAATAAAGTTAGCACTCATTTTCATTTATTCCTTTTGAAAATGTTGTTTATGTAATTTTTTTAATGGAATTTAGGGCTTTTCTAATTATTTATTTTTTAGGAAACATGACTAAAAAAACAACATTTCGTGTGTGCAAGACATTGACTAGGATGATCGTGGTCCCCCTAGAGGGCCTGAGCGTGATCGTTGGCTCAAGGAAAAAATCCTTTATCCTTGTGCCAAGTGCAAAAGGGCAATCCCTCGCTTGAGGCGCATTGCCTTGGAGCACGTGGAGAACGAAGGGCTTTGGCATCCTCAAAAAAGCGCTCGGAGAGATGAGAGCGTGACTCGCCCGTCGCTTGAGGAGGTGACCCATTGGTCTATGTTTGGTGGTGGTGCACCGGCGCGCAAGGCCAAATGGTAGAGGCAAGAGCGACTGGGAAATTTGGGTGCACCGCATGGTGATCCTCCCGTTGGCTCTACTTCAGCAGCTCCTATGGCGTCTCCGTCGCACTTTGAGGCAGAGGATGAGCACATGTTCGACATGTGTGATGAGTTACTAGATCATGAGCGTGACGTGTGAGAGGATGATTGTCAGCCTTGCACTAAACGGACTGCCAAAATGGAGGATAGATTGATGACGAGTGTCCCAACACCTCTTTACGATGGTGCACGGTACTCGGTCCTCCGAGCATCGTTGGAATTCCTCACTTACAAGAAAAATTTGGTTGCAGTAATGCAAGTGTCAATGCACTACTTCTATAAGTATGGAATATGGCTTTTATATACTCTCCACTCGCTTTATGGTGCCATCTACCTTGAGCCCCTCATCAAGGAGTTGGAGGAGTTATGGAGAGGCATTTCTGTTGTCAATGTCTCACTTGTAAAGGAGGGGAGAGAGGTCATTGTGTGAGGAATCCTTATGTGGACTATGCACGACTATCCTGGTCTTGGAGAGATTTCTGGTAACCCCCTTTCCTCTGTCTCTCTCTCCCTCTTTCCCTCTCTTCCATTAGTTCACTTTAGTTCACTCATCTCTCTAACCATATGATATGTATGCAGGGTTGTCCACATCGAGGCATAATGCATGTCCTACTTGCGGGCCATCGTTGGTGACGGAGAGACTCGATTACTTGTGCAAGGTATTCTATCCAAACAACCATTGTTTATTACCCCAAGGGCATAACAAGCACAAGGCTCCAACAAATGGGAAGACCTCTCTAAAGCTCACGATGGCAGATTGGGCAACCATTTGAGAAGAACACCACAACAACAATCCGGCTCCGTGTCCTCCACCAAAAGGTATGTCAAAGTATTCCATATTTTTAAGGCTTCCCAATTGGAAGGACTTAAAAATACAACGCCTCTTGGATCCCATGCACACATTTAAGAATGTAGCCCAAACACTATGGTCCCACATTATTGGCAAGAAGGACTCTTTGGGGACGAGAGAGGATTTGAGGTTTTTAAAACATCTCCCTGTCTCTACTACTCCACGTCGTGCCCCAAATAGAAAGATTGTGCTTCCTAAAGCACCATGGATGCTAGCCAAAGAAGAATTAGACAAGGTCAAGGGTACCATAATCCACTGCCTCTATTCGCACACCAACAGGATACATGAGGTCGCTAAAGGGAGCTTTCACAAAAGCGAAGAAGGGTGGAAGCATTCAATTGTATGGGTTCAAGTCCCATGATTGGCACAAGATGCTTCAGGTAATCTTCATACTCCCTTTGTGTGTATGACTATCACTCACTTTCCCTTCCCCTGATTTACATTGTAGTTCATTCTGTCGGTGAGTATGTGTATATGTCAGGACAAGAAAGTCAAGGATTCTATTTTCAAACTAGGAGAGCTAGTAAGGTACACCACAAGACTCCACTCAACTACACCTTTTTTATGTACACAATAATTTCAACTAGCACTTAGTGTATCGTTTTGTGTTTTCTTGCAAATTTGTGAGCTCCAAGGAAATCAAAATAGATGCTATCCTTGCTGCTCAAACACTTGCAACAGACACTGTGTGTGCCATTGAAGATGCATATTTTCCTCGATCGGTCCTTCTTAGTCAAATTCACCTCTTGGTTCACGTGATGAAAGAGATCGCTATATGTGGAGTAGTGCACGCATGATGGATGTTCTTCTTAGAGAGTTTTTTAAAGAATCTCAAAGATTTTGTGTGGATATGGTCTCAACCTGAGGCACGTATGGCTGAAGGGTGGATCGTTCAAGAGGCATTTGTCTACATATGAGAGTATTTGGCACAAGTTGATCCTTCAATGCCTCACATGTGGTCAAACGAGGAAGATTCAAGGATGACTTCACACTTGCCAAGTGGAAAGGGGAAACTACTTAACATGGATATGAATCTATCACGAGTGGTCAATAACTTTTTTATTCTCAATGCAAAGATTATGACCAAGTTGTGGAGGGAAGCATGGAAACAAGCACATGGAGGAAGGAGGGCACCCCCAGTGCCTAGACACCTTGCATGTTTCCCAGATCTCATTAGTGCAGAGTGGATTCATGAGGGAATGATCGAGGCAAAAGTGCGTGGAGAAGACATTGCCAGCAAAGAATGGGAGTATGCACGAGGTTGCATACCAAAGGTAGAGTACTCATAAACCTAAACCATATTGTAAATTTTTTTCTTGAAATTATCTTTAATATGTGTTTGAAAAATTAATATATATTTCTATTTTGTAGTGCCTTTCCTTTAACTCTATGTGGTCAAAGGGTCATCACTTTCGTACGCACCACATTGACGAGCATAGAACCACCATGGATTGTGCCATTATGGGCAACTTTGACACAACGGTGATGAAGCCAGGTACTGCAGAACTATTGAAAGGATACTAAAGGTTAATTTTAGAACCTTTCATACCTTCATCTTTGAGTGCAAGTGGTTTGCAAATGTGTCTAAACGACATGAGAATGGCCTCTACATGGTGGACTCTAGTGTGCATCACACAGGGAGGTATGACAATTTAGTTTTACCGCGCAATTGTGAGCAGGTGAGTGACATGTACCTTTTTTATTCTTATTTTCTTTAGCATTAGTGATACCAATGTTACTCACTTTGAGCTTCTATTTTATAGGTCATCTATATCCCAGCAATCCACCAACCAAAACTTTGGTTCGTAATTCCCGTAACACCTCGGGACAAAACCATTTTTTCCACTAATGAAGTGGAGACTATCTTTGACCATCTTCCACCTCCGACTTTAGATGAGGTGGAAATAGAGGAGAGGGAGGTTGATGAATCAAGTCAGGCGGCAGCGAGTCTTAGCGAGGATGATTGTGATGATGATGACGTTGATGAGATGGAGGATGATGAACTCAAAGATGATGAAGGCAATGCATCCACAAATGACAATTCCATTTAGGAGCCATGGGCTTAAAATTGGATGATGCCTCATATGTAGAGATCTTTTGGAAGATGATTCATAAACATTTTGTAGTTATGAAGTTTTTTGGTCGTGTAATCCATTCATCTCTCTCTCCGCCCTCTTCCGCTCAATTATGTTAATCAATTGGCAGTGATTATTTTAGTTGTAACCAAGTGTAATCTTACAACCCCCCCCTCCTCCTCCTCCCTCTCTCTCTCTCTCTCTCTCTCTCTCTAAAAACGCAGCCGTTTTTTGACCTAGTAGACAGCAGTCCACTCTTTTGATCATAACTTCTTCATTCGAACTCCGATTTGGGTGATCTATAGCCTCAATCGAAGAGCACGAAGTCCTCTACATATTGATGTAAAGACAAAAATTTTCAAAGTTATGGAAGTCGTTTTTGTAGCAGCATTTCCGAAGTGAACAGGTTCAACAAAATTGATTCTCATCTCCTATTTTACATACAATGTCTTCCGGCACTCGCAAGGGTTCTTCTTCTTCAACAAGGTCCACAACCATTGTGGAAAATGATCCAAAATCTCCTAAGTGTGGAGATAGCAACACAACCACCCAACCAACGACATCGAAAACCATGATCATGGCGTACTTGGTATCATTGCAAGAGACCGTAAACAAACAAGGCGAAGACTTACGAGCACTTGCAATGGAGAATGGCACGCTAAGGGTACTTGTGGTTGAGAATGAGAATCTCAAGAGGACACTTGAGATGCAAACAACACGTTTGATGCAACTTGAAGAGGAAGTCAAGGAATGTAAACGCTCTCTTGTGGACTTGAATGCTTTGAAGGAGCGGATGAGCAAAGTAGAGCATGACCATGTATTGAAAGAGGAGAAATTTGACACTATGAGACGGGATGTATGCGACATGAAAAATGTATGCACAAACAAGTCTTGGACTGATGTATGTGGTAGCAATGTGATTTCTAATTCCTCACTCATGCAAGCTATGGTTCAAACAAAGAATGTTGAGAATGTGGATGTGGAGGAGTTGAAGGAACGGAAGCGACGTTCCAAGAACATTGTTATTCGTGGAATTCCCGAAGAGAAGTTAGAGACACCTCCTTCTCTTGCCATTGTTATTGAAGATTTCTTCAAAACCCACTTTGGCATGTCCGGAGTTATGGTCTATGGAGCACATAGAGTGGGGAAGCAAGGAGCTCCTCGCTCGGGAGAACGGCCAATTGTATGCACCATGCCGGATGAGACCAAGCGAAAGATTATCCTTGATAATAGCTGGATCTATTTGAGGGATACAAAATGTTTTGTATGTGAAGATCGCAATATTAAGCAACAAAATATGTGTCGCAAGGCATATGAGGAAAAGAATAATAAAAACAAGGAGATCTCTCATGAAGAAAATGTGCCCAAGGAGGAGGCAAGTCTCTCAAGCAAATAGGTATGCGTGACCTATGAGACCGAGTTACAATTGAAAATATGCTTTTGGAATTGTAATGGATACCCATGGAATGCGAGGGTTGGCATTGATGAACTAACAAGCAAAGCCGATGTTGTACTTCTTGTTGAAACTTGGGAGCATGATACACAAAGGATTAACGGCTTGGAGGATTACAATGTGCATTCACTGATGTGGTCAAAGAATCTCAAGCAACGAAGAGGACAAGGAGGGTTAGCATGTATGGTTAAGAAAGGATTGGAAGATTTTGTATCAATTGTGAAAGATGACAAGTACAAACGTTATGTATGGCTGAAAATTATGACACAAAAAAGAGCACCCATTTTCGTAGCCGGTTGCTACATTCCTTATCATGATTCTCCCTTTTATGCTTGCATGGATAGAGATCAACCATTTTCTGATTTGGAAGAGGACATTGCTTATTTCAAAGGTGAAGGTGATGTTATTGTATTTGGGGATATGAATGCTCGCACAAAAACATTGCAACATGATACTCAACAATTTGATATGCCATACATTTCAAGGGAGTTGGAGGAAGTTCACTTGTATGATCGTACTTCAATGGATGAGAAAGAGCCGGATTACTATGGAAAGTTACTTTTACACATGTGTAATAGCACGGGTATGCTCATTGCCAATGGTGTATCTTTGTGGAGTGGAACCAATGGATTTACATGTAGGAGACATAATGGGGATAGTGTGATTGACTATATGCTACTCTCTGAAGCCATCATGTATCGCATAAAGAGTTTTATGTTTGGTCAATAGACCCTGGAATCCGACCATCGCACCTTATGTATTGACCTTTCATGTGGAGAAGCAACTAAGCATGATAATCTCAGCCAAAGGAAAGAGAAGTTATCACTATGTATGGATTTCAAACGGGCACCAATGTACATTGAAATGGTTGAGCAAAAATTATGGATGACAAAGCTTCAATGTGATGCACCATTGGAAACTAAATGGGAAGCTTTCAAGAAAGCTATTTGTTCTTGTGCGGAAGAATGCTTTGCCATAAAGCATCTCCATGCTATCAACAAAGATAGATCACGCAAAAGGTGGTTTGATAAAGAATGTCAAGATGCTCGATAGTCCTTGATAAAACTTGATGCAACTACGGACAAAGACAACTATCAAAGTCATTTGCATACATACAAGGCATTGGTTCAAAAGAAGAGAAGAAGATGGGAAGTAAAGCAACAAGAATTTCAAGTCCAAGAAAAGGCACATGCATGTGGAAGATTTTGGAGAAACTTGAGAGGCAAGCGGGTTGAGAATTTTGGCAACTTGAGTCTAGTGGATATGTACACACATTGTAGGCAATTATATGAGCAAGAAAATACTGAAAAAATGTCATTTTATGGTTCACTCCCATGTATGCCACCTTTTTTTACTATTGAGGATGTATGCGGTGGGCTTGAAAAGTTGGCCTCTCGCAAAGCGAGAGATCTTCAAGGTATCAAGCCAGAGATGATCAAATGGACGGGAGATTTTACCCATGAGTGGATGTGTGATATGTTCAACCTTGCACTTCAACATGGTATGCCTTATGATTGGAGTACTAATTGGGTTAAGCCTTTGCATAAAGGAGGGGATGTAAAGAATGTAAACAACTACCGGACTATAATGATTGGGTCTCTTATGGCAAAGTTGTTTGGGTGCATAATGGAGATGAAATTGAGTGATTGGGCTGAAGAGAATGACAAGCGTGCAAAGGGACAAGCGGGTTTTCGTCGATGCCATAGCACTATTGATCATCTTGTCACTCTTCGTGTTCTCATGGAGGAAAGTCGGTTGAAAGGGAAGCGATTGTATTGTTGTTTTGTGGACTTGAAGAAAGCCTTTGATATGATTCCACGTAACAATTTGTGGAGAAGGATGGAAGAACTCCAAGTGCCAAGTGAGTTTATGCTTGCGGTTTCTCGAATCTATGAGAAGGTGATTTGTCAATTGCGCATGGGAAGAGAAATTTCAGAAATTTTTGTAAGCACTATTGGGGTTAAACAAGGATGTCCATTGTCACCAACTCTCTTTGGTCTATGCATCGATCAATTGGAACAAATGGTACTTGACTTTATGTAAGAAGAAGGCATTGAACAGGTCACTATTTGCAATGCGGTAATCATGCTTTTGTTGTATGCGGATGATGTAGTGCTTCTAGCACACACTTTAGAAGATGCATAAAAGCTTATGGTTGTCCTTGAGAACTTTTGCTTGCATAGTGGGCTGATTGTAAATTAATACAAAACAAAGGTTATGCTTGTGAAAACCAACCATAAGGAGAAGCCATGCATTGTGTACAACAACGAGACACTTGAAGTTGTTGAGAGCTTTAAGTACCTTGGCCTTGAGGTTCCATCCAATCACAAGTGGCATGAATGTGCTATGCATCGTTTGGAAGCGGGAAAGAGAGAATATTATGCATTTGAGAACATGTGTAATGCGGGAAACATCAAGTGTTGGGTTCTCAAGAAGTATCTTTTTGATGCATTGGTGACACCGGTTCTTCTTTATGGAGTTGAAGTGTGGGGCGGGAGCATCTCAAAGTCTACTTGGAAAGAGTTTGAGAATGTCCAAAAGCGTTTTCTTACAAACTTTCTCCAAGTTAAGACACAAACACCATATATGCTCCTACTTCTTGAGTCGGGATCTCTTCCAATTGAGGTTTTGGGCATGGAAAGGGTTGTGGAGTACATGATAAAGATGCGCCAAAACCCCTCACATCGACTTCCTACAATTGCATGGGAAGCAAGCAAAAAAGTTCAAAAGATGCATAAAAGCAAGATCTTGAGCACGGGATGGATGCAAGACATAAAGAAGTGGTTTGGGAGATGGGATGCATTACACTTGCTACATGATGCTTCAATTGAATCTCAAGTGAATGAAGCTTTTCTACAACGCCAATGTATTACGGCCTGGGAGAAATCCGGTGGGTCACGCTTCATACATTACACCACCTATATTGCCCCCAACTACAAAACCATGTTCTTCGCTGAGAGAGGCAACCGTACTCACACTTACATGGTTGAGCCTATTCCCTTGTCCGCGATACGCACTATCGCAGCAATTCGGCTTAGCTCCCATTTCCTTCGATGCGAGATAGGGCGTTGGGGCAATGGAGAAGCGTCAAATCAATTGTGCACATTATTCTCACTGCAAATTCGAGAGTCTGAGTACCACACACTTCTAGAGTGCTCAACTTTTGATCACATCCGAACTTGCTTCTCTCACATTTTCAGCCATAACTTAGACCTACACACTTTCCTCTCCCAGCCAAAGTGTGGGCTCTCCATTGCGACTCTCATCACTACAATTTGGAGCATCGAGAGTCACTCATCAGCCATACACATACTACATCACATGTAACTTTGGTCCCATAGGTCATATTTGACCTCCGAGGACGATAATAAAATCTCTCTCTCTCTCTCTCTCTCTCTCTCTCTCTCTTCTTATCGTCTTTTTGAAGTTCAACCTAGCCGTTGAAGCTCAACCGCGCTACAAGGAAAGAGGTAAACACACACACATGCATAAACCGTAATAAAATTAAAAAAAATAGAGAATTCATAACATACCTCGTTCATTTGAAAATGGTTGCATGTGCTAGGCTTGTTTGGAAATGGTTTCTTTCCTATGCTTGTTGGGAAATGATTGCTTTGCTCGGCTTGTTTGGACAGAATGTTAGATAGAACTATTAAGTTTGTAGATTATATATATCTATATCTATATATATATATATATATATATATATATATATATATATATATATAGAGAGAGAGAGAGAGAGAGAGAGAGAGAGAGAGAGAGAGAGAAATTTAAAGAGAGGGAGATAAATGGAGAGGGATAAATAGAGAGAGAGAGAGAGAGAGAGAGAGAGAGAGAGAGAGAGAGAGAGAGAGATAAAGAGAGAATGAGAGAAAGAGGGAGAGATACAGAGGGATCGAAATAGAGAGAATGAGGGATAGATAAAGAGAGAGAGAGAGAGAGAGGAAAGAGAGAAGAAAGAGAGAGAGAGAAATGAAGAAAGAGAGAGAGAGAGAGATAGATAGATAGATAGATAGTTCTATTATCGTCCTGGGAGGTCAAATATGACCTATGGGACCAAATGAACATGTCACGTGGTGTGAGTGGAGTTCATAAGTGACTCTCGATGCTCAAAAATGACTGAAATGAGCGTAGCAATAGAGAGTCCACATCGTGGTTGGGAGAGGAAGGTATGTAGGGAGAGCTCATGGCTGAATATATGGGGAAAAGAGGACCTAATGTGGTCAAAAGCTGAGCACTCAAGTAGTGTGTGGTACTCACTCTCTCGCACTTGACGAGGGCATAAGGTGCAAAGTCGATGACACTCCTCGCCAGTGCCCCAACGTCCTGTCTCGCAGCGTAGAGAATGGGAGCTAAGACGAATGGAGGCAATGGTGCGGATCGTACTCAACGGGATGGGCTCAAGGATGTAGGAATGGGTTCGGTTACCTCGTTCCGAGAAGAAGAGAGATTTGTAGTTTGGGGCAACGTGTATGGTGTAATGGCTGAAGCGAGAACCTCCGGATTTCTCCCAAGCCATGATACATTGGCGTTGTAAGAAGGCCTCATTAACTTGGGAGTCGATCGACGCATCCTTGACCAAGTGACATGCATCCCATCTTCCAAACCATTTCTTGATATCAAGCATCCACCCCGAACTTAGTATTTTGCTCTTGCATGTCTTTTGAACCTTTTGACTTGCTTCATATGCGATTCTAGGAAGTCGATGCAAAGGGCTATGTTGTGTCTTACGCATGTACTCCACAACCCTTTCCATGCCCAAGACCTCAATGGGAAGCGATCCGGACTCAAGAAGTAAGAGAATGTAGGGTGTTTGTGTCTTGACTTGGAGAAAGTTGGTGAGAAAACGCTTTTGGACATTCTCAAACTCTTTCCAAGTAGACTTCCCGATGCTTCCACCCCACACCTCCACTCCATAAAGAAGCACCGGTGTCACCAATGTGTCAAAGAGGTACTTTTTGAGAGCCCAACACTTGATCTCTCCTGCATTGCACATGTTCTCAAATGCATAATAAGCCCTCTTTCCGGCTTCCAAGCGACGCATTGCACAATCCTTCCATTTATGATTGGATGGAACCTCAAGGCCAAGGTACTTGAAGTGATCTACCACTTCAAGTTTCTCATTGTTGTATACAATGCATGGATTTTCGTCATTGAGGGTCTTTACAAGCATAACCTTGGTTTTGGATCCATTCACGATCAGCCCGCTATGTAGGCAAAAGCGTTCCAAGACACTCATAAGCTTTTGTGCATCTTCTAAGGTATGTGCCAAGAGCACTACATCATCGGCATAAAGCAAAAGCATGATCACCGCATTTCCAATCTTAACCTCTTCTATGCCTTCTTGCTGCATAAAATCAAGAACCATGTATTCCAATTCATCAATGAGTAGCCCAAAGAGGGTTGGGGAAAGTGGGCATCCTTGTTTGACACCAATAGTGCTTGCAAAAAATTCTGAAATTCCATCTCCCATACGTAATCGACATATTACTTTTTGGTAGATGCGAAAGACTGCATGCATAAATTCTCTCGGCACTTGAAGGCTTTGCATACGTCTCCAAAGATTTCCTCGCGGTACCATGTCAAAAGCTTTCTTGAAATCCACAAAGCAACAATACAACTTTTTTCCTTTCAATGGAGACGCTTCTATAAGAACTCGAAGAGTGACAAGGTGATCAATAGTGCTATGATGCTTTCGAAAACCTGCTTGGCCAAGCGCACGTTTGCCATTCTTTTCAGCCCATTCACTTATCTTCATCTCCATGATACATCCAAATAACTTTTCCATCAAAGAACCAACCATTATAGTGCGATAGTTGTTCACATTGTTTACATCTCCTCCTTTGTGCAAAGGTTTGATCCAATTTGCACTCCAATCATGAGGCATGGCATACTGAAGTGCAAGGTTAAACATATCGCATATCCAATATCTTGTTTTCTTGCTTGTCCATTTAATCATTTCAGCCTTGACACCTTGAAGGTCACCTGCCTTGCGAGTAGCAAGTTTCTCAAGCGCGCGGCATACATCTTCAATGGTAAAGAAGGGAGACATAAATGGAAGGGAGCTACAACCCTCCATCTTATCAACATTGGGTTGCTCATAGAGGTTCTTACAATGCATATACATATCCTCAAGAGTCAAGTCACCAAAGCTCTCAACGCGCTTGCCTTTTAGATTTTGCCAAAACTTGCCACATGCATGTGCTTTCTCTTGTGCTAAAAGAAGTTGTTTTTCGACTTCCCACCTTCTCCTCTTCTTTTGAACAAGTGCTTTGTATGTGTGTGAACATTCCAAGTAAACTTCCTTGTCTTTGATTGCATCCAATCTTAGCAAGTGTTTTCGGGCTTGACTACATTCCATGTCAAACCATTTCTTCTTGGTGCTACCCTTCTTAGACCTTTTGCAAGACATGTGTTTCACCGAAAAGCATTCCTTCGCACAAGAGAAAATTACTTCTTTGAAAACTTTCCACTTGCATTCTAATGTTGGGCTCCCTTGATGCTCTATCATGCTTAACATTTGGTCCACCATATCAGCATATATAAGTGCTCGTTTGAAGTCTAGACGTAGGTACAAATGATTCACATCATGATTGGAGGCTACATGCTCGGGCCGTTTACCACACTTGAGGTCAATACATAACATCTTATGATCCGATTCCGGATTCCATTCACCAAGTGTAAAGCTTTGTATGCATTCTAGAGTGGCTTCTGAGAACAACATATAGTCAATCACGCTAGCACCATTGTGCTTTCTACATGTAAAGTCATTGGTGCCTTGCCATAGAGATACACCATTTGCAATGAGCATTCCGGTACTATTGCACATATGTAGAAGTGACTTTCCATAGTGATCCACTTCTTTTGCATCATTAGAACTTCGATTATACATGTATGCGTCATCCACTCTTCTTGATACATGCGGCATGTCGACTTGTTGTGTGTCGTGTTGTAACATATTTGTGCGAGCATTCATGTCTCCAAAAACAATGACTTCACCTTGATCCTTGTAATGAGAAATGTCTTCCTCTAGTTCAACAAAGGGCTGATCTCTATCCATATTCAAGCGAGCATAAAAGTTGGAGTCATAGTGAGGAATGTAGCAGCCGGCCACAAACATGACTTGACCATTTGGTGGGCTGATTTTCAGCCATAAGTAGCGTTTATACTTATCTTCTTTGACAATGGAAACATCTTTCAAACCCTTTTTGGTCATACATGCTACGCCTCCTTGGCCTCTTCGTTGCTTTGCATTTTTGGCCCACATCAAAGAATGTACATCGTATTTGTCAAATCCAAGAATTCGTTGCGCATCATGCTCCCATGTTTCGACAAGAAGTATCACATCGGAGTCATTGGTAAGCTCATCAATGCCAATTCCCGCATTCCATGGATACCCGTTACAATTCCAAAAGCTTATTCGCAAGCGTGAGTTGGTCTCATAGATCATGTGTCCCTATTTGTTGGGTGGACTTGCATCCTCCTCAAGTGACTTTTCTTCTTGAGATGATACCTTAACCTTCTTGCTTCTTTCCTCGTATGCTTTGCGACGTACATTTTGTTGCATAAGAGTGCGATCCTCATATACATTACAACCCGTTCCTTTGAGGTAGATCCAACCATTGTCAAGGATGATCTTTCTCTTTACCTCATCAGCCATGGTACATACAATAGGTCTTTCTCCCGAGCGAGGGACTCCTTGTTTTCCAACTCGATGTGCACCATAAGCCATGATTCCTGACATGCCAAAGTGTGTAGCAAAAAACTCTTCAATAGCAACCGCAAGAGATTGGGGTGTTTCCATGCTTTCCTCCTTGATTCCACGAATGACGATGTTCTTTGAGCGTTTTTGTCGTTCTTGCAATTCTTGAGTGTCCACATTCTCTACATTCTTTGCTTGGACAACGGCTTGCGTGATAGGAGATGTAGAAACCACATTATCCTTACATATATCAGCCCATGATTTGGATGCATTTCTCATCTCACATACATCATGTCGTATTGTATCTATCGTTTCCTCTTTCAATACATGATCACTCTCAACTTTGCTCAAGCACTCTTTCACTACATTCATGTCCACAAAAGAGCGTTTACATTCTTGAACTTTATTCTCAAGATGCATCAAGCGTGTTGTTTGCATTTCAAGAACCTTCTTGAGGTGCTCATTCTCCACAACGAGAACTCTTAAAGTACCATTCTCCATTGCAAGTGCGCGCAACTCTTCACCTTGCTTGTTGACGGTTTCTTGTAACGAGATCAAGTAAGCCATGATCATTGCTTCTGTTGTTGTAGACGATGTGGTTGGATTAGCATCCAAATTCCTTGGAGATTTTGCATCATTCTCCATGGCGAGTGTGGCTTTTCCACCCTTGCGAGTTTTGTCTGACATTGCCTTCAAGTCGGCAACAAAAACGCAAAGTTTTGACAGTTTTTTCACTTCTGAGATGCTGTTACAGCAAAGCCTTTCATTACACAGAAAAATTCTGTCTTTACATCAATGCGTAGAGGGCTTCGTGCTCTTCGATTGAGGCTATAGATCACCTAAATCGGAGTTCGGATGAGCAAGTTATGGTCAAAAGAGTGAACTGCTGCCTACTAGGTCAAAAAACGGCTGTGTGTGTGTGTGTGTGAGAGAGAGAGAGAGAGAGAGAGAGAGAGAGAGAAATGAAGAAAGAGAGAGACATAGAGAGTAGAACGAGAGAGAGAGAGAGAGAGAGAGAGAGAGAGAGAGAGAGAGAGAGGGACGGATAGATAGATAGATAGAGGGGGGGGGAAATGAAGAAAGAGAGAGAGGAATAGGGAAAGAGAGAGAGAGAGAGAGAGAGAGAGAGAGATAGATAGATAAATAGATAGATAGATTTTATTATCGTCCTCGGAGGTCAAATATGACCTATGGGACCAAAGTTACATGTCATGTAGTATGTGTATGGCTGATGAGTGACTCTCGATGCTCCAAAATTGTAGTGATGAGAGTCGCAATGGAGATCCCACACTTTGGCTGGGAGAGAAAAGTGTGTAGGTCTAAGTTATGGCTGAAAATGTGAGAGAAGCAAGTTCGGATGTGATCAAAAGCTGAGCACTCTACTAGTGTGTGGTACTCAGACTCTCGAACTTGCAGTGAGCATAATGTGCACAATTGATTTGACTCTTCTCCATTGCCCCAATGCCCTATCTCGCATCGAAGGAAATGGGAGCTAAGCCGAATTGCTGCGATAGTGCGTATCGCGGACAAGGGAATAGGCTCAAGCATGTAAGTGTGAGTACGGTTGCCTCTCTCAGCGAAGAACATGGTTTTGTAGTTGGGGGCAATATAGGTGGTGTAATGTATGAAGCGTGACCCACCGGATTTCTCCCAGGCCGTAATACATTGGCGTTGTAGAAAAGCTTCATTCACTTGAGAGTCAATTGAAGCATCATGTAGCAAGTGTAATGCATCCCATCTCCCAAACCACTTCTTTACGTCTTGCATCCATCCCGTGCTCAAGATCTTGCTTTTATGCGTCTTTTGAACTTTTTTGCTTGCTTCCCATGCAATTGTAGGAAGTCGATGTGAGGGGTTTTGACGCATCTTTATCATGTACTCCACAACCCTTTCCATGCCCATAACCTCAATTGGAAGAGATCCCGACTCAAGAAGTAGGAGCATATATGGTGTTTGTGTCTTAACTTGGAGAAAGTTTGTAAGAAAACGCTTTTGGACATTCTCAAACTCTTTCCAAGTAGACTTTGAGATGCTCCCGCCCCACACTTCAACTCCATAAAGAAGAACCGGTGTCACCAATGCATCAAAAAGATACTTCTTGAGAACCCAACACTTGATGTTTCCCGCATTACACATGTTCTCAAATGCATAATATTCTCTCTTTCCCGCTTCCAAACGATGCATAGCACATTCATGCCACTTGTGATTGGATGGAACCTCAAGGCCAAGGTACTTAAAGCTCTCAACAACTTCAAGTGTCTCGTTGTTGTACACAATGCATGGCTTCTCCTTATGGTTGGTTTTCACAAGCATAACCTTTGTTTTGTATTCATTTACAATCAGCCCACTATGCAAGCAAAAGTTCTCAAGGACAACCATAAGCTTTTGTGCATCTTCTAAAGTGTGTGCTAGAAGCACTACATCATCCGCATACAACAAAAGCATGATTACCGCATTGCAAATAGTGACATGTTCAATGCCTTCTTCTTGCATAAAGTCAAGTACCATTTGTTCCAATTGATCGATGCATAGACCAAAGAGAGTTGGTGACAATGGACATCCTTGTTTAACCCCAATAGTGCTTACAAAAATTTCTGAAATTTCTCTTCCCATGCGCAATTGACAAATCACCTTCTCATAGATTCGAGAAACCGCAAGCATAAACTCACTTGGCACTTGGAGTTCTTCCATCCTTCTCCACAAATTGTTACGTGGAATCATATCAAAGGCTTTCTTAAAGTCCACAAAACAACAATACAATCGCTTGCCTTTCAACCAACTTTCCTCCATGAGAACACGAAGAGTGACAAGATGATCAATGGTGCTATGGCATCGACAAAAACCCGCTTGTCCCTTTGCACGCTTGTCATTCTCTTCAGCCCAATCACTCAATTTCATCTCCATTATGCACCCAAACAACTTTGCCATAAGAGACCCAATCATTATAGTCCGGTAGTTGCTTACATTCTTTACATCCCCTCCTTTATGCAAAGGCTTAACCCAATTAGTACTCCAATCATAAGGCATACCATGTTGAAGTGCAAGGTTGAACATATCACACATCCACTCATGGGTAAAATCTCCTGTCCATTTGATCATCTCCGGCTTGATACCTTGAAGATCTCCCGCTTTGCGAGTGGCCAATTTTTCAAGCCCACCGCATACATCCTCAATAGTAAAAAAAGACGGCATACATGGGAGTGAACCATAAAATGGCATTTTTTCAGTATTTTCTTGCTCATATAATTGCCTACAATGTGTGTACATATCCACTAGACTCAAGTTACCAAAATTCTCAACCCGCTTGCCTCTCAAGTTTCTCCAAAATCTTCCACATGCATGTGCCTTTTCTTGGACTTGAAATTCTTGTTGCTTTACTTCGCATCTTCTTCTCTTCTTTTGAATCAATGCCTTGTATGTATGCAAATGACTTTGATAGTTGTCTTTGTCCATAGTTGCATCAAGCTTTATCAAGGACTTTCGAGCATCTTGACATTCTTTATCAAACCACCTTTTGCGTGATCTATCTTTGTTGATAGCATGGAGATGCTTTATGGCAAAGCATTCTTCCGCACAAGGACAAATAGCTTTCTTGAAAGCTTCCCATTTAGTTTCCAATGGTGCATCACATTGAAGCTTTGTCATCCATAATTTTTTCTCAACCATTTCAATGTACATTGGTGCCTGTTTGAAATCCATACATAGTGATAACTTCTCTTTCCTTTGGCTAAGATTATCATGCTTAGTTGCTTCTCCACATGAAAGGTCAATACATAAGGTGCGATGGTCGGATTCCGGGGTCCATTGACCAAACATAAAACTCTTTATGCGATACATGATGGCTTCAGAGAGTAGCATATAGTCAATCACACTATCCCCATTATGTCTCCTACATGTAAATCCATTGGTTCCACTCCACAAAGATACACCATTGGCAATGAGCATACCCGTGTTATTACACATGTGTAAAAGTAACTTTCCATAGTGATCCGGCTCTTTCTCATCCATTCAAGTACGATCATACAAGTGAACTTCCTCCAACTCCCTTGAAATGTATGGCATATCAAATTGTTGAGTATCATGTTGCAATGTTTTTGTGCGAGCATTCATATCCCCAAATACAATAACATCACCTTCACCTTTGAAATAAGCAATGTCCTCTTCCAAATCAGAAAATGGTTGATCTCTATCCATGCAAGCATAAAAGGGAGAATCATGATGAGGAATGTAGCAACTGGATACAAAAATGGGTGCTCTTTTTGGTGTCATAATTTTCAGCCATACATAACGTTTGTACTTGTCATCTTTCACAATTGATACAAAATCTTCCAATCCTTTCTTAACCATACATGCTAACCCTCCTTTTCCTCTTCGTTGCTTGAGATTCTTTGACCACATCAGTGAATGTATATTGTAATCCTCCAAGCCGTTAATCCTTTGTGTATCATGCTCCCAAGTTTCAACAAGAAGTACAACATCGGCTTTGCTTGTTAGTTCATCAATGCCAACCCCCGCATTCCATGGGTATCTATTACAATTCCAAAAGCATATTTTCAATTGTAACTCGGTCTCATAGGTCACGCATCCCTATTTGCTTGAGAGACTTGCCTCCTCCTTGGGCATATTTTCTTCATGAGAGATCTCCTTGTTTTTATTATTCTTTTCCTCATATGCCTTGCGACGCATATTTTGTTGCTTAATAGTGCGATCTTCACATACAAAACATTTTGTATCCCTCAAATAGATCCAACTATTATCAAGGATAATCTTTCTCTTGGTCTCATCCGGCATGGTGCATACAATTGGCCGTTCTCCCGAGCGAAGAGCTCCTTGCTTCCCCACTCTATGTGCTCCATAGACCATAACTCCGGACATGCCAAAGTGGGTTTTGAAGAAATCTTCAATAACAATGGCAAGAGAAGGAGGTGTCTCTAACTTCTCTTCGGGAATTCCACGAATAACAATGTTCTTGGAACGTCGCTCCCGTTCCTTCAACTCCTTCACATCCACATTCTCAACATTCTTTGTTTGAACCATAGCTTGCATGAGTGAGGAATTAGAAACCACATTGCTACCACATACATCAGCCCAAGACTTGTTTGTGCATACATTTTTCATGTCGCATACATCCCGGCTCATAGTGTCAAATTTCTCCTCTTTCAATACATGGTCATGCTCTACTTTGCTCATCCGCTCCTTCAAAGCATTCAAGTCCACAAGAGAGTGTTTACATTCCTTGACTTCCTCTTCAAGTTGCATCAAACGTGTTGTTTGCATCTCAAGTGTCCTCTTGAGATTCTCATTCTCAACCACAAGTACCCTTAGCGTGCCATTCTCCATTGCAAGTGCTCGTAAGTCTTCGCCTTGTTTGTTTACGGTCTCTTGCAATGATACCAAGTACGCCATGATCATGGTTTCCGATGTCGTTGGTTGGGTGGTTGTGTTGCTATCTCCACACTTAGGAGATTTTGAATCATTTTCCACAATGGTTGTGGACCTTGTTGAAGAAGAAGAACCCTTGCGAGTGCCGGAAGACATTGTATGTAAAATAGGAGATGAGAGAGAGAGAGAGAGAGAGAGAGAGAGAGAGAGAGAGATAAAGATTGAATTATCATCCATGGAGGTCAGATATGACCCATGGGACCGAAATCAAAGCATTACAAAGGATTTCTTAAACAGGAGGATCGTGAGATACATCTCAGTTAAGGACTGAGGGTGCAAAGAGGTGTCAAAAGGAAAGTTAAAATAAACAAAATTAAGAAGGGGAGAGAGAGAGAGCGAGAGACAGACAGACAGACAGAGACACAGAGAGAGAGAGAGGGGGGGAGAGAGAGAGAGAGAGAGAGAGAGAGAGAGAGAGAGAGAGAGTAGATAGATAGATAAATAGATAGATAGATTTTATTATCGTCCTTGGAGGTCAAATATGACCTATGGGACCAAAGTTACATGTGATGTAGTATGTGTATGGCTGATGAGTGACTCTCGATGCTCCAAAATTGTAGTGATGAGAGTCGCAATGGAGAGCCCACACTTTGTCTGGAAGAGGAAAGTGTGTAGGTCTAAGTTATGGCTGAAAATGTGAGAGAAGCAAGTTCGGATGTGATCAAAAGCTGAGCACTCTAGTAGTGTGTGGTACTCAGACTCTCGAACTTGCAGTGAGCATAATGTGCACAATAGAGAGACAGGGGAAGAGGGAGAAAGAGAGAGAGAAATAGATAAAGGGGGAGAGAGAGAGAGAGAGAGAGATAGAGAGAAATATAAAGAGAGGGAGATAAATGGAGAGAGAGGAGAAGGGAAATAGATAGAGAGGGAGAGAAACATAGATAAAGAGAGAGATAATTAAAGAGAGGGAGATAAATGGAGACACACACACACACACACACACACACACACACACACAGAGATAGATAAAGAGAGAATGAGAGGAAGAGGGCGAGATAGAGAGGGATAGAAATAGAGAGAATGAGTGATAGAGAGAGAGAGAGAGAGAGATAGATAGATAGATAGATTTTATTATCGTCCTCGGAGGTCAAATATGACCTATGGGAGCATAATGTGCACAATCGATTTGAATCTTCTCCATTGCCCCAACGCCCTATCTCGCATCGAAGGAAATGGGAGCTAAGCCGAATTGCTGTGATAGTGCGTATCGCGGACAAGGGAATAGGCTCAAGCATGTAAGTGTGAGTACGGTTCCCTCTCTCAGCGACGAATATGGTTTTGTAGTTGGGGGCAATATAGGTGGTGTAATGTATGAAGCGTGACCCACAGGATTTCTCCCAAGCCGTAATACATTGGCGTTGTAGAAAAGCTTCATTCACTTGAGAGTCAATTGAAGCATCATGTAGCAAGTATAATGCATCCCATCTCCCAAACCACTTCTTTATGTCTTGCATCGATCCCGTGCTCAAGAGAGAGAGAGAGAGAGAGAGAGAGAGAGAGAGAGAGAGAGAGAGAGAGAGAGAGAGAGGGAGAGTAGAAAGAGATAGGGAAAGAGAGGGAGAGATAGAGAGAGAGAGAGAGAGAGAGAGAGAGAGAGAGAGAGAAAGAGGGAGAGATACAGAGGGATAGAGAGAGAGAGAGAGGAAGAGATATAGAGGGATATAGAGAGAGAGAGGGACAAAGAGGGAGAGATAGGGAAAGAGGGAAAGAGAGAGAGAGAGAGAGAGAGAGAGATAAATAGGTAGATAGATTTTATTATCGTCCTCGGAGGTCAATTATGACCTATGGGACTAAAGTTACATGTGTGATGTAGTATGTGTATGGATGATGAGTTACTCTCGATGCTCCAAACTTGTGGTGAGGAGAGTCGCAATGGAGAGCCCACACTTTGGCTGGGAGAGGAAAGTGTGTAGGTCTAAGTTATGGCTGAAAATGTGAGAGAAGCAAGTTTGGAGGTGACCAAAAGTTGAGCACTCTAGTAGTGTGTGGTACTCAGACTCTCGAACTTGCAGTGACCATAATGTGCGTAGTTGATTTGACTTTTCTCCATTGCCCCAACGCCCTAATCACATCGAAGGAAATGGGAGCTAAGCCGAATGGGTGCGATAGTGCGTATCCCTGATAAGGGGATATGCTCAAGCATGTAACTGTGAGTACGGTTTCTCTTTCAGCAAAGAACATGGTTTTGTAGTTGGGGGCAATATGGGTGGTGTAATGTATGAAGCGTGACCCACCGGATTTCCCCCAAGCCGTAATACATTGGCGTTGTAGAAAAGCTTCATTCACATGAGTGAGAGACAAAGAGAGAGAGAGAGACAGAGAGAGAGAGAGAGAGAGAGAGAGAGAGAGAGAGAGAGAGAGGGGGGGGGGGGGGGGGGGGGAAATGAAGAAAGAGAGAGAGGGATAGGGAAAGAGGGAAAGAGAGAGAGAGAGAGAGAGAGAGAGAGAGAGAGAGAGAGAGAGAGAGAGATAGTTCTATTATCGTCCTCGGAGGTCAAATGACACCTATGGGAACAAATGAACATGTCACATGGTGTGAGTGGAGGTCATAAGTGACTCTCGATGCTCAAAAATGGCTGAAATGAGCATTGCAATAGAGATTCCACATCGTAGTTGGAAGAGGAAGGTATATAGAAAGAGCTCATGGCTAACTATATGGGGAAAAGAGGACCTAATGTGGTCAAAAGCTAAGCACTCAAGTAGTATGTGGTACTCACTCTCTTGCACTTGACGAGGGCATAAGGTGAAAAGTCGATGAGACTCCTCGCCAAAGCCCCAACATTTTGTTTCGCAGCATAGAGAATTGGAGCTAAGACGAATGGAGGCAATGGTGCGGATCGCACTCAATGGGATGGGCTCAAGGATGTAGAGATGGGTTCGGTTACCGCGCTCGAAGAAGAAGAGAGATTTGTAGTTTGGGGCAATGTGTGTGGTGTAATGGCTGAAGCGAGAACCTCTGGATTTCTCCCAAGCCGTGATACATTGACGCTGTAAGAAGGCCTCATTAACTTGGGATTCGATCGATGCATCCTTGAGCAAGTGACATGCATCCCATCTTCCAAACCATTTCTTGATGTCAAGCATCCACCCCGAACTTAGTATTTTGCTCTTGCATGTCTTTTGGACCTGTTGACTTGCTTCATATGCGATTCTAGGAAGTCGATACAAAGGGCTACGTTGTGTCTTAAGCATGTACTCCACAACCCTTTGCATGCCCAAGACCTCAATGGGAAGCGACTCGGACTCAAGAAGAGCATGTAGGGTGTTTGTGTCTTGACTTGGAGAAAGTTGGTGAGAAAACGCTTTTGGACATTCTCAAACTCTTTCCAAGTAGACTTCCCGATGCTACCACCCCACACCTCCACTCCATAAAGAAGCATCGGTGTCACCAATGTGTCAAAGAGGTACTTTTTGAGAGCCCAACACTTGATCTCTCCAGCATTGCACATGTTCTCAAATGCATAATAAGCCCTCTTTTCGGCATCCAAGCGACGCATTCCTCAATCCTTCCATCTATGATTGGATGGAACCTCAAGGCCAAGGCACTTGAAGCTATCTACCACTTCAAGCTGCTCATTGTTGTATACAATGCATGGATTTTCATCATTGAGGGTCTTTACAAGCATAACCTTGGTTTTGGATCCATTCACGATCAGCCCACTATGTAGGCATAAGCGTTCCAAGACACTCATAACTTTTGTGCATCTTCTAAGGTATGTGCCAAGAGCACTACATCATTGGCATAAAGCAAAATCATGATCACTACATTTCCTATCTTAACCTCTCTTATGCCTTCTTGTTGCATAAAATCAAGAACCATGCATTCCAATTCATCAATGAGTAGCCCAAAGAGGGTTGGGGAAAGTGGGGCATCCTTGTTTGACACCAATGGTGCTTGCAAAAAATTCTGAAATTCCATCTCCCATACGTATTCGACATATCACTTCTTGGTAGATGCGAAAGACTGCATGCATAAATTCTCTTGGCACTTGAAGGCTTTGCCATACGTCTCCAAAGATTTCCTCGCGGTACCATGTCCAACGCTTTCTTGAAATCCACAAAGCAACAATACAACTTTTTTCCTTTCAATCGAGATGCTTCCATAAGAACTCGAAGAGTGACAAGGTGATCAATAGTGCTATGATGCTTTCGAAAACCTGCTTGGTCTAGCGCACGTTTGTCATTCTTTTCAGCCCATTCACTTATCTTTATCTTCATGATACATCCAAATGACTTTGCCATCAAAGAACCAACCATTATAGTGCGATAGTTGTTCACATTGTTTACATCTCCTCCTTTGTGCAAAGGTTTGATCCAATTTTCACTCCAATCATGAGGCATGCCATGCTGAAGTGCAAGGTTAAACATATCGCATATCCAATATCATGTTTTCTTACTTGTCCATTTAATCATTTCAGCCTTGACACCTTGAAGGTCCCCTGCCTTGCGGGTAGCAAGTTTCTCAAGCATGCAACATACATCGTCAATGATAAAGAAGGGAGGCATAAACGAAAGGGAGCTATAACACTCCATCTTATCAACATTGGGTTGCTCATAGAGGTTTTTGCAATGCGTATACATATCCTCAAGAGTCAAGTCACCAAAGCTCTCAACACGCTTGCCTTTTAGATTTTGCCAAAACTCGCCACATGCATGTGCTTTCTCTTGCGCTAAAAGAAGTTGTTTTTTGACTTTCCACCTTCTCCTCTTTTCTTGAACAAGTAATTTTTATGTGCTTGAATGTTTCAAATAACCTTCCTAGTCTTTGCTTGCATCCAACCTTAGCAAGTGTTTTCGGGCTTGACTACATTCCATATCGAATCATTTCTTCTCGGTGCTACCTTTCTTAGATCTTTTGCAAAACATGTGTTTCACCAAAAATAATCCCCTCGCACAAGAGCAAATTACTTCTTTGAAAACTTTCCCCTTCATTCTAATGTTGAGCTCTCTTGATGCTCTGTCATGCTTAACATTTGCTCCACCATATCAGCATATATAAGTGCTCGTTTGAAGTCTAGAGTAGGTACAAATGATTCACATCATGATTAGAGGCTACATGCTCGGGTCTTTTACGACACTTGAGGTCAATACATAGCATCCTACGATCCAATTCCGGATTCCATTCACCAAGTGTAAACCTTTGTAGGTATTCTAGAGTGGCTTCCAAAAACAACATATAGTCGATCACACTATCAGCATTGTGCTTTCTACATGTAAAGTCATTGGTGCCTTGCCATAAAGATACACCATTTTCAATGAGCATTCCGGTACTATTGTACATATGTATAAGTGACTTTCCATAGTGATCCAATTCTTTTGCATCATTAGAACTTCAATTATACATGTATGAGTCATCCATTCTTCTTGAGACATGCGGCATGTCAACTTGTTGTGTGTCATGTTGTAGCATATTTGTGCGAGCATTCATGTCCCCAAAGACAATGACTTCACCTTGGTCCTTGTAATGAGCAATGTCTTTCTCTAGTTCAACAAAGGGCTGATCTCTATCCATATCCAAGCAAGCATAAAAGTTGGAGTCATAGTGAGGAATGTAGCAACCAACCACAAACATGACTTGACCATTGGCTGGGCTGATTTTCAACCATAAGTAGCGTTTATACTTATCTTCTTTGACAATGGAAACATCTTTCAAACCCTTTTTGATCATACATGTTACGCCTCCTTGGCCTTTACGTTGCTTTGCATTTTTGGTCCACATCAAAGAATCCACATCATATTTTTCAAATCCAAGAATTCGTTGTGCATCATGCTCCCATGTTTCAACAAGAAGTATCACATCGGAGTCATTGGTAAGCTCATCAATTCCAATTCCCGCATTCCATAGAGAGAGAGAGAGAGAGAGAGAGAGAGAGAGAGAGAGAGAGAGATAGGGAAAGAGAGGAGAGAAGAGAGAGAGAGAGAGAGAGAGAGAGAGAGAGAGAGAGAGAGAGAGAGAGAGAGAGAGAGAGAGAGAGAGATAAATGAAGAAAGAAAGAGAGAAATAGATAAAGAGAGAGAGAGAGAGAGAGAGAGAGAGAGAAATAGAGAAAGAGAGAGAAATTTAAAGAGAGGGAGATAGATGGAGAGGGATAAATAGAGAGAGAGGAGAAGGAAAATAGATAGCGAGGGGCGTGAAAGATAGATAAAGAGAGAGATAATTAGAGAGAGGGAGATAAATGGAGAGAGAGAGAGAGAGATAGATAAAGAGAGAATGAGAGATAGATAGATAGAAAGTTCTATTATCATCCTCAGAGGTCAAATATGACCTATGGGACCAAATGAGCATGTCACGTGGTGTGAGTGGAGGTCATAAGTGACTCTTGATGCTCAAAAATGGCTGAAATGAGCGTCGCAATAGAGAGTCCACATCGTGGTTGGGAGAGGAAGGTATGTAGGGAGAGCTCATAGCTGAATATATGGGAAAAAGAGGACCTAATGTGGTCAAAAGTTGAGCACTCCAGTAGTGCTCACTCTCTCGCACTTGACGAGGGCATAAGTTGCAAAGTCAATGAGACTCCTCGCCAGTGCCCCAACGTCATGTCTTATAGCGTAGAGAATGGGAGCTAAGATGAATGGAGGCAATGGTGCGGATTGCACTCAGTGGGATGGGCTCAAGGATGTAGGGATGAGGTCGGTTACCGCATTCGGAGAAGAAGAGAGATTTGTAGTTTGGGGCAATGTGTGTGGTGTAATTGCTGAAGAGAGAACCTCCGGAATTCTCCCAAGCCGTGATACATTGGCGTAGTAAGAAAGCCTCATTAACTTGGGAGTCGATCGACACATCCTTGACCAACTGACAAGCATCCCATCTTCCAAACCATTTCTTGATGTCAAGCATCCACCCCGAACTTAGTATTTTGCTCTTGCATGTCTTTTGGACCTGTTGACTTACTTCATATGCGATTCTAGGAAGTCGATACAAAGGGCTACGTTGTGTCTTAAGCATGTACTCCACAACCCTTTGCATGCCCAAGACCTCAATGGGAAGCGACTCGGACTCAAGAAGTAAGAGCATGTAGGGTGTTTGTGTCTTGACTTGGAGAAAGTTGGTGAGAAAACGCTTTTGGACATTCTCAAACTCTTTCCAAGTATACTTCCCGATGCTACCACCCCACACCTCCACTCCATAAAGAAGCATCGGTGTCACCAATGTGTCAAAGAGGTACTTTTTGAGAGCCCAACACTTGATCTCTCCAGCATTGCACATGTTCTCAAATGCATAATAAGCCCTCTTTCCGGCATCCAAGCGACGCATTCCTCAATCCTTCCATCTATGATTGGATGGAACCTCAAGGCCAAGGCACTTGAAGCTATCTACCACTTCAAGCTGCTCATTGTTGTATACAATGCATGGATTTTCATCATTGAGGGTCTTTACAAGCATAACCTTGGTTTTGGATCCATTCACGATCAGCCCACTATGTAGGCATAAGCGTTCCAAGACACTCATAACTTTTGTGCATCTTCTAAGGTATGTGCCAAGATCACTACATCATTGGCATAAAGCAAAAGCATGATCACTACATTTCCTATCTTAACCTCTCTTATGCCTTCTTGTTGCATAAAATCAAGAACCATGCATTCCAATTCATCAATGAGTAGCCCAAAGAGGGTTGGGGAAAGTGGGGCATCCTTGTTTGACACCAATGGTGTTTGCAAAAAATTCTGAAATTCCATCTCCCATACGTAGTCAACATATCACTTTTTGGTAGATGCGAAAGACTGCATGCATAAATTCTCTTGGCACTTGAAGGCTTTGCATACGTCTCCAAAGATTTCCTTGCGGTACCATGTCAAAATCTTTCTTGAAATCCACAAAGCAGAAATATAACTTTTTTCCTTTCAATCAAGAAAGAGAGAGAGAGATGTAAAGAATGAGGATGCAAGAGAGCTACACAAGACAAGCACAAAGCACACAGAGATGGAAAGCTTCTTCTTCTTCTTCACAGAAAAGAGAGTACAAAATGACTAAGTGCTAAAGCTGAAAAGTAGCACATATGTACATGCGGTCACTAAGTGTGAACTCGCTAGAAGCGTACTAGGCTGGCACTATAAGTGTAGTCCAGCTGTAGAATCACTGGCAGAGATCCTCCGTGTCGGTCACCTAACGCGCCAGTGAGTAAATGCCGTAAGCGGCCAAGACCCGTAGTGGATGCCAGCTCAAGGTGTAGAGCTCGACCTCTCAACACTCCCCCTCGAGCTCTGCATGTCGCAGAGTCCAAGCATAGTCCGGAAACGTCGAAGCTTCTCAGCTCCAAGGGCCTTGTTAAAGATATCCGCTATCTGCTCCTCTGTGCTGACGTAGACCAAGTCGATGTCGCCCGCCAACACTCGCTCTCGAACGTAGTGGTAATGGACCTCTATGTGTTTGGTCCTGGCATGGAACACTGGGTTCCTAGCCAACTGCATGCTGCTGAGGTTGTCACAATGGATGAAAATCTGCTGGTCCACCTGCACTCCCAAGTCCTCAAGTAATGTGCGTAGCCAAGCTACCTCGCACGCCGCAACTGCTGCACCTCTGTACTCGGCCTCTGTGCTCGATAAAGCAACCGTAGGCTGCTTTTTGCTGCTCCAAGTAACAGCAGCACTCCCAAAAGAGAACATGAAGCCACTCGTAGATCTCCTATCAACAATGCTACCTGCCCAATCTGCATCTGTATACCCATACAATGCTAATGGTGCATCTGCTGCATAGAACAATGCGTAGTCAAGAGTACCTTGCACATACCTAAGTGTGCGTCGTACTCCATCCAAATGTGGCTTCCTCGAAAGTTGCATGAACTGACTCTCCAAGCCTACTGTGTAGCTCAAGTCTGGCCTCGTGATAGTCAAGTAGATTAGACTACCCACAATCTTCCTGTACATGTTGACATCCTCAACAACATCACCCTTCTCTGCACTCAGCTTTGCATTCACATCCAAGGGAATAGAAATTGGCTTACAATCAGCCATACCATACTTTGACAACATGTCCAAAGCATACTGTCTCTATGATAGCCATACACCCTCTGGAGTCCTGATCACTTCAATGCCAAGAAAGTAGCGCAACTCGCCTAAATCTTTCATTTCAAACTCCTGTTTGAGAAGACCCTTCACATGGTCAATCTCCATAGCATTGTCACCAACAATAATAAGATCATCTACATATATGGTAATGACCACAATCCCCACATCACTCTCACGTACATAGAGTGAATGATCAGCATGAGCTCTCCTAAAACCAATACTGACAAGATACTTGGCAATCCTGTCATACCATGCTCTAGAGCCCTGCTTCAAACCATACAAAGCTTTGAGAAGTCTGCATACATAATCTGGGTAACCTGGATCGACATAACCAGGTGGCTGATCCATATACACTTCCTCTTGCAACTCACCATTCAAGAAGGCATTCTTTACATCCATTTGATGCATAATCCATCCTCTAGATGCAGCCACTGCTATGACAGCTCTCACTGTCGTCATCTTTGCCACTGGAGCAAAGGTCTCCTCATAGTCTATGCCATACGTCTGTGCATAACCCTTTGCGACCAGCCTTGCCTTGTGACGCTCGATGTTACCATCAGCCTTATGCTTGGTTTTATACACCCATTTACAGCCAATAGCTTTCTTGCCACTTGGCAATGGCACCAACTCCCATGTGTCATTTGCTTCCAATGCAGCCATCTCTTCATTCATTGCATCATCCCAATGCACATTTCCAACTGCATCCTCAAAACATGTGGGCTCCACATCCTGTATCACCTTAGCCATGTAGGCTTGGTGATGCGCTAGATACCCATCATAAGTCAATTTCTGAACTGGATTTCTGACTCTATTAGATCTGCGCGGTCCTGGGTCACTCCTTTGCCCTCTAGCATCTTCTTGTACTTTCCTTACACCAGGTGTCCTGACAGCCGAAATTCCAAATTCCTCATCAAGACTTTGTTCAGAACCATCTGAATCCATGTCTACATGTGAAAAACCTGATGATGCATCAACCATAAAGGGAGGTTCATCAACCTTTTCCTTTCCTTTTCGTGATACATTCCCTGTACCTGTTGGTGGAGTAACCTGCGTACGTAGTCTACCATTCCATGGTTTCTCAACAGAGCCACGAGAAGAGGACTCTTGTGGTCCACTCAAAACCTGTGACTGTGGTCTCACATTTTGTACAACCACATCATCTTTTACATCAGCCCCAATAGTGCCATGTGCATTACGGTACCAGCTGCTCATCTCATCAAAGACTACATCTCTGCTCACTCGTAATTCTCGTGTAGTAGGATTGTAGCACTTGTACCCCTTTTGTTCAAGGGAATATCCCACAAGAATACATTTCTCTGCTTTAGGATCCAATTTCCTACGCAACTCATCTGGTACATGCACGTAAGCTATGCAGCCAAACACTTTCAAGTGTGCCAAATCAGGCTTTGTACCTGTAAACTTTTCCTCAGGTGTTACATCATGCACCGCAGCTGTAGGTGTCCTATTCATAATGTACACAGCTGTATTTACAGCTTCAGCCCAGAAATGATGAGGCATGTTCTTCTCATTCATCAATGCACGTGCAACCTCTGCAATGTGCCTGTTTTTCCTTTCTGCGACCCCATTCTGCTGTGGAGTATATCTGCATGTAAACTGCCTGTGTATACCATGCATTCGCAGAAAATCTGAAAAATCATTGGAGAAGTACTCTCCCCCTCCATCTGACCTCAATGTCTTGATTTGCATATCTGTCTCCTTCTCAATCATGACTTTGAAGTCTTGAAAGTGACCAAACACTTCACTTTTGTTACGCATGAAGTAGACCCATACTTTCCTTGTATGGTCATCAATGAAAGAGACATAATACCTGCAACCATGTATACTTGCAGTATCGGTTGGACCCCAAACATCTGTGTGCACCACCTCAAGTGGCTTTTTACATACATTGCGCTCATGTGGAAATGAGCCCTTTGATTGTTTTCCAAACTGGCATGCTGCACACACTTTATGCATACCATCCACCTTGAATTTGGGCAAACCTTTTACAATCTGTTTTGATTGCATGCTGCGCAATCTCTGTTCATTGACATGGCCAATGCGTTTGTGCCAAATGTCAACATCAGCCACAACACCTGTGCCCTGTGCAAATAATGCAGCTTTTACCTCAGGCATGTCTACATTCAGCGTAAACATTCTGCCCACACATTTTCCCTCTGTGATCAGCTTACAGCCATTCTGAAAATCTTCTACATAACAGCCATTTGGATTGAAGCGAACCTGCAAACCCTGCTCAACCATTTGTCCAACAGAAACAAGATTCTTTGTAATGTTTGGGACATGAAGTACATCTGCTAAGTACTTTGATTTCCCACTCTTCGTATTTAGAGGTATGTCCCCTACATGAGCAATGGGGTGAGCTGTGTCATCTCCTGTCTGCACATAGCCTGACACATCTGGTTTGCGCATATCTCTAAACCACTCTCCACGAGACGTCATGTGATTAGAGGCACCTGAATCCACATACCAAACATCATCTTGGGTGGAATTCTCTGCAGTCATTGTATTCATTACATGTTGCATAACAAACATGCGCTCGTTTTTGCTGTCATCTGCATCTCTGCTAGTAGATGCATAGTTGCCCTGTTCTCTCTTTCTACTTGCTTTTCCCTTTGGACAGTCACGTGACATGTGACCTCTTTCACCACAAGTCCAACATTCTCTACTATCTGGAGTATGTTGCTACCTTCTTGATCCGGTACCACGACCTCTTTGACTCCCCCTGCCTTGAGACTGGTTTCCCCTGCCACCTGTATTGTTTTGATTTGATTGACCTTCCAGAAATTGGCCCCTGCAACCCCTTGGGCCTCGACCACGACCTCTACCTCTACCTCTGTTGGAGTTAGAATAGAAGGCCTGTTCAGAATTATTTCTGCCATGAGAAGAAGATGTGTCAAGGTTCTTCTCCTCAAGAATAAGCATAGAAATCAAATCTTGGAACACGGGGATGTCGTCTCTTGTATTCATGGAAGACCTAAAATGTACATACTCATCTCCTAGACCATCCAAACATGCACGGACAATGTCATCGTCTTCCACTGAGACTTTAATAGATCCAAGAGCCTCAATGATACTCTTGATCTTCAAAGCATAATCATTGATGGAGAGGTTGTTCCTCTTAACCTGATTTAGCTCCGACTTTAGTTGAAGCTTCCTGGCCTTGGTGTTCACCTCGAACACTCTGCCTAAGTTTTTCCATGCAATGGCGGGGGTTTCAGCATCCTGTAGATAGCCCATCATGCCATCTGTGATGCTCATAGAAAGCCAATACATCACTTTTCTCTGGCCTTGTTGCCAGTCCCTCAAAGCTTTCCTTTGTTCTGCTGTAGCATTTGCCTCGGGAATCTCTGGTTCCTTTTCATTGTCTCCTTCTACATAGTCCCAATAACCTTTTCCTTTTAGGAAATTTTTTATTCTGAACTTCCATGCAGGGTAGTTATTTTTCTCAAGCTTCTCAGTAACAATCTGACTGAAACCGTCAGACATCTTGAAGCACTAAGACAAAATAGCTGCAATCTGCAAAAACCTGCAAATCTGCTGAACCTGCTATCGTGGTTCCTGTAACGCTTTCTACACTCAACGAGTGTCCACAATCAAGCGTACATACAACCACTGTACTTGTACAGTAAATCTCTGTATACTGCACTTTGGAGACCTGTTCAGAAACTTGTGCGAAAAACCCCTAAAAAATTTTTCGCTGCGCGAGGCGCCTTCGGCATCTGGTCGTGGATTGCGAACGAAGGGATTGTGATGCTCTTGCTCTCTTAGCCTCTCTTGCCTGCACCAGGCTCTGATACCATGTAAAGAATGAGGATGCAAGAGAGCTACACAAGACAAGCACAAAGCACACAGAGATGGAAAGCTTCTTCTTCTTCTTCACAAAAAAGAGAGTACAAAATGACTAAGTGCTAAAGCTGAAAAGTAGCACATATGTACATGCGGTCACTAAGTGTGAACTCGCTAGAAGCGTACTAGGCTGGCACTATAAGTGTAGTCCAGCTGTAGAATCACTGGCAGAGATCCTCCGTGTCGATCACCTAACGCGCCAGTGAGTAAATGCCGTAAGCGGCCAAGACCCGTAGTGGATGCCAGCTCAAGGTGTAGAGCTCGACATCTCAACAAGAGAGAGAGAGAGAGAGAGAGAGAGAGGGATATAAATGGAGAGAATGAGGGATAGATAAAGAGTGAGAGGGAGAGAGTAAGAGGGGAAAGAGGGAGGGAGAGGGGGAGAGATATAGCAAGAGGGGGGGAGAGAGAGAGAGAGAGAGGGAGAGAGAGGGAATGAGAGGAATAGAGAGAGAGAGAGGGAATGAGAGGAATAGAGAGAGATAGGGAAAGAGAGAGAGTAGATAGAGAGGGAGAGAAATAGGGAAAGAGACAGAGAGAGAGAGAGAGAGAGAGAGAGAGAAAGATAGGGAAAGAGAGAGAGTAGATAGAAAAGGAGACAAATAGAGAGAGAGAGAGAGAGAGAGAGAGAGTAAATAGAGAGAGGGAAAGAGAAGAATAGAGAGAGAGATAGGGAAAGAGGGAAAGAGAGAGAGATAGGGGGAGAGAGAGAGAGAGAGAGAGAGAAAGAAGTTAAGGAGACTACACCATGGGGGAGTCAGAGAGGGACTCCTTACCTACAGAGCCTCGCACCGATGGCACCTCAGTCTATGGCCCCTTCTTATCATTCTACTCCCCTTCCATCACAGGGTCCTACTCTCCTTCCATCGCAGGGTCCCACTCCCATCGCATCACAGTGTCCTATGTCACTCCATTCCACTCCTGCTTCACAAGAACACCGTTGACGAACTTTCTCTAGTAGCACGGGTCGACGCTCGTCTCAGGACAGCGAGCGCCGTGAGAGACTAAGCGGCGACGGATCTTGTGGTTATGCCTGTTTTAATAGTGGCGGGGGAACGGCATCTCCACTTTCAGAGCATGCCGCCCCTGATGCATAGGATGAGGATATTGACGCACCCGTACCAGACACGCATGGGTGCAACTATAATGTTAAATATGGCGGAGAGGTGGACTTTGGCATAGCATAGGACAGAGCATTTCAACGCCATGTACAAATTCTTATATATTCAATGTATAAGAACTGTTTTATAAAGTTTAGAGACCAACTTCCTGATCATGCACGGTAAATTGAGGACGCTTTGTTAGCTAGATTTCCAAATGCCTCCAATCAACATTTTTCACAATAATAGTTGGAGGGCTACTTAAAGACATTTCTGAAAAACAAGCAGTCCAGTGTGTGGTGCGTAGCAGCTAACTAGGTCAGAGATCCATACAGGAGTTACCGCGGTGGCAACATGACAAACGCGGAGTGGGAGTGGGCAATTCAAGAAAAGAGCGATCAAGCTACGACGGGCTCATCATACAGACAACAATACGATGCTCACGCAAGACAAACTCCCATGTACTATAGCTCAAGAGGCAAGGGATCTTAGAAGGATAAATATGTAAGATTGATTAAATTATAACGTCAATCTGTGATGATAAAGATTGTAGTTGATGATTTCGTATTGTTAATGCTAACTTAGGAAAAATATCACTCTCTCTTGACCAACAAAAGAGATGGTTGAGTATCGAGAGCGACATACAGAATTTGATACTTGGCGATGGTTGTTCGAAAACAACCACATCTCTCGCAAGCAATGTGACGCGGCAGTTGGATCACTACAAGCGGTAAGTTTAAATAAATAATTTTGTATCAATTGTTTAGAGCTGTTGATAATTGTTTAATTTGGTTTGGGTTTATGTAGAGTCAAAGTGATCAAACATACGTGCCTCTAAACGACAACGAGATAGAGGAGGATTAGATAGAAAAATATTTTGTCCAAACTTTTGTAAAGTCCCAATGTGGCACAGTGTATATACAACTATTTACTTTTTATTGTAACTTTTTTAAATAGTTGATCTTCTGCATTTTAAATTGTCAAGGTAAAGTAAATTCAATTTCAATTCTTTGGTATTTTTTATACTCTTCTAAAAAACAATTGATGTTTCATTGTTTTATGCAGGTCAAAAATAAAGGTGTTCATTTTGGGTGGCACAAATGAGCACCTTTATTTTTGAATTGGCATGTAGCGGCAATAAGCACGGTAATATCTGCGACAACTGGCGCGGTAATAGCAGCAGATATATTATCGCGCTTATTGCTGAGAAACCACTACCGCGTGCATAGCCGCGATTATTGCCGTTCCCGCAAATTTTTATCTCTCCTTTTCCCTTTGTTTTTCCGCGGCAATGTTAGCGGTTATAGACAACTCCTCTTATAGTGTTCGTGGTACATTGCATCCCTCCTCTTTCCTTATTAAACTTGTTGAGTAGTTCTTGGGAGATTCTTACAACAAAAGACCGGGCCGAAGAAAGCGAGGTGGGTTTGGAAAATTTAATTGTCCAAATTTCTTGGATTTTCTCTCATACAATTAGGAGTTTCAAGAATTGAGGGTCGATATAGAACCATTGGTTCCTATGTTGGGATGACTTGTTATCTAGGGTGGCTTAGGGTATTGTGGGTAGGCATGCACAAATTATACCGAGGTTTAGCTTTGACCCTACTGAGTAAGTTGGCAAGGAAGCTAGACATGTCGCATCTATGAACACTAGTCTTGCATGATAGGGGAACTCTTGAGTAATTCTACCACGTGAAGTGACCTTCCATGTCTACGTCCTAAAGCTCTAGTTGGGATTTTAACAATTCTTTGGCCACCTTTTTTGCCTCCTTGGATGACTTGGTCATGGCCTAGGAATCTATCCTCAATGTGTCTGACCATGTTGAAATCTCCAATAAGTATTGTGTCACAGTTGATGTAATGAAGCTCTTCTCAAATAGCCTTTCTATCATTCACAGAGCATGTAGCATAGGCACAAACAAAACTACAGAAGATAGGGTTGTTCACAAACACTGCACTATTCACAAACACTGCACAATAGTGTTTGCCAAATTTTCTAAGAGCCTCATCCACCCCCCACGTAAGGGGGTTCCCTATGACACTCCTCCAGAGCCTCTGGGAAGCTTTGCTTTTGAAATTCAATAGAGAAAAAACAAAGGTGTTTTTGTCAAACAGAGGAAAAAACAAATTAAGGAAGCAAGATTGTCTAGCAAGTGAGCAAAAGGGCTTTATAAAGGGGAGATTTATCCTTGATACAATCATCACTTTGTGGGAAACCATTGATTTTTGAGTTGGATTACATTTTGCTTATGATAGGATGGAATGGGACTTCATTTTCCAATCTTTGCATGACATTGGTTTTGGTAAAAAATTCATTAAGTATGTTCATATTTTATTTGGCAATGCTTGTGCCAGGGTATCAATAAATGGTGATCTTTCTGAATGCTTTCCTTTAATGAGATCCATCAGACAGGGATGTCCAATTGAACCTATGATGTATGCCATAAGTTCTGACTCTTTGGGTTGGTTGGTTCAATATGAGCTTGAGAGAGGTAATATCAAGGGGATAACCACTAACTCTTTAATGGCAAATGATAGTGAATCTGTTGAGAATTTTTGGAATTGTCTGGACACCTTCTGCCTGGCTAGTGGTTCACAGATTAATCATACCAAAATTGGGTACAAGTGTTCCAATGCTCAAATCCCTCAGATCATCTTAGATGCAGGATGTATGCAAACTCAAGTTGGACATATTTTCAGGCTGCTTGGTATCCCTATGGGATTCAAGGTCACATATGCTCAGAGATGGGATTGGGTGGTTCACAAGTTCAGGCAGAAGATGCAATATTGGCATTTTCATCAGGCCTCTATCTCTTCTAGATCTTTTGTTTTAAATCATTACTTACTGCCCTCACTTATCTTTTTTCTGTCCTGTTGGCACCCAGCTAAGTATCATATGAAAAAGGTGACCAGTTTGGCTAGAAACTTTCTATGGGGAGGGGGTGTAGAGCACAAGATATCTAAAGTTTCATGGGAGACTTGTTGTCTTTCTAAAGAGAATTAAAGGGGGATTGGGTATCCTCAATCTGGAATTTCTGGTTGTCAAGCTAGCAGCAAAGTGGATATGGAGAGCTGCAGAATCTATGGAGTATTGGGCATTGTTGTTGAAGAGAAACATCCACAAATTCGAACTGAAGCACTACAAAACCTGGAGCAATCTCCATCTCAGAGAAATCTTAATTGCCCCTGTTGAAATTGTGCCTTACAGGTCCAAGTTGGTTTGTAGAATGTGGAAAGCATGGAATATTGTCAAAGACATCTGGAATCCCATCCAAGAAATCATGTATAGCTCCTTCTTGCTAGACTCTTTTTGGTTTGGATTTTTTGCAGGTAAAGTTGATGCTATCTATGGGAGAAGAGGACATAAGTGTTTTAAAGCTGGGATCAAAAGCTGGAATGATTTGGTGGAGCAAGGTAAACTGAAGTCTCATCTCATCCTTCAAAGAGAATACATGATCTCATGTATAGATGCCAATTGGTGTATACAAAGGGCAAAGTTGTGCATGGCCAAATGCATTGTGCCATCCAGAGGCTCTCAATCCCACAGAAAGGTGTCACATCTTGCCTCTCTAATGTACAAACATTTTACTACCAAAGGCATTGTGGAGCAGCCCCTCAAGCAAAAGCTTAACAGAATTTGGAAAAGCACTCTTATGTGGCTCCTCATGCATCAAGGTATATGGACAACAAAAAGAGCTCTAAAGGCTGGACTGGAAAATGAAAATTGTAACAGATGTAAAGAAGCTATTGAGGATTGCAATCATCTTTTGTTCAATTGTAAAGACAATAGAAAAATCCTAAAACTAGTTCAGATAGTTATCTCCCGCTTCTCTCTCAATGTTTTGGATTATAAGGACCTCCTATTAGGGAATTGCAAAGGCATGGATATTCGCATATGGAACAAGTGGAGAGGGGATGTCCTATGGCATATATGGCTTAAGAGGAATGCCTCTGTCTTCACACCCATTTTCCTATCCCTTGTCTGTCCTCAAAAGGAGCCTCTTGTCTTCAGCCAATCAGCTCTGTAAAAAGGCCTCATTTCTGTTATGTGAGACTGAATCTATCACCACCCTCCAAAAATGTGTAAGATGGCAAAAATGGAGGATTGTTATGCCTACGATCTACCAAGCCTCTAGATTCATTATGATGGAAGTTGTGGCTTGATTTGCTGATTTGGGCTAACCCACCCCTTACCTGTGGGTTCCTTCTATCTTTTTTTTGCATCTATTAATCAATTTCTACTTTCCACAAAAAAAAAAGATTGTCAGCTAGCAAGGGGAGACACCACAACTTAATAATAAACACAAATGGTCATTTGTGTGTGTGTCAACAAGCCCAAAGATTTTTTTGAAGGATCAATAGTGTGAAGTAAAAGGTGCAGGGGCATTTGAGAAACAAGATGATGAGACAAGCTTGCGAGACATGACCTTGAATGGTGTACCAAGAAGAATCATTGCAAAACAATGTTGCAAAACAATAAAGGTATTGGATCTTTCTTTGAGCAAGCGAGCAGTGCTCAAAAAATCTAGGTTCAGTGTATTCCAGCATGCAAAATTTTGAGATTTACCTTTAAATTTTATATTTGAAGGTGAGAAAACCTACAAAATTTTGAGAAATTTAGACTGATTTAGTGTAAAAACCTTCAAGTTTAATAAGATTAGTGTAAAACCTTCAAATTTGGTCAATTAACTTCTACTATTTCTCGTCTGTAGGTTTGCCAAAGTTTTTGGGAGAAAGTTGGCACTGAGGACTCAGGAGTCGAGGACTCTATGCAGAATTCCAATTTCCAAAGTGTGGAGAATCTATAGGGGCAACTTTTTTTGCAGGGGGTATAGCAACTAGACCTGTTGATGAGTGAATCAATGATTATGCGACGTGGACTGGATTCTTGGCTTTGGATGGAAGGCACCCCGTGACCTGTCCGACGTTGACTTGGAGCATTTGTAGGCGTGCGGGCTCTTTGTATTGTGTCACGTGTACGTGTGTGTGTGTGTGTGTGTGTGTGTGTGTGTGTGTGAGAGTGAGAGAGAGAGAGAGAGAGAGAGAGAGAGAGAGAGGGCAGTGAGCACTAACACTGAACAGCGACCTGAGGCAGAGAGAAAGGCTGGGTAAACACTACACGAAACCGCAGCTTTCATTCTTTTTTAGATGGAGATTGCCGCGCATGAGAGAGAGAGAGAGAGAGAACCCCCTGGACCCTTACTCTTTCGGTCCAAAGATTGCGTTGCAAGCAATACCTTTATTATACAAGAAAGCGGCTGTAGACTGTAGTGGGCAGTGCCCACAGCTGGCCATGGAGGTCGAGGATGAGACTAAGTGAGTAGCTACTTAGTACTGGCTAGCGCAGTAGCCTCTGACGGCGTACTATGCACAGCTCTCTCCCTTTAGTCACATATATGATATAGGCTATGTAATCTTTCATCTCCCTTGTCAAGCTACTCTCACTCTCCCGCTATCTTTGTACTCATTTTTGACTCCTGACTCCTGAGCTTGTGCGTATGTGAGCACTGAGCTCCTCTCTTTTCTCATAAGTGCCACATCTCTTTCTGTCATAAGGTGCACGTTTGTAAGCCTTTCTCTTCATAAATAAAGAAAAGCTCTGGATGACTCTAGTCTCTGGGATTAGTGCGATACCTCATTTCTCATCATGGTGTTGCTCAAATCATATGCTCAAAGGGTTTTTCTCCAATCTCCACAAAGACCAACCACCGACTAATACAATCACATCACCCTAACTCTCTATTTTATTTCACTTGTAAACAAATTAACGATGCCGCATAGTTTTCGTTTTTAGAGTAGAATGCCTGTATTTGCATTGCATTGGAGTGTATCAAAATACTTTCCAAAGAAACCTTCCTCTAGTCAAAGGAGGCTAATCAAACTCACTTCTTCAGGGCCCTCAAAGTCAAGAGAAGTCGAGGCATTGTCCACTCGCTCATTGATGAGGAAGCCCAAGGCATTCACTAAGTAAAATTTTCCTATATCACATGTGTTCACCAAAATGGATTTTAATTACCCCTTATACCCCTCTTGTACACATGAATCTATAAATTTACAAGAAATTAAAATCCCTTCTATTGAATGCACGTGCTATGTTACATATACTTTAGTGAACTTACCGGGTGAGGAAGGAAATGATGTTAAGGACACAGATAAAATGGCTCAGTTAATGCTTAAACACTTGCAACAGATTATATGCCATCCAGAGACCCGCTCCCCAAAAGTGGTGGAAGCCAGAGCTAATCTGCTCAAAAGTGTAAAAATACGGTCTCCCACTTAGACGCCAACCTTTTGGAAAAGGCGTTTGTTGATGAGGAATGCTATTGTACGTTGCAATCTTTAGGCAAAGAGAAGTCCCCTAGATGGGACGGTTTGATTACGTAGTTTCTTATTGAATTTTGGGACGATATGAGATCCCCAATCATGTGAATGGCTAACCAAACCCTGATAAATGGAGTCCTTGACTTAAGCATTAAAAGGGGCCTCGTCAAACCTATACCCCCAAGAAAATTTGTTGCTCCCATCTAAAACATTGCCCCCCCATTACTATGATGTCAATGGCATATAAAATTGATGCCAAAACCATATCCCTCAGGCTCTCTCCCCTCCTAAACAAGGTCATCACTCCTTACCAGCATGGATTTATTCAAGATAGGTCAATCTATGATAACATCTCAGAAGCAATGGTTGGCATACACTATGCAACATTCACTAAGCAAGAGTGTGTCTTGCTGCAGCTTGATCTAGATAAAGTTTAAGACGGGATCATATGGTCGTTCATCAAAGATGTTATGAAATCATTGGGCTTTGGGCCACGGATATGTCGCTTGGTCCACACCCTTGGTGATGGTAGCCAATCTGAGCTCCTCTTTAACGAGAGAGATTGTGGAGTATTCAAGGTCAAAAGATCAATCAATCAGGGTTGCCCACTGTCCCTCTATTGTTTGACATCATTAGATCTGATCCTTTGGTAACATTGATCTAAGAAAGTGCTGCTAAAGGAGAGGTTTAAGGGTTGACTATGCATAGCAACGACCAATTTCTTGTGAAGCTCTTTGCCGATGAATCCCTTTTATTTCTCAAAGCTTTCCCTCAAGTGATTAGGAAGGCTCACAAGATTGTGCAAATGTTTTCCATTGCATCAACATCGAAGTGTAGCATTGAAAAATCTAGATTGATCTCACCCTCAAAAAAAGACTCGTTTGATCTGTCAATATGGGCCGGGGAGATTGTGTCAAAAGGGAAGGTATTCCGGCACCTAGGGGCCCCTTTGAGGGTGGATGTTACACAGAAGCGAAGATTCTTGTCATAAAATATAATATCTAACTTTACCAAATGATTTTCTCATATTAAACTGATCATTTAGTGTGGGAGAATAAACGGGAACAAGAGTTAGAATAGAGACATGTGCTTCTACACCTATCTCAACACGGGACCAAAAGGAGAGATGGTTGCATCTCAATAGGGGTCCAAAAGAAGATGGTCTATCAAATATCAATGTGCAATAAGTGCTTCTAGACTTACCTCAGCAGGGGACTTAGAGGAGAGATGGTTACATCTCAATAAGGATCCAAAAGGAGGCAGTCTATCAAAGAGCAATGTGCATCTAATTGAGCTTAAAAGACCTTAGGGTTAGCTTCATTAAAGACCTCCAATGGTTAGTGTTAAAAGTCCTTTGACCTTAGGCAAGCTAGGGCTGAGCTTGAGGTGGGAACCTCACCTAAGCTTGAGGTGCTTGTCGTGCTTGCTGACTAAGGTGCTTGAGGTGCTTGTCATGGTGATGACTAAGGTACTTGAGGTACTTGTCATACTTAATGGGGGGTAAGGTTCTTGAGGTGCTTGTCATACTTAATGGGGGGTAAGGTGCTTGAGTCAAAAAGAGACCCTACAAACTTAATGAGGAAGGTGCTTAAGAAGCTTCCCATACATGGGGGGGTAAGGTGCTTGAGTCAAAAAGAGACCCTACAAACTTAATGAGGAAGGTGCTTGAGAAGCTTCGTATGCATGAAAGTCCCAAAGTTTGGGGAATCTTTTACTTAACTTTCCACTCACCCAAAGGGCACCCCTTTTTCAAAGGGCACATGGAACGCATGTCAGACTCTCCCTATGCTTAACCACATGGTGTGCTTGAATGCTATTGGTTGGGCTAAAGAGGGGTCCAATGAGCTTCTAGTTCCATCCAACAAATATCTAGATATTTTCAAGCTCTCTCTCTCTCTAAGGGGTAAGGAGGACACTTGTCAAAAGACTACCCATGTACTTGAATGCATGCAGCATGTGATTGGCTAGAGGGAGAGGGGTCCAATGAGCTTGCAGTATGTGGAAAAGTTACAATTCGCCCCAAGAAAGCAAGGGGGGTGCTAGGGGGATATACACCACACACACACTCATTTTGTGGAACCATTCTTACTTGGTGAAAGTTGAGGAACTCCACCTCCTTCTCCAAGCTTGTGAGAAGTGAGAGCCTACACCAACACTCTTGGCTATGGAATGCAAATCCAACCAAGAGCCATGCTTCAATGCTTAATCTTGTCATCTTCTCCATCTTCATTACTATGCTATTATGTATGCTAGCAAGAAGAGTGATGATAAGTGAGGAATTATTTCTTTCTCCTATGGGATGTTTCTTCTTCCTCTTTCCTATCCTCATTCCCCACTAGCTCTCTCCACCTTCGAAGGTGTTTGAGGCCTTGGGACTGAGTCTTGGGATAGTTAACGCTTTCCACAAATTTTATGTTATGCTTGTGATGCATGAAGCTTTCCATCTTCATTGTATCACCTAGGTCACAAGGAACACAAAGATTGTATTGTACGAAGTCTCTCTTGATGAGAGAAACTATAATACAAATGCCTATTGCAGGGGGGACCGGCTCCGTATGAATCCGGTCCTCAACTATTGTCTTGTTCTCTAAACTCTCTCTCTCTCTCTCTCTCTCTCTCTCTCTCTCTCTCTCTCTCTCAAAAGTAGTTTTCATGACAAGTTAACTAAGTACCATGTTTATGTTGCTACCATCAATTAAGTTCACCCGCTATGCTCACAAAGTAATCTCACAAAAGTGCTTCACCTAATTTCCTAATTCCACTACTCTCAAAGTTCAAGGCCATTTCCATTACAGATTCTTATGGTTCTTGGATAAGGTGAGGAGCAATATGCAAAGGTGGGAGGATGTGATTTTCCAGTTCCCAAGAAGAGTAAGAGTAATCAATTCATTTTTACTCCCTTTCATAGCATTCAAAGGTCTGTAGCTAAAGCTAGCCAAATGCAATTGAAAAGATATCTTGAAACCAGTGAAAAGATTCTTGTGGAAGAACAACAATAAAGACTCAACACCTTGGCAATGGGTAGGATGGGATTCTGTAGCAAGATATGCGAAGCAAGGAGACCTTAGAATCTGTGACCCTAGTATTCATGAGAGGCACAATGTGTCAAGTTTGTAGTTGCAATCATGAAGCAAGAACAGGCATTGGCCATTATGAAAAACTCCATGATGTGCAATGTAATCACAAATCAGGACCAGGCATGGGTCATTGTGACAAACGCCATGATGGACAATGCCAACCTGAGAGCACAAGGGGTCCAATGGAAAGGGATTGAGATTCACAATAAGTTTCTTGTCCCTTGATGGTCAAACCTAAAACTTGGGGGCCTAGTGGGCAAGCTAGTCTGAAAACGTAACAGAGCAACATAGGCCTTGGAATGGAGAGAGGTAACAAGGTACTTTCACAAATCCTTAATCCACTAGTCCCCTTGGATTTCTAAGGGGAGAAGCATCCTATTGAACCCATTTTAGAGGGAGGTGGCCAGAAAAATCAACAACAAAGATCTTAGACGATTGGGCCAATTTTGGGATACCAGCAGTAGCTACTGAAAAGGAGCATACCAACTGGCCTACCAGTTTCATCTCAGTAGGATGGAAAGGCTGATTGCCAATACAGTTTCAAAATGTCTAGAAAGATATTGGCTACCTATAGATGAGCCCAATTTTGAATGGAAATCATGGCATTGGTTAACGAACGGGCATTTCCTTAAATCACAAATTAAGGATGTGTACAACACCCTCATGATCTCTACGGATTGGTTATCCCCCCTAAATAGATAGTGGGGTCAGCAATGGCTAGAATCAAGATGGGTGACAAATGCAAAGAAGATTTGGTACCCACATTGGCCAATTGAGATGAAAAAATTCATATTGAAGGTGCTATGGGGAGACTTACCTACTGGCGTGAAGGTTAAAGCTAGAGGGATTGGGCCTGATAAATGCTTGCAATGTAGCACGGCTAGCGAGGACCTTGACCACTTATTCAAGAAGTGCCCAATGATCTATGGCCTATCATAAAATATTTGCAAATGGGTTCAAAAGACTTGGAAGATAGGGTTTTGCAATAACAATCTCTCCATAGGTGCAAAGGTGTTCAAAATCCAAGCGCTTCTTTTCAGCACAACAATTTTTAGATTTTGCTACTTCATACATATGTGGAAGGCCAAGAACAATTGGATCTTTGAGAACACCATCAAAACACCTCGATTCACAGAGAAATTACAAGAAAGCATGGTAGTGATTATGGACACTAGGAAATCGGAGAACACTGACGAGTGAAACATGACAATTGAGGCCGCTTTGTCTAATTAACATGGCTAGGTATATGGGTCCGTTCTCTGGTCAAGGATTTCCCTTTGCTCAGTCAAGTTTTTCTATGGTTCCCTCTTCAGAGTCATGGGGTGGCTCCCCTCAGCACTAAAGGGCATGGGTAATTTAATGAAGCCCAAGAGATGGGATCTACGGCAGCGAAGCTAGGACACGGGGATCGGGACGCACGTAGCGGTAAGATGGCCAGAGTATACTAGGACACAAAAAAGTAAACTTGGACAAGCAGGGAGCCTGTCCAAGTTTATTTATCATTTTATGGTTTGCCCACTTGTCAACTTTCCTGTCGTCGCGGGCGTAGCGGTTAGTGCATTGGGCTCTCATGGTGGTGGCGAGGGTTCGAGTCTCCGTGCCTGCGAAGACGGGCGCCTATTTTTTACCACCCTCCATTCAGCTCGAGATTCCCCCTTTCGAACTCCACCACGGATCTCATCTCTCTCTACCCGTGCCCTTTAGTGTTGAGGGGTGGCTCCCCTGTCTCAGCAGCCAATGTACCTATGGCTATTGCAAGATGTCATGGCTCGGCACAAGCATGACTAAAAGTTGTAATTTTTTGGTGTTACTAATATAATTCACTCATCATTGTGAGTTTTTGAAAAATATATCGTCTTTGTTGCCCTTTCTTTGTTATTTCCTTTTCATATTTCCAAAAGCCCTACCAAATATATTTTTGTAGAGTACCCCTTTTTTTTTTCTTTTTTTTTTGGTTTTGGGGGGTGGGGGGGGGGGGTTATACAGCCAATTGTTACAAAGATAGATTTTGCTTCCTCTTCACAGTGCATTTACTGCACTTCTTATATTCTATATGAAAATCGTTGCATTTTATCTGCAATATGTTAGTACTTTGCAAGAAAAACATCATAAGAAGGGTTAAAAGTTGTTTACTTTATATTTTATTGTGTTTCATGTTTAAAGAATCATGCAAGTCCTTTGCAAGGGGTTTGTGCACTTCTCCCCATATTTCTATACATGGAAAATGTGCCATTCCCATGGCTAATAAACGTTTTGGTGTGTTCACTTAGTATGTTACCATATTTTAGTAGATATTTGTACTTGCCCTCTTATTGGAGATTGCTTGGTCGAACGTTGTTGACGAAAACCTTTCCATTGGTCCTTGCTATCTAGCAGAGCTGAACTTGTGGATAGGAACCTACATCTCCTGGCTTTGCAATAGTTGAGTGTGATACAAAAAAGAGCATCTTTGGACATCCTATATAGGAAGTGTGTCAACACTTGTTCTCAAAAACTTCTCACTATAGTCTTGTACATCTTGCATAGTTTCAAATACCTCCAAAGTCAAGCCCAACGTCATCATCGTGTATGACCTACATGTATTCAAAATGCAAGCATAAGTTGTCACGTTAGTGGGAAAATTTGGTCTCCATATTTTCGTTGCAAGTATAAGTGGTTGCATCTATGGAACAGGCTTGCACAAAAAATGAGGTGATGCAATGAGCCAAGTTGTCTTCATGGCTATATAAGACAAGGTTTTCGTTAAAACTTTTATGTCTTCTTTGTTCACTTTTGTACATTCTTTTAGTAAGCTAAAGCCATCTAATCCATCCATAAATACGATCTTGTTCATCAAGGCTATACTAGATAAGGTTGCAACTTCTAGCAAGCTAAATTTATGTATTTCATCCAAAGTTATACTTTTCTCCATGGCTTGTGTGTAAACAATTCACACTTTCATAAAATCCTTCAAAGTGTATTGTATACTTGCTTATTTAGTTAGAGTAGGCGTTGTATTCAATAGGCCTTCAAACTAATTGATGTTACCATATACATGTGGTAGTGATCTGTGTGAACACATTAGGATCGTCGGGGCTTTTTTTTTTTTTTTTTACGAGATTTTTTTCCCCATGCATTGTATATACGTCCATCACTCTAGGGCTATCTATCTTTCCATTGCACACTAAGTAATATACTCTCTATTGTGTGCCTTGAGCTTCTTTCATCTTTTCCAAGTTGTGTGTGTTTTCCTGCAACCTTAGTTCCAACAATTGGTATCAGAGCAGGTCGCGTCCTCCCGGGCTTAGACGCCAGCATCTCCAACACACGCCTGCTCATTTTCTCCGATTTCAGTGAGATTTGGCGAGCGTTCGTAGGTTGACAAAAATTTTGGGAGAGCTCGTAGAGTATAGTCTGTGCAAATCTTTGATTTGGGCTCATTTCGGCCTCCGTTTCCACTACACACAGTACTACACAGGCTATTTTGTCATTTTGTGCAAAATTTTTGTCAGTGTTGTTTTCTGCATAACAGGTGCCTTACAGTCTTTTACGGTTTGTGCTATACAGCACGTGTTGTTCTCGCTTCGTTTCTCCTCTCTTCGGGCAGTTTTCACATCAGGTGCAATATTTACCATGGCTGACAACACCACAGATGTGTTCAAGATGTTCGCTGTTGCTCAGGATAGATTGGATGGGGATAATTACCCTATGTGGACTTACATGATGCAACATGTTTTTGTAGCAAAGGGCGTCTGGAATATTGTGAAGGGCATTGATGTGCGTCCTGGTTCTGAGGATGTGGCAGGTCTTGCTGCAAGGATTGTTGCTATTAGAGTTGTTTGCCTATAGCAGAACAAGCTCGTTGGGATGTAAAGGATGCGCAGGCTCATGCATTGATTGTGTTGTCTGTGAAGGGCACCATTGTTCCTCACATTTGTTCAGCAAAATATGCAAAACAGGCTCGGGATATTCTAGCTGGTCTTTATGCAAGCCGCAATGAGGCAAAAATTGCATTGCTGCCTAAAGAACTAGACTCGAAGATTATGCATATGGACTCGAAGATGATATGGACACTTTCCTTGTTGGTGTCAAGGATATAAATGAGCAACTTATTTTTGTAGGTGAAGTCATTTCAGACAGTTCCCTTGTAGAAATTGTTCTTGATGCCTTACCAGATTCTTACCAGACTTTTGCTAGTACTTGGAGACTTATGCCCCAAGGAAATCTTGAAGTTGTCAAGTTTGATGCATTATGCACATTGCTATTGCAAGAGTCACTTTCCAAAAAAAAACAGGACTAGGCAACGTGCAATTGAACAGGCTTTTATTGCTTCTCAAAGAAAGGGTGGTAACAGCAATGCATCCATTTCTTATGGTTCTGCTACTGCGAGTGGCAAAAATTATGTTCCTAATGCTTCTGCTGGCAGCAATTCGTCCATAAATTCTAGTGATAAGGACAAAAAGAATATGCGTTTCCACTATTGTAAAGCTAATGATCACTTGATCAAGAAATGTCCTAAGTTGAAGGCCAAAGAGGCTAAGAAGAAAGAGGGTGGTTACACTACAAATGCTGGTTCCACTACAAATGTAGCCATTGTTGAGTCTTCTGTGAAAGGAGATTGTGATGTTGATGTTGATGTAGAATGGGCTTTTAGTGCAAAGGGCACTTACAATCCTGTTGTCCATGATGCATGCATGTCAGTTGTTGCAGATTCACATGTGTGGTATTTTGACAGTGGTGCTACAAAGCACATTACCTCACATCATGAATTGTTCACCTCTTTTGAGTCTGTCCCTCATGGGAATTCAGTCACTTGTGCCAACAATGCCTCTTATCTGGTTCAGGGTGTTGGAAAGATTGTGCTTGCTGCTACAAATGGCAGTTCTTTCACACTTGTTGATGCACTTTATGTACCTGAGATCAAGAAGAATCTTGCTAGACTTGGACTTGTAGTCAAATTTGTGGATGACAGATGTACAATTCATGATCTCACTTTTGGTGATGAAATTGTTGCATCTAGCCTTTTGTGCCGTGGGTTGTATAAGCTCACTTTGTATGACAAGTGTGGACAAAATTTTGCAAATGTAGTTGCAAATTCAAGGGCTATTTCAGGTGCAAAACTTTGGCATGCACATTTTGGTCATCTGAATTTTACCAGTTTGATGTGTTTGCAGAAATCTAATATGGTTGCTTCTTTGCTACCTCTTAAGCACCTGTCAAACATGTTTGTGAAGATTGTATTTTGGGTAAGATGCAGCTTTCGAAGTTTCCAAAGGATGGTTCAGTTAGGGCCACATGCAGGTTGCAGCTTGTGCATAGTGATGTTTGTGGGCCCATGCAAACTCCATCCTTGGGCAATTACCTTTACTTTGTGGCTTTCATTGATGATTACTCCAAGCATGCATGGGTATTTCCACTGAAAGCGAAGTCTGAAGTTTTTATGTGCTTCAAACAATTTCTGGCTATGGCTAAAAATGTCTCGAAATGTACTATGGGCACCCTCCATTCAGATTGAGGGGGGGAGTATATGTCTCATGAATTTAATGCATTTCTGGCTAGTCAAGATATAAAACACCAATATACATTGCCTTATACACCTCAGCAAAATGATGTTGCTGAGAGGAAAAACAGGTCACTTACGGAAATGGCATGATGTATGGTCAAAATTCAAGCTTTGTCGCATTCCTTTTGGCTTGTGGCCATCATGTGTGCCCTTATGTACTAAACAGGTGTCCTATGAAAGCTTTGTAGTCTATTACTCCATATGAAGCATTGCATGATAGAAAGCCTTCTATTGAGCACATGCGTGTTTTTGGTTGTTTGGCATATGTTTTGGTGCCACAAACACAACACAGAAAATTGGATGATAAGGCTGTCAAATGTATTTTTGTTGGTTATAGTGTTGAAATCAAAGGTTACAAGTTGTATCATCTGTAAACAAACCGTATTTTGGTTTCACAGGATGTAGTGTTTGTGGAAGATTCTGTTCAGCCCTTGCTATCATGTACTAGAGATAGTAATGTAAGCTCATAGGACATTTATGACATTTTGTTGCCTCTTTTCAGTGGTGGAAGCTCGAATGTAAATTCCAATGAGGAAAATTTACAGCCTATGGGGGTTTTTCAAAATGTTATAGATCAGCCTATTACTGCTGTAGATGTACATGATGTACTTGATGAGGAAAGGGATGAAAATGAGCAGGCTAGAGGTATGCCAAAATGGCTGGTGCATACATTGCGTGATAGTAAATTGGATGCACCTTTGTCTAGTCGTACTCATTCAAGCTCTCGCCATGCATCTTATGCATCATATTGTTATGATTTGGCTGTGTCTAGCTTACATGATGTTGAGGAACCTCTGTCTTTTGATGAAGCATAGAATTCAGAAAATTGAATGGCTGCCATGCAATTAGAATATGATGCACTTATAGAAAATGACACATGGACTTTATGTGATTTGCCTCCTAGCAAAACGGCCATTGGTAAGAAGTGGGTTTACAAGTTGAAACGCAAGCCGGATGGTGAGATCGATCGCCATAAGGCTCGACTTGTTGCAAAGGGTTATGCACAGCAAAAAGGCATAGATTATGAAGATACTTTTGCTCCCACTTGTCATATGACTACTGTGCATTTTCTATGTGCATTGGCAACTCATTTTTGGTTGGGATGTACATCAATCACACATTGTTACTACTTTCTTGAATGGTGACACAACCTCACACGTTTGTCAAGAAAGGACAAGAGGACAAAGTGTGCAGATGTAAGAAGTCTTTGTATGGGTTGAAGTAGTATCCTTTTGCTTGGTATGATAAAGCTAACACTCATTTTGTTAAAAAAAAAAAGCACATTATATGTAAAGGGTGAGGGTGATGTACTTCTCATTGTGGTTCTTTATGTAGATGATTTGCTGATCATTGGACCAAATGAAAGACATATTGTTGATTTTAAGGCTGATTTGAATGCTACTTTCAAGATGAAAGATTTGGGGATGTTGCATCATTGCTTGGGCATACATTTTAAGCAGTGTGATGGTGGTATTTCCTTGTGCCAGAAAAGTTACATAGAGACATTGCTACGTAAATTTGGACTTGAGGATTGCAAGCCTATTGCAACTCCTATGGAAACAGGTTTGAAATTGATTCTTCATGATGCTGGTGATCTTGCTGATGTCATTCTTTACCAAATTGTTGTTGGTTGCCTCATTTATGTATGCAACACGAGGCCGGATATTCAGTTTGGAGTCTCACAAGTCAGCAAATCTATGCATAGCCCAAGGTCTAAGCATTGGTAGGCTGTCAATAGTATTTTTTGCTACCTTAGTGGCACTTTACATCTTGGCTTGTTTTATCCCAAAGGAGATCATTGCCGCCAGACTTACATGCTTTTTCGGACTCAGATTGGGCTGGTTGTTTTGATATGCGAGTGTCCACAAGTAGTTTTTGTTTCATGCTTGGCAGTTCATGTATATCATGGTTGAGCAAGAAGCAACCTATTGTGGCCACTTCTACTTGTGAGATTGAGTACATGGCAGTCTTCACAACTACGGTTGAGTGTATATGGCTCAGACACCTTATGGCTGATTTGGGTGTTGGACATAACAATGCCAACAGTATCTACACTGACAGTCAGAGCGCATTAGCAGTTGTGAGGAACCCAGTTTTTCATGCTTGCAAAAAGCACATTGAGGTGCATTACCACTATGTCAGGGAGAGGCTCTCAGCAGGAGAGATCAGCTTGCCTTATGTGCCAACGCAGGACAACCTTGAAAATCTTTTCACAAAGGCATTGTCTCGTGAGAAGCTCGAATCTTTCTGCAAAGCTTTGGGCTTACTCCCCTTTGTGGATTGATCATGCCCTCAGGGCATGGCACATCCCTTTACTCATGTGCCATCTCTCGTTCACTGCATCACTCCAGGGGGTATTTGTTACCATATACATGTGTAGTGATGTGTGAACATACTAGGACCGCTGGGGCATTTTTTCCCTTTTTAGGAGGTTTTTCCCCCGTGCATTGTATATACGCCCATCACTCTAGGGCTATCTATCTTTCCATTGCACACTAAGTAATACACTCTCTATTGTGTGCCTTGAGCTTCCTTCATCTTTTCCAAGCTGTGTGTGTTTTCTTGCAACCCTAATTCCAACAATTGATGGCTTTGCATACAACTCCCCTTCAAAAATAACTCGCTCCATCTCAACTGTAGACATCCCACATAATGTGCGAACTGCTAATTAATGATAATAACTTTCTCCATAATAAGAAGGGATGCACCCTCCTCAATTATTTAGATTTTATTGGAAATTTATGGTCGCAACACGTAAGCATCCCCCACAAATTGGGTTGGTTTCTCCATCCCACATGGTACATGTTATTCTTGGTATTGGGAATAGGGATTTCAATTGTGCAATGATGTGATACTTGACATATTGTTACCCAGTACGGACTCCAAAGTGTATGTAAGTGTCGTATTCCATAAGCGACAAATATGAACGGGTAGAGTAGTTTGGGTGCTTCCTTCGATAGACAAGCTATGTAAAGGAATATGCATATATTGTGTTGTATCTTATTTTGATATTACTAATGAATAGAAAGTTGGACTTGTGTCTCTATCTTCTTGTTATTTAGTCTTGATGTTCTTTACGAGTTCCATGTGTGAAATTATGTGCCTTTAAGACCATAATTAATCTTGTGCCACACTATTCTTAGTGTAGCACACTTGGGTGACCATGATGTCCAGAGGGGATAGTGATGCATGCATACACATTCACAAGGCCCGATGGAGGAATTTTCAAATGTGCTTTCAACTCTATGGATGCAGACGTGTTAATTTTGATGACTCCTTGTCCTATACTTACATTTTTGTGGGTGATCCCCTCAATCACGAGGAGCATGTTCCCCTTGTGGAGCCACCAAATTCTCCACAAATGGTGCTTAAGAGTCAATAATGTAGCAGGTCATGTCTACCATTGAAGTGTGGGAGGTAGTTGACACCTAAGGATTCTCCTTCCTCTTTCACACCCACCACTTCCGTTTGGAGGAAATTTTAGAGGTACGGCTCAACCAACATTGCAATATACGTGAATCAATGGGAGCTCTCATGAGGATCTAGATACGTATCTCCATCAATTTAATAAAACATATGAAGTAAATCAACCTAGACCAGTGGATGCAATTTTGAAAGAGATAGTTTTTGAAACCATGTTGGGTAAAAAAGCTTCAAAGTGGCCAGCAGAGTATGCCTCAAATTCTTCTCAAGATTATGACAGAGTGAAAATAGTTTATTTGAATATGTTTTGTGTGGAAAAGATAGTTTTCAAGTTGTTGAGAAATTGAGGAAGCTTGAATAGAGAAAGGTATAATGGCAAAATATCCTTTCTATTTACGAGCATTCCTACAAAGGTTGGAGATACCAGAGTGTTTTGGTCTCCCTATCCTCAAGGTTTTTCATTTGCGGGAATTGAATACTAGTGTTAGAACAACTTTAGCAACCATTGATAAGACCACAACTCGGTTGGATGATGTTATGAGACAAGCTATGAGAGCTGGCAAGCCTTTGGATCTTAATTGAGATTCATCTTCTAGGGCTTATTGCAAATCAAGAATAAATAAAGCAAATAAGAAGAAGCAAAGTAGTAGTAGTTCTAGCAATTTTAATACTAATACTTTATCACGGGACAGTCTGATAAGGATCGACATAAACAAAAAGTTCTAGAGCGGTGCGTAAGTCTCATAAATCTTCAAAGCAATGGAAGACTAGCACGATGAACAAGGTAGAGAGCTCCAAAGACACTCTAAATGTTGTATGGTGTACACAATATTGGAATTGGAGTCGTTTGACAGTTGGATGTAACTTAGTTGGATGTAACTTAAATCAAAACTGGTGTAGTCTATGTAGATAGATACACATCACATTAGTGAATGTTTTTACAATGGGTGAACTAAAAGAGCACATAAACCTTATTGGAAAGTCAAGGGATTGATCCATTGATGAATATGATTCAAGCAATTGATAATACGGGATATCATGAGATTGGATGGGTTTATAGCCATAGTCGGGGTGATGCGGGGGGGGGGGGGGGGGGGGGGGGGAGAGGGGGGATTTGGTGCTCAAGTCAAATATTTTCTTTTCTGTACAAAGGAAGGCTATAAGCATTTTGAGTGTGGAGAAGCCAAATAATATGATAAAACAAGACGTAAAGGAAGTGGGTAAATAATCAAGTGTCTCGATGGTGGAATTAGCTAAACTACCTAGAATGGTACAATCTAATGCTCATTTGAAATTGGTTACACACTCAGAAAAGAAAGTGAACTATAAGAAAGCAACGGGAAAAAATTGAATTGGGGAGGACAAGGACAAGTCTAAAAGGAAGTGCTCAAGTGGGGACCAATGGCCAAATTCAAGACTCCATTATTATGAGTGAAGAACTTATTGGGGCCAATTATATATTGCAATGATGGTGGAGGAGCAAGAAGTGAAAGCATAGGTGCCAGCAATTAATAGCCAAAGTGTAGAGTCAATGGAGTAGTTTAAGGGAGGCACTTAATTAGATCCCATAAAGTTGTTGCGGTTGGTCCCTAAATTCCATGAAGCATTAATGCCTCCAATGCAAATGGTTAATCTGGCAGTGTGCTTTGGGAATACCAATGAGCTAGGAATACATTGCACTATTCACTTGAGATGTTAAAAATTTAACAAGTGAAACATGAGTAAATACTGGGAACACATTGGGCTATTCACTTGAGATTCTATTTAACACGTGAAACATGATGCAAATTTAAGAGGTGAAACATGAGTTGGATAGATTGTTGCAAGTGGGTTTCATTATGCCAGTTGATAATGCGGAATGGGTACATTCAATTATGATTTTCCCAAAGGAGAATAAGAAATTAAAAATCTATGTCGGTTATAAAAAATGAGAATAAGAAATTACAAATCTGTGTTGATTATCGCAAATTAAAAAGGCCACAATACATGATCCGGTTCTATATCTGGAACTAAATTGGATGACGTAGCAGGGCATGAAGTACATTCCTTTTTGGATAGATTTAGGGGTTACAATCAGATTTGCATGGTGAAAGAGGATGAAGGAAAAATAGCCATAGTATTGGGTGGTGTTTGCTTGCACTAATGTGGTTTGGATTGAAGAATGCCCTAGCTTCATTTCAAAAAGCAATGAATGAGAATTTTGGACCTTACTTGATAGACCTCATGCTTGTGTTCTTGGATGATTTATCACTATTTGGTACAAAGGATCAACTTTTGGGTCATCGCTTATGTGCTTGCAGTGAGGTTGATACATAAATTTTAGCTTGAATCTACTTAAGTGTGCTTTTGCAATGAAGTGGAAAATTTCTTAGGCATGTGTTTTTTTATGGATGGGATTATTGTTGATATAGATAAATTTTCCATGGTATTGTTGGCAAAATCACTCTAGTCACCTAGGGAGTGTTTGCAATTCCTTGGGCAAGTGCAGTGGCATGGGGGACATTTGCGATTTTTAGATTATATGGCTATTTTGTTGAATATGCTGGCACACACTGATAATGCATAGTATATGTGGAATCGGGAATGTGATAGAGCTTATCGCATTATGCAGATTCAATCATCAAAAGTCCCAGAGATCACACCTTTGGATTGGGGGAAAGCATTCCATGTGCTTTTGGATGCATCTGATGTATATCAATAATAGTGTTTTCATGCAAGAATTGGAAGGGGAATGGTTTTGACCAATGTACTATGCTAGCATTTGGTTGTTCGCTATAGAGAAAATATAATATGTCATACCAATGTATTATGCCAGTAGATGGTTGTCCATTGTAGAGAAAATATACTCAGTGTAAAGATATCACCTACTGGGTAGAACGTTTTACTTTCAGGTTGATCATTTTGCATTATATTATCTAGTTCAATAGAAGAATTTGATAGGTTTTTTATCACATTGGGTGCTACTAATACAAGACTTTGAATTTGAAGTCATTCATAGGCCTTGTGCAAAGGATGCTGACATAGCACACTAGTTGTCCCATTTAGAAAGTGGAGAAGCACCAATAGGGGTCAATGATCATTTTTTGGATAATGCTATATACAAGATAAGTCTGAATAATGTGAATGGGATTCCCTTGAGTTAATATGATGAGTTACTTAAATTTCTCACTAGTGAAACAATGTTGGAATGTCTAGCTAGGCATCATAGCCATTGATTGGTTCTTCAAAGCTGTAACTTTGAGGATATTGTGGGTGTTCTATTTCATAAGGATGTGTTTGATGTGATGTTGTGATGTGTGTTGTCACATGAGACTATGATCGTTTTGGACAAAGATCATAAAGGTGTTTCATGTGGTGTTTTTGCGGTGAATGTTACAAAGGGTTTTGGTGGCCAACTATGAGGAGAGATTCACAAAATCATGTATTGCAATGTGATGCATGTTAGAGAGTGTGCTTACCAACTCTAAAATGGGATCGAGTTCCTCTCCACCCGGTGTTACCTTATTGGTCCAATAAAGCGTACAACGTCCAAAACCAAGAATAAGTATATTTTGATGGCCAAATATTATTGCACAAAGTGGGTAGAAGCATGTGCCTTACCCACCAATATAGCGAAGGCTGTGTCTTGCTATTTGTACAAATATGTCTTCACCAAATACAAATGTCCAATAGAATTAGTGAGTGATTGCGGTACTCTTTTCTTGAATAAGGTCATTTGTGCAATGAAGGAATTTTATTTGGTGTTGCACAAGAAATACTTGTTGTACTACCTTTAGTGAAATAGGTTGGCAGAATCTTCACATTATAATTAGATTGTGTAGCTCTTGACAAAGTTAGTCAATTTGCATAGAAAAGGCTGGGATGAGAAGCTCACAAGTGCATTGTGGGGTTATCAAATGTAATTTGAAGTGGTGATAGGATTAACACCATCCAAATTGGTTTTTGAGATGGAGGCTATTAGTTCAATTGAGCATGTACTACCTACTCTCTAAATGATTGTGACAAATAGATTGCTTCCAAAGTATTTCTTTGCCTATTGAGTGAATGCCCTAGCTGATTTGGAGGAAAGTAGGCTTTGGACTCTCTCAGTGTGGGTCAAAAACTAAAGCTTTGACAAAAATCTCAACTGGATAGATAGGCTCAAAAAAGAGTGCTCATCAAAAAAGGAGATTTGATCCTAGTATTTAGGACCAAGATCGATAAACTTCCAGGCAAGAGTGCTCAAAAAGGGAGATTTGATCCTGGCAGTTTGGACCAAGGTCATTAAACTTGCAAGAAAGTTAAAATTGAGATGATCTTGTCTATTTTGGATTTTTGAAAGCGTCGATTTGAACGCATTCAAATTGGCGGATCTATTGGATTATTTTCTTCCTATCTCATTGAATGGATTCACATTGAGTAAATTTAACATACAACACAAATCTTGATCTGCCCTTTTTCAATTTATAAAGATTTAGAGCTACCAATAATGATGGTTTCCATGCAACGTGGTTATACACTGCAATTGATGTCCACTCCATTGGTCCTTTGGGTGGAAAGACAAGGCATGCAAAGTCAAGATTTAAATAGGGCTTGCTATTTGCATTCTCACTTTTTGCCCTTGTAACCTCACACCTTGTTTTGCTCTCTATGCTCAAGATTCCCATTTTTGTATCTTTCTCTCGCTTCTTTGCTACATGTTTGGTCTTAGAGAATGGTGGCAACTAGATGCTAGGTTTTATTCCTAATCCCACACCATGGAGTCCTTCTCTTACCTCACTTTATTGAGATTCATTGTATCTGCCTACTAAACTTGCGTTCCACTTTTAGTTGATGCTTCCATTGACTTCACATGATGGTACACTCACCCACACACACACACACATCGAATGACCAAGAGAAGATCTGGACTGAGATCCATGCATTCCATCATCCATGATGTCATCCAAAGCTCCCTCTAGAAGCCTATATAATGGCTCACTATAGATTTTCTTTCTAGTTCAATAATCAATCCAATTCATGTTTATTTCCATTGTGAATTGAGTCTCCTAGTTGTGCTTAGTTTGGTTGCACATATTTCTCTCCCTATCATCATGAATGCAAGTTTAATTTATCCCCCTTAATCTTTTTACTTTACATGTGGTATCAAAGCTTCAAGCTAGATTCGTCTTAATCTAGCACTAGCTTCTATCAAGCTTGCATTTGCATCAAATCCACTTCTAAGCTAGGCCATTGGATCTCATTCTCTCTCTTGCTTGCAATGGCCACCACTCATACTTTCTTCCATTGCATTTAGGATATAAATATTTTTTTTTGGATTGATTTGATTGTGTGTATATTGTGTTTTGATTTTTGTTGTAATTGGCACCATTCTCTGCAAAAGTGTGTGTTCATGTATAGATCATTCTCATAGCTAAAAAATGAGCTCATCCATGCTCAATTTGGGGTACTTTTGGCCCACTTCCTCTCGGCCAATTCATAGTCACAAACTTATCTACTTATCACCTATAGAGCTCACTTCCTTGATAAGGAATCGTGAAAGGGGGGCGATTGGTTAGGTGGACACACACCTTATTGTGAGAGTGTGACATCACATGGTCAATGCACACACCTATTTCGAAAAGAAGACCCAATCAAACTTAAAAAGGCATGTAATGCACCGTATGATGCAAGAAGGATTTGGAATTGATAGTTCACACACCCCGACTTTTGGAAATTGGCACCCCACTACCCAACATTTACACACCCTCGGCTTTTGAAGATTGGCACCCCACTATCATATATTCACACAGCCCCCCTTTTAGGCCTGTTGACCAAACCCCACAATAGTGGAACTTCTCATGCTACAAGAAATTGGCAGCCCAAATTGGCCCAACAAAGCAACCATTCCCATGACCAGGGGCTCTCTCCAGCTAGTACAGAGGTCATTCCCACATCAGCATGAGTCACCCCCTTTTGTACACACCCCACATAAACAAGGAAGTTCCAAAACTTTGTAAGCCCTAGTTAAAGGGAACATTTGAATCTAAAAGAATATCTAGAGCTTTGTGAAGAGATGCTTCACAAAAGGTGAAGAGTGATTTCGCTAAAAATTATCCTTTTCTTGTAAATTCCCTTGCAAAATTAGCACACAAATCACACAGAGATTAGACACTTCCCTACACTAAAAGGGTAAGACCTTCTCCACACATTAATGAAGAAGAAACTGTGATCCACAATCAAGCCATTGGGAGGGGGAGAGAGAACCAAAACTAGGCATTCTCAAGCACAATTCACACAATGGGATAAGCAAGCATTAGGTATTCTTCTCACAACTATAGGGGAAAATTACATCTACTACTTAGATGAATTCACTATGATATAGGGGTTACAATAGAGAGACACTTTGGATCAATAGCCAAACACTCCAAAAATTCTCTCTAAATGCACCTTTACGGTCTCACCATGGAACCACAAGAAGATCCCTTCTCTTGTGAGTCTAATGAAGAGCATTTGCACCCACTTGGCCTACATAAATTTCCCAATGGAAAATGAAGGCCAATTAGCCATTCTACTTAAAGATGTACCCGATGAAAACTACAATCAAATTTTCATCGTACTCAAAGAGAAAGAGTTTGTACCAAACCTAGAGGATGTCATCAACTTTCTCTAAGAGCAGAAGAAGAAAATCCAACATACAAAGAACTTAGAAGGAGCTTTTGCTACTGCATCATCAAGGAATCCAACAAAGAGGAAATACAGACACTGCAACTGCACCAACTACACAACCTACATATGTTACAAAATCAACCCTTGTGTGCATTGTGGTAAAAATAATCATGGGTCTAATTGGTGCTTGTACAAAGATAAAAATAAAGATAAAGGCAAAGTCAACATAGCTTAATAATCTAGTGATAAAGACAATGCAACAATGTGTTTTGTAGATGTACTCTAAGACACTCACATTATCCTACACCTTAGTTGCTTACAAATCTCTAGGAGAGGACTTTTTTTTCCTACACCCTTGTTGTCTACCATTCTCAAGGGGAGGGATTTTTGGCCTATATGCTACTATCACCACTCTCTAGGGGAGGCATTCACTTTGTACATCTACCTAGATGGGAGACTAAGACCCCACTAGAAGGATTTTTCCATTTGATGTGCTCAAACACAAAAAGGAGAGTATTTTTAGGTTTTGTGCATAAGCCTACACCATAGAGCTCTCCTCTTATCTCACTTTGTCTAGAGTCATTGTATCTTCCAACTAGACTTGCCTAGCACTTTTAGTTGACGCTTTTGAATTCACATGGTACACTCACCCACACATAGACCCATGGAGAAGCATGAACGACTAAGAAAGATCACCCATGACATCATCCAAAGCACCCTCTAGAAGTTTATATAATCTCTTGCTATGTATTTTCTCTCTAGTTCAATAATCAATCCAATTTATGCTCATTTCCATTGTGCATTGATTCTCCTAATTGTACTTAGCTTGGATGCACATGATGCTCTCCCTATCATCGTGAATGCAAGCCTACTCTATCCCCCTTAACCAATTTACTTTAGAGTAGCATCTCTCTTGCCAAGCTTGGCCCTTTGTAAAACAAGTATACAACTGAGGTGGCAACATACTTGTAATGGATGGGGTTGTTGTGGTTCTCCAACATTGAGTGGGAGAAATTTCAAGTACATCCATGGGATTGAGCATTAATCAAGGATCTCACCAACAATGAGATGGTCCATGTGGATGCCCATCTTTGTTTGTTTCATCCATAGGTTACATGCAAGTACTTACACCTGCTAATGTAAGGCATGATGGCACTAACAACCAATGTCACCAGACAGAAAATGTAGGAAAAATATAGTGCCTTGTCTAGAAAGGTAAATGGCTTTCAAGATTTTGTGCAGTAAGCTTGTTATAAACTAATAATGAAAGTAGTCTTGTGCATGGCAAAGACTTTCAATATATTGCAATGGTTGTATGCTTTGACCCTCAAAATTGAGGTCAATTAGTGAATTGGGCAGCGATTATTGATAACATCAGAGCTAAAGCTAGACACATTGATGCAGCTTTGTCTAGGCCAGTATAGGTAGAGATTAATATCATGTAGTTCTAATTTATCATTTTTCCTCTAGAGTTGGAGTGATAGGAACCCCTCCATCTAGCCAATCTCATTGCCCAAAAGGAGTCATGCATGCACATGCTAGCAAAACAAGACATGGTTTTTGTTGATTTCTAGGTTAGTTCAAATGGATTACCAAATAGTGCAAAATGCTTCTCCACAAAGTTCAAGATTGATAGAATTGGCGGGCCCAATATTGACAAGGGGTATTTCCCTTGTTTGGTAAGTTCCAAGGCAAACTTCATCGGTGGCAAAATCCAGTGCCCTTCGCTCAATGTTCTAGGTCTTATCACTTCTCAAGAAAAGGTAAAAATATCCATGGAGGAGGTTGTGGGTGGTAGTTTTGCACCCCCAAGGTCATCAAGGAATGTCCTCATGGCTCCTATTAGCCAGTCCCAAGATTTAGAGATAGAACCCGTTAGTCATAGCACATCAAGACCCTCCTCCAAATGGTGATGTGAGAGAAAAGTTGGGTGAGTTGGAGGTACCCACCAAAACTAGTACTACCCTTATCAGAGTCACTAGAAGGTTATGTTCTAAATATTATAGATCTCTGTCATTGTGTACAGTATTTGAAAAAAATGGCTTTGTTAGTTGATAGTAAAAAAGTGAGATCCAATGCTAACAATAAGGTCAAGTTTCTAAAGAAAAGGGTGGATGTGTTTTACAGTGAAAAAAGGCATTTCTAACATCATCAATCTTTTACTGCTCAAATGCATGAGGGAAATGATTAGATTAAAGGTTGGTTGGTGGTAGCTAAGGTAGCCATGCAAGAAATGGCAGAGAGACAAAATCAGTTTGTGTAAGGTATCCAAATAGAGCTAGTGCATCAACAGACCACTGACACCTTGGTCAATCTGATTGTCTCTACAAAGGGGAATGTGTCCCTCCTAGTGGATGAGTTGCAAAAACTAGATGCGGCACTATCATATGATGTTAATGTGCTACATGGAAGTAGATCATGGTGAGCTAGAACAAGGCCATTATGGAATCACATAAGCTCTTTGTTAATTTTCAATGCACAATAAAGCTATCAAAGCTCAACAAGAACATAAAGGAACTAAGCTCACAACCTACACAGGTTTTTTTTGCAAAATTGGAGAGCTTTTGCAAGATCAAGATATTTGGAAATGTAAATAAAAACACTCTCTTACTATAGCTAGTGCCCAGTCACAAGATCTTTAGAGGTTGGAGTTCTGGTATGAATTAATGGGTCATTCGTTTTCTTTGCAGACCCCTTCCTTTCCATCATACTAGATTGAATTAGATATAATGTTATCAAAATTGTAATGAATGTTGAATTAACATTGTAAAGGCCTTTACACACAGGTGTTATAGTGTTGGTGCCTAATTTTGAAGAAGCTATTTTGGTAGTAGGCACCTTAAGATTGTGGGTCATGGCAAGAATGGAGTTGTAGCCTTTGCAAATACCAAATGTGGAACGTCAACAATATTTGAGGGAGAAGTGGTGATGTGGTGACTCCCCCTATGTCTAATGGAAAGGATCATTTATTTAAGCACATATATACTTGTAATGGGTTCCCAATCTTTGAATGGCTACATTCTATTGCACAAAGACATGGGGGGTGCACTTTGTGGGAAATCTTGAAGAGCTACAAACATCAAATTTGTAATCCTTGTCCTTTGTAAAGCCAAAAAAATGTCAAGGAAAGCTAAAGGCTACATTTGTGGGAAATGCATTGTATTGTGGGTTTGCACAGTCCAACTTCCATGCCAAGTGTGACCCATGCAAACAATAGAGTCCGAGCATGGTGTGTGTGCAAGTCCCATAAGAGCATAAAGTGCATAACCATATATGCAAGTAGTGAGCAAACACGATGCTCAAAACACATCCCACGAACCTGCATACAAAATTGACAACTATGTAAATATGCACGTGTAAGGATGTCAAACCCCTAACTAATGACTACAGGTAAATTGTACGCAGTAGATTCACAATCGAAATGTTCGTTAATAAAAAACAATCCATACCATCAATCTACACGTACTACAAGTATACCATAAATCTCACTCCTGCAACAGTGGGTCCAAGAACACTAAATCTGTGTCCAAGCTGACAAAAAAAGTATCAAAGTGAGAGTATTACTCAATCACTTTCAAAGTAGTAGTAAATCAACCACTAAACCATCATAGGATATGATTGCAAATTTGTGCAACATATGGAGAGAATCTAGGGAAAATTAGAGAGAGACTCCTCTAAAAAATCAGTAAAATCTCAAAGCAAGAGGCTCAACCATAAAAGCCCACATCCAAGATGCAAAGTGGGAGATGATCTTGACCACTACAAACTGACCAAAAAATTTGTCAATCATTCGGCATAGACAAACTATGGTAAATGCCAACAATGGCTCCAGAGAAGCGTATAATAGAAAGAATCACATATAACATACATACATGAACAAAAATGCTACTCGGCATAACGGAACATGCACTTAAGCCAATGCTTGTGATGCAAATAGTACCTGTGGGAATATTCGCTCTCAACGGTGCTCAAACTTAACTCCTCATCAGTGCCATACACATAAAAGGCTACATGCATAAACTTCCCACTGAAGTATTGTGAAAAACCAAAATCTACCAAATATCTATTTGAAAATATGTAAACTATCAAGACTTGTGATAGCCAACTGGGCTAGAGCAATTCAAACCACAGATGTCATACATCATAGCCAAAAACGCGTATAGTAATGCAAATTTTCTCTCAAAATTCATGGAGATCTCAAGACATATGCGAGTGCACAAAATTTGCTAAGAAGGACAATATATAACTCCACCATATGTGTGTCCTTGAGGCCTTCAATGTTGAAGTTGAGATGAATCTATGCCTTTCCTTTTCTACACTCTCTCTCCTCTTACTCAACTCAAATGCACAATCTGTCCTACCTCTGTGTTTTCAATTTTAGACATACCTGCACTCCAAACCAATTGACAAGTTCTTCTACAAAGTTGTCGAGCTCAAAGAGATCTTTGTTTTAATGAGATAAGTTTTTGAATTCGAGATTTCTAGCTCAATTTATGACTAAAACAGTGACTTACTGTCAATCTTCCCTAAACTAAGCAACCTGCTTCTCTCTCTCTCTCTCTCTCTCTCTCTCTCTCTCTCTCTCTCTCTCTCTCTCTCTCTCTCTCTCTCTCTCTCTCTCTCTCTCTCTCTCTCTCTCTCTCTCTCTCTCTCTCTCTCTCTCTCTCTCTCTCTCTCTCTCTCTCTCTCTCTCTCTCTCTCTCTCTCTCTCTTTGAGCTCACAAAAATCTCAATCTCTCACCCCTTGTGGCGTGTGGTATTTAGTCCCTTGCCACCGGCGTACATGAGATCTATGTGCTGAGCTCACAATACCTGCATAGCCTGAAAGCTTCAAACTCGTTAGGGAAAATTTGGACTCTCAAAGGGGTCCTATAAGGAGGTATCACTTTGCCTCTCTTGTCCAAAGTGGGCAACCCGGTGAAGTACATAAACACTTTGTCAAATCCCTATCAACCGGCATATCATTGGAAAGATCTTAGAAAGCAGGTTTGTAAATCCCCAAACTCTGACATATCATTGGAAAGATCTTAGAGAGTAAGTTCTAAATCCCCAAATTTGGATTTGATTTGTAGAAGTTATGGCTTCCTCACTAAAGCTAAATGTGGGGGGGGATTCCATTTATAAGACAGAGTTCTCACATCGAAAAATGGAATCGTCTAGAATATAAGGAATCTGATGGCATGCTATATATCAATGGATAAATATCAATGAGTACATTCTAAATCCAAAAGGTCCAACAAGTTTTGATTTGATTTGTAAAAAATTTACCATGCACCCATTTTCGACAAGAGGGAGAAAGTCAAAGTCCTTATCGGGCCCATTTGAGAGTCCAAGATTTCCCGAATGTTGATCTGTTGGCTAATGTAGCCGATGTGCAGGTCACTAGAAAGAGGGAAAAACCGAGAGAGGAGTAGTAGAACAACCTTCGGCTCTGATACCACTTGTGAGTGTGTGATGCATGCATACATAGTACAGGAAGGGAAAGAGGGGAGACACTTTGCATGGGTGGAGAATCAAGCATCTCACTCTATCTCCTTATTCCTTGTACATAAATGAATAAGGTAGTGCAATCAATGGGTGGCCAAACCCTGGATGTTTGGCTCAAGATAGAGGCACATTTTCCTTTACCACCAACATGATATGCACATTGTGTATTCCTTTTATGGAAACCACTATATAGTATCTTTTTGATACTAGTGTCATACGATCATGATATTATATCAAATCAATTGGTAATGATATCATACCATACCAATTTGATACAAAATCATACCGATAAAGATTCGGTGTCATACCAATGGGATACAATATTGTATAACATCACAAAATTGATTTTCATTTGTTGAATGTGATGTAGAAGTGCATTAAAGCTTGGATGTTGATCAGTATTAAAATGTTTGCCTCATTTGCTTGTAAATCTAGCATAGCCACATTCATGGACCAAAATTTGAGGATGTTCAAAGTCGAATCTATGATCAACCAAAAAAGTTTGATCCAACAATAGAAATAGAAAAAGAAGGATGCCTTGATATCACCTTTCATGAAGGATATTACTTCCTCATGCTTATTCCACAACCTCATTGAGTAAAACAAATGCTTGATCTTTTATTTATTCAAGCTTGTTTGCTTCATTTCCAAAAAATAAAAAAATGGAAACAACAAGACCTACAACTAGAATGATATTCGTGAATCTTGATTCCTTGTGGTGGAATTAGGGTTGCCCAGAAACACACACACAGCTTGGAGAAGATGAAGAATCTCAAGTCACACAACAGAGGGTATATTGCATATTGCATAATGGAAAGATACCTAGAATGATGGGCGTATATACAATGCACGTGGGAAAAAACCTCCTAGTGAGGGAAAAAATGTTTCGATGGTCCTAAGTATGTTCACACACATCACTACCTCATATATGGTAGAAAATCCCCCCTACGAGTGATGTGGTGAACAAGAACTGGCACATAGTGTATAGCAAAGTGCCATGCCCTAAGGACATGATCAATCCACAAAGGGGAGTAACCCAAAGCTTTGTGGAAAGCTTCAAACTTCTCATGAGGCAATGAATTTATGAAAATAATTGCAAGGTTATCCTGTGTTGGTGCATAAGCCAAGCTTCTCTCTCTTGCTCAGAGTGAGTTTGACATAGTGATAATGCACCTCAATGTGCTTTGTGTGAGCATGAAAAATTTGGGTTCCTCACAACTGCCAATGTGCTCTGACTATTTATGTAGATAAGGTTGGCAGTGTCCTATCCAACACCAAAACAGACATAAGGCATTTAAGCCATACATACTCAATCGTTAGCTGTGAAGATAACCATGTACTAAGCTTCACAATTGCAAGTGGCAATAGTAGGTTTCTTCTTGCTCAACCACAATATGCATGAATTTCCAAACATGAAACAAAAACCACTTGTGGACACTCATGTGTCATAACAACTAGCCCAGTTTGAGTCCAAAAAAGTATGCAAATATGGTGGCAATGATCACCCCTTGGGATAAAACAACCCAAGATGTAAAGTTCCACTCAAGTAGCAAAAGATCCTCTTAACAACCTACCAATGCTTAGACTCTGGGCTATGCATAAATTTGCTAACTTGTGAGACTACAAATTGTATACCTGGCCTCATATTGCAGACCTAAATAACACATCCATATGCAATCTAATAAAGAGTGACATCAACAGGATCATCAGAGCATCTTGAAGACTTAATTTTTGACTTATTTACATTGGAGTAGCAATAGGTTTTCAGTCCTCAAGGCCAAACTTATATAGTAATGTCTTTGTGTAGATGGTTTGACACAAGGTAATACCACCATCAAACAATTTGAATTTTATACCCAAGGTATTACCTTGTTTGACACAAGGTAATACCTCAATGACATAGTTTAAACTGTATGCCCAAGTAATGATGTAAAAGCCCCAAGTTTTTCATCTTGAAAGTAGCAAAATTCTCATATCTGTAATCTACAAGGAGAAAAACAAATTTGAAAATAGTGCTACTAAGCACACAATTTTCAGGGCAACACCTTCACCTTCACACTATCTTCCACATGAGCTTCCACAAGAGCAAACATCACTCTCAATTGAGATCACAAGATCCCATTACGTTCTTACAAAGCTTGCAAGCTTTCTTGATCTGTCCATAACTAACTGTCCATAGCCAAGAGCAAGCAAGCTATCACCTAGAAGCTCTCAACACTGTCGTGCTCCCCACGATTGCCATGCACTCTTTTACGAATTGTGAGTGTGCGAGAGAGAGAGAGAGAGAGAGAGAGAGAGAGAGAGAGAGAGAGAGAGAGAGAGAGAGAGAGAGAGAGAGAGAGAGAGAGAGAGAGAGAGTGGAGCAGCTCACTACAATATGTGAGAGAGAGCCCCTTATTCTTCTATCTAGAAAAGAATAAGGTGTGTACAAGTGTTGGGTGGTTCAACGCCTCTCGAGCATCCGATCAAGGTAAGAGGGACACCACCCCCAACACTTACTATGACTTTATGTATGTTATAACTATCTACATTAACTAGTTGCCATTATATATGTAATGATAGGGATATGTATGTGTATATACTTTGTAAACACTTTATAAATATAGTGGTTAGCTTTGCACATATAAAACCATATACACTCAATTTGATTTGTGAGCTACCAATGTTAGATTGATATTCTAAAGACTTTATGTTCAATCATGGATGGTGAAATGTGGTTCTACTACACCTTACAATTGGAGCCAGTGTATAACTTCATGTGTCACCTTGTTTGGTCCAAGAACTAGTTCCTTCAAGCTTGTGCTTTCCAATGAAGATGTCTCATAAATATCTAAAGATCTCTTAGGAAAATGCCTGAAGATAAGGATAGTGAAATGGAAATGCCTCCAATCCGAGCTAGGATTCATCAAAGGTGGTGCTTGAGGATACATCTCTAGACGGAATCCCTACACTCTGTGGAAAATTAGGCATTTTTGTACTCAATGCTACACAGGTGCTATCAAACAGCTCATTTTTATCCCTGGTGCAAAAAAATTACACCCAAGGAGACATGCACGCACCCCCAAGCAAAAAGATTGAAAATGTATGCGAGTTGGACAGTGGATCTCACCAATAAAATTTTGACAATTCATGCAAAAAAAACTTTTTTTGTTGCTCAAAGAAAAGGTGATAGCAACAATGTAGCCGCTTCTCATGGTTCTTTGATAAGTAGCAAATCACCTATTTCTATGCTTCTACTGGGAGCACCTTATCTGGGAATTCTGGTGAAAAAGAAAAAAAGAAGACTAGTTTCCATTATTGCAAGGCTAATGATTACTTGATAAAGTATTTTCCTAAATTGAAGGCAGAAGAGGCCAAGAAGAAAGAGGCTAGTTCCACTACAAGTGCACCTATTAAAGAATCTTCAAAAAATGGAGATTGTGATGTAGAGGCAAAGTGGGAATTTAGTGCAAAGTGTACTTATGACCCTTCTCTCCATGATGCATGTATGTCATTTGATGGAGATTCACATGTGTGGTACCTTGATAGTGGTTCTATAAACCACATTACCTCACATCAAGACTTGTTTACCTCTCTTGAGGCATTGTTGTGAAGCCGAGGAAGACAAAGTCAAAGGTGACAATGTGCAGGGGAGCTTGTGCTTAGGAGGGAGCCAAGCTTGACCTCCACCAAATCCAGCACAGAAAATATCACTGAGATTGCATGGGGAGAGGACCAAAATACATTATTGTAGTGCATGTTGGGGTGGACCATAGCGCGCAAGGGAACTCTCTCTCACTTCCCTGCATCGGTTGCTTGCTGCCATAGCTTGCTTTGAGCTCCTTTTCACACCTCAAATGCCCAAGTTCACAAGGACTTGGGTCAATTAAAAGAATAAAATTATCAAGGGAGGCTGCCCACAATCTTCCTTCCCCCGCCCCCCCTTTCTTCTTGCTGGCCTATCGGTAACCTTTGCACCTCATAGTCGATTTCGACATCGACAACTACATCCGACTTTTTGAAATCTCAGAACTGATTGGGATTCCAAAAAAAATTTATTTGGTTTCGGAGCAAGAAATCCCTTGAACACATGATTTTTTCCCCTTGTTTTGAGCCTCAGATTCTCAACCTAAATGGGAAAGTAAACAATACTAGATTAAGCACTTATCAACATGATTATTGCCAAATCAAAGTGATTATTCTTGGTGAGTTTTTGGAGCCAGTTTAGCAAAGTGTCCCGTGCTTTTTGACACATCAGCAACGAGCTCAAAGGGAAGTTCGATGGCAACAGAGTTCTGCAAGGTTTGCATGATAAGAAGCCATCAGTTGATCACATGCACGTTTCTGGTTGTGTAACTTATGCTTTGCTGCCACAAATGAAACACAAAAAATTGGATGATAAGGCTATTAAATGCATTTTTGTTGGTTACAATACTGAAAGCGAAGGTTACATGTTACACTATCCACAAACAAATCATATCTTGTTTTCAGGAGATGTTTATTTGTGGAAGATTCTATTCGGCCTTTGTTATCATGTACCAGAGATAGTAATGTAAGCTCACATAATATTTATGACACTTTTTTACATCTATGCCCTCTGTTTTGACATGGTCTACAACTTTTCATAAGAAACTTTCGATAAATTCCTCATCATTTGCTAATATTCAGCTCAAACTGGCAATATATAGGAAATTAGGCTTTTTGTTTCGTGTAGTGTGCAAGGTGATGCACTTTCAGAAGCACAACATGTGCTCAAAGTTAGGTGGATAAAATTTGAGGTTGAAGATGCAATCTCAAGTTATGTAGAGCTTGAGATTTGAGGTTTTTGGTCGATTTGGGTACAAAAGAAGCGAGTAAATTTGATTGATGGATACCCATTTCTAGCGAAGGTAAAGTTGTCAATATCGAGATTACAAGTTGAGCTTTTTGCACAAGAGACTTTGGTAGCAATTTTGTGCTTTGGTTCATGGTCTTTGCGGACGGATTTGCACATGGTCACCGGTGCATGGTTGATGCCCATTGTACATGCATTTTGACGAGCACTTTTGAGTGCATGTGAGCTTTCTTGATAGCATTGTTTCCACATTGATTAGTTTTTTTCTTTGCACTTATTTTGATGCTTGTTTGTATGTGGTCATTCCGTTGATATACATTGAGTACGGATTGCCATTATATGTGACATTGTGGAGCTGGTTGGCATTTATACTCATTGGCATTAAGTAGTGTTATGGTTTACGGTTTAAAGTCCTCTTTTGGGGACTATAATGATTGAGGTTCACTCCCACTTTGCCATAACTTGTGTTGACAAATTTTGGTCAGCTTATAGTCGTCAAGAGATTCTTCCACTTTGGCATCTTGGATGCAATGTATGGTTTGAGAGATTGCATTGAGATTTGACTCATTTTGCAGGGGAGACTCTATCCGATGTTTCCTAGATTTCTCGCCATAGTTTTAGGTTTATTTCCATACACTCTTTTGATGCATTTGCATAGTCATTAGATTGAGACAGTGATTCCCTCTTGTTATGGTCGACTTTGCTCCCACATTGACAGGCATATGGTTGTTTTTGGACATGGATTGTTGTTCTTGTATCCACTCTCACAAGAATGAGATATTTATATTCTTGCAATGGCTATGAGTACACTTATAATATGCATTGTCTTCAATCAACAAATATTACAATCATGAGTTTACTACATATGGTTTATAGGTAGTCATTGGTTACAGGTTCCATGTACTTTTGGGAGTTGAGACTTGCATCAGTGTGACGATTGCAGAGCACAGTGTGGTTACACTATGGTGGAAGATTTTATGTGTTTATGTGCACTACAAGTGCTATGAGATCTTTTGAGAGTTTTCTCTCCCTTCTGTTCCAAGATTGGTGCACTTCTATTCAGCATTGGTTTATGTCATTGCCCTTGTACATGTTCTAGAGCCATATCTTCACTTGGCAGTTGATATGAGTGACAGTTTTGAGTCCATGACAATGATTCATATGAGACAATGATCTCATTTGTGTTAACACTTGAGATGTTTCCATTGTGGTTACACATGGCACGTTAGACAAAATTTCTTTAAATGCATGAGGCAGCGGTAAAAATATATGTGTGATGCAGAGATGATTTCAACATATACTAGAGAGGTGGCTTTGTATGCTAGTAATGGTGATTTCACGTCTACCTCTAGTGTTCCTCTTGCTTTTATGTTTGATAGAGATGCCACATTACCTTGATTGCTGCTTAAAAATGAGTATGTAGCATTCCATGTCACATCATCTTGTGAATGGTTTAGCACTTTTGCTAGTCGGAGACTTGGTTGTGTGCATCTAGAGGACAGATCATTATATGACATAGAGGATGCAAGAGATTTATGCTTGTCATTACCTAGTGGTGCATCGTATATGCCATTATGTTCCTGAGATTACACGGAGTTTGATCTCAATGAGATTTGTCAGACAATGAATGCCAGGTACTATTTAGGCAGAAGTTCTTCCAAATGTGTTGTGGTTTGATAGTCATTACGAGAGGAGCCAAGATTGGCTTGGTCTACCCTATGCATGTATCTGAGGTGTGAGACAACATAGTCTCAATTACAATTCAATCATGTTAGCAAGAGGCTAGACACATATCTTTTGCGGATGATATCAAGAGTTTTGTGCACAACATGTCTGTAGATGCAGAGTTAGAGTGGCATGCTCTAGCAAGACACAGCAGATTGATCCTCTTAGGATATAAATGCCTCTTACAGAAATGTGTGATATGGATTTCTTTGACATGTGCATGCTAGAGGTTGATATGGTGATGTTTGTAGATGTGGATAGAGTCTCTGTGGATGATGAGTTAGTGACAACTACCTTGGAGTCAGGATTGACCCATCCATACACGACTAGTTCTGGTGGTGCTACTGTGGATGTAATGCCAAGGGAAAACCCAGAGGGGGTCATGGACCCAGGGCTCATATGTGTGGATAGGGGATTCTAAATATGGATGGGCAAAGGCCTATATTATGGATGGTAGGGTGGAGAAAGTCCTTTGCATCTATATTACAGACTCCTAAGAAACCAACATTTAACATGGAAACAAAAATAAAGTCAAACAAAGGTCAACAGCCACCTATTTCCATGCTGACACATAGCGATGCAGTCATCTCCCTCAGTTCAACACTCAACAGAACCACCCCTAGTACGCCCTTTTCCAGCCTTGTCATCTCTGGTGGGAGAAAGTCCTTTGCATCTATATTACAGACTCCTAAGAAACCGTGATAGGAGGAGCTATGGGAGATGCCAGTCGTGGGCAACCATGGCCTTGAAGATGGCGTGCAGCAGAGAAATGGGGGGGGGGGGGGGGGGGGGGGAGAGAGAGAGAGAGAGGAGAGAGAGAGAGAGAGAGAGAGAGAGAGAGAGAGAGAGAGAGAGAGAGAGAGAGAGAGAGAGAGAGAGAGAGAGAGAGAGAGAGAGAGAGAGAGAGAGAGAGAGAGAGCAAGAGAGAGAGAGAGAGACTGTAGTAAAAAAAACACGCTATTGTATTGTATATTTGATTGAAGAGCCTATTACATATATAGCTTTCCATGCAAAGTTGGCATGCAAAGTGAACTTTGAACTTAATTTTATCTACATACCTTATGAGGCTTGTTCCCACGGGCTTGACTAAACGGACCAGGGCTTGAATACCCAACAATGCCCCCCTCAAGCCTGACCTAGACAGACCCTCTCATGATACTTCGAGTTTTTCGTATACTTGTCAACCGTGAGGTTTAGGTTCTTTCACAACCAAGGATTTCTGGTGTATCCATAACCTACTACTATGATAGTAAACCCCCCCTTGAACAAATAGGGTGTAGGTCAAAAAATTATCTACCAATAGATGGAGTTTTTGGTTCACTGCCAAACCTTGGGTTTCAGATGTACCCAGTAACCTCATGAGAAGTGCAGCAAAAATGGGCTGAAAACAAATGTGTTTGGGAGGTCTTACCACTGATGTATTTGTGGCAGTGTCTATAACTTGTACAAATTTTGACATGGCTATAACGGACATTTGATAAGCTAAAAACAAGGCTTTTGACAGAAAATATATGATTGTTTTTTACAATAGACAAAACCAAAAAACATACTTATGACACTAAATTGGTAAACAAGTGTCAACCTAGCCTTCAAAGAGTTGCCACATTCATCTGTCCTGGCATTGATGCTATAATGCATGCACTGATCAAGTAGGTAGCCAAAAATCTTGGTTGCATCGAGCTTGTTGACTCAACTGTCACACCTAATGTCGGCATCACAACCCAAAACTTGCATCTGCATGGTTGAGAATGTTGGAGAACAAGTGTTTTATCTTTGAGCTTTGTGATATGCCACAAAAAAATGCCAACCTTTTGAGATGTTGTTGCACCACCGAATCCCTAACCGTTGCAGTCTGTGTTTTGAAAAAAACGCATGGGATTACCACTGCAGGGCTTTTTGATATGCTTACAAAAAATTGCCTCAGTAGGCATTTTGAAACGCAGTGAGAAAAATTGCAAAACTACCAGCACTTGACAGCGTTTGGAAATGCAACCTGCAGCGTTCACGATTTCACTGTTTGCTTGGGCGTTTTGAGATGCAGTCCCTGTAGTCCTACCCGTAGTTGCCTTCATCTTGAGATGTGATTTCTTGCCTTGCGAGCACCAAGTGCTCTTTGCCCACCTGGGCTCTAATACCAAGTGATAGGATGAGCTATTGGGGATGCTAGCGGTGGGCAACCATGGCCTTGAAGATGGCGTGTAGCAAAGAAACGGGGGGGGAGAGAGAGAGAGAGAGAGAGAGAGAGAGAGAGAGAGAGAGAGAGAGAGAGAGAGAGAGAGAGAGAGAGAGAGAGAGAGAGAGAGAGAGAGAGAGAGAGAGAGAGAGAGAGAGAGAGAGAGAGAGAGAGAGAGAGAGAGAGAGAAACTGCAGTTAAAAAAAACACGCTATTGTATTGTATATTTGATTGAAGATCCTATTACATATATAGCTTGCCATGCAAAGTTGGCATGCAAAGTGAACTTTGAACTTAATTTTATATGCATGCCTTATGAGGCATGTTCCCACGGGCTTGACTACATTTACGAAGGCTTGAATACCCAACAAACTGTCCATCATACAAGCCTCGGATTGGGATTCCCTCCAAGTACAAATCCAAGCATTACAAGGGGAGAACCTCCTCCTTCAACAACGCTTAGATACAGCTGAAGCACGTCTCACGGACCTCAAACAAAAAAGATTTATCATTGAAGCCAGGATGGAGGCAAAGGCCTTAAATACCGTTCAATCACAGGTTCAAGAGATCACCGCTAGTCTTCCATTCCAGATCCAAACTCACGTCAACAAGGAGATACATGAGCACAAGCGTCGATATGCTGCATCCCTCAATCTTCGGATTGGAGGACTGCCTCAAGAGTGGTACACAGAAGGTAATTCCATGCTTCAGTACATCAGCTTTCTAGTTTAATGCCAACATTTAAGTGGGATACAGTGCTTGATACATCACAACTTCAATTTGTACCCTCAAATGTCACCAAAAATGGTGGCTCCCATGGAATCATGACATTTAAGTCCAAAGTAGCCCGTGACACTATGTTGTACCAATCAAAGAATCACAAGGACAGTGAATTTTGGTTTGATGAGAACTTGACTCCTATGCAACTCTTTTGAAGACTTTTGGTCCACCAAGACAATCCCCAATGATACCACATAACTAGTAGTTTTTCTTTTGCTTGTAAAAAAGGAGTTATACATTGCCACTAAGTCCATCTAGGAGACGGCTAGTGGTAAGACCTCTCCATTCTAGGTCATGGACACCGCCCTCTCTCATGTGAAGGGGAGACACTTTCCACCCTCTCCTTCTAGAGAAGAGAAATGGTTTTGTATGCGTTTTTGGTCCCATGGGTCATATATGACCTCAACGGACAATAATTAATCTCTCTCTCTCTCTCTCTCTCTCTCTCTCTCTCTCTCTCTCTCTCTCTCTCTCTCTCTCTCTCTCTCTCTCTCTCTCTCTCTCTCTCTCTCTCTCTCTCTCTCTCTCTCTCTCTCTCTCTCTCTCTTCGATTTTGTGCGTTGGAGTTGTTCGCCATCGATGAGAGGCTTTTGCAAGGCACCCTTTACACACGGACCCGCCCACATCTAATTGGGGGACCTTTTTCAACAAGGGATGGTGCCCATGCCAACCTCCCTTGAACCTTCCCATCTCCTCCTACAAGCTATCTTGATTCACACGCAACGGTGAGCCAAAGATTGTATATATGGCCATCGTCAATAGCATGGAATATTCAAAGAAGCCAATTCAACAAGGGGCGCGTCTTTGGCTAGACACAAGTCTCTCAAATTTTATAGCTTCATGACGTATCAAAATTGACAAAGGTGTCGAGGTTTGAAGGACGATCGCATGTATTGGCCATGCACAGTTTGCAAGAAATATTATGTCGTAGTTCAAGTGCAACAATCTTTTCAAAGATTATGGAAAAGGGATAGCAACAACTAGGAAAAATTTTGCAGTGGTTGAGGTTCAAGGATGCTCGACAACACAATCCATGTGGCCAAGGTGGCAAGTGATTTGATTAATTAATGAGGTATGCAATACTGTTTGATTTTGTTTGACAAGTTTTCCATGAACATGTTGTGAGGTGGCTATGGCATGCAACAAATAAGTGCATTTCTAAAGACATTTTTCCATGATTGTGCAATTTCAGCACTCAAGGCACCAACAAGGCTTGTGATCATTACCAAAAGCATGATATTTTGGCTTTTGAAAATATTTTTTGCAACAACCAATCACAGTCAAGCACGGCTTAAATGAGAAATGATATTATTTAAAAGCAAGGCTTCTCCCCATGCCTCGCAAAGGCCAGGGCAAGGTAATGCTTGAGAATTGCATGGAGCTCAGCATGACCTGTTTTACTAGCCTTGATGAAGGAGGCACTGGTGCTTGGCATGGCTGACCTTTTCTAACAATTCTAAGAATTTGGGAGGTATCTTTTTCTTCTAGCTCTGAGTTTTGGGGCATGGTTCCTACGAGCCACCTTCAAGCAAAGACAACTATTTTCAGAGGAGCGACAAGGTTGGAGAATTTCACGTTCTACTTGTATATCTATCTTTCAATTTATATTTCATAATATTTCTATGTTGTGCAAAGCAAAGTGCTTTGACCGACTTACTGTGAGGCAAGCCTTCTATTCCATGCCACATTAATATCCATTGATTTAGGATCAAGGATAATGGAACACACATTTGTCTATGAGAGGATATAACCTCACAATTTTGGTTTCTAATAACCAAATGTGATTATCCATGCGAGTACACATTGTGCAAGGCACATATGGCATCTACACACATTGTGGAGATCGTCATTAAATCCAAGGGTTTATCACACTATTTTTTTGCTACATGCATGGCATTCCAATATTGTGGACTCATTCCACTAAAGCATGGTTCACGCTTCCACCATACAATCAACTACTTTGTTTAGAAGGAGTTGAGGCTGGTATATTTTCTTATGATCATTGTATATAACTACAATGGCGGCTAGTCTCTGTGCAGAAGGTGCTAGAAATACAGATGATGCTTTCTGTGGGTAGCAAGTAGGCATGACCTCTCTATCATGCAAGTAATTCATGGAATGACATGAATAGACTAACAGAGCCTTAAAGGTGGTAATCTCTTGTTACAAACCTAAGGAAATCTAGTATGACTACTTTCTATTGGGTGTTAGGAATTATTCTCTCATGTTCATTGTGAGATATGATTATTTTGAGATCTAGTTGCGAATAAGATTCCAACTTGAGAAGAGTTGTTGTTTGCTCCTAGCATTGATTATGTCTCTAGGAGTGGTATTATTAGGGGTATGACCCAAATACTATCTAGTCACTCCAAAAGTGTTGATGATCGTAGTTTAATCTCATCAAAGATGTACTTTCAAGGAAAGAAGTTTGCAATCTACCAAGGGGTAGTGGACAAGTTCAACTTCAAAATTTAATTTCAGTCGCTATTAGACACGGTTGACTGTGTTGGTTACCGGGTTGCCATGACGGACGTCTGTAGCATAGCTATCCAGTACTAACATAATGATACTCAAGGAAGCGACTCAGATGGGGCACGGAGACTCTTTGAGATCGTCAATCTCAAGAAGTGAACCTTAACAAAAGAAAACACAACAACTCTACAAGCAAACCAACACTCAATGATCGAGGAAATATGCCTATGTCCTTTCTCACAGATCTAGGTCATCACGCAATTTTGGCACTCTAACGGACTCAAAATGCAATGAAACTTAAGGAGGAGGTCTAGGACACCTAGGAACACTATCCTACCAAGTCTGGTCGCAATCCAACAAGGTACCAAAATCATGATCCATCATGAAAAAGGTCCTGAAAGCTGCAATAGATTAGTCCACAATGTCGTCCTATGGTCTAGGAACACTTCCATATGGTCAAAACGACTAAACAGTGATTTAAGCACTCAAATATGAAGATTAGGCTCATAGATGTATAGTCATGAACCTCAACAAAACTGACAATGCTTACACTTAAATGAAAGAGCAAAGAGAGAGGAACACAATACAAGTTTCAAAACTGAAAACGGATTACACAATCAATAGCTGCGATGATTACAAGTTGGAGCTTTGTAGTCGCTTGAGCGTATGTACAGCAGAGCTCTTTTCTTCTCTAAAGATAAGCCTCCTTTCACATTAAATTTATCCTAGGGCTTTCTAAATGGAAAGTCGCCAGTTCACCTGGACTTTTACAAATGTCATGACAGCATTACAACTCAGGGAACTGACCTGCTACTCTAGAATCAAGATTTACACAGAGTATCACTACACTAGCTTGAAAAACTAATAGAGTATAAATGTGGTGTCCGGGCTACGTGTTCGGCCAGGTGGGTGCCTGTTTGGTTTGTCTCGTAACATTCCCCCATTCCTAAATCGTGTCATCCCTTGACACGACCTTGTGCAGTCTTGTCATAGGGTTGTCTTTAGCTTTGTCTTCAAGGTTGGTCTTTAGCTTGGGAAGTGCTTTGTCGTTGATGACGCTCCTCCCTTCCTAGAGTGATTTATAGATGTCGTGAAGAGTTATTTTGATGTTTCTGTCTTTGTCATTGACACTCAATACTTCACTAGCTTTAGCACTATGGAACTGCTTATGTTTTGTTGTTGAAAGATTTTTTGCTGAAGTTATCATTGTTTTTCCATTGTCTTTGTGTAACATTCTTTGTCTTTCCATTGATCGTTGAAACTTTGTCTTCAAGGTTGGTCTTTAGATTTAAGAGATCTTTGGCGTTGAAGACGCTACATTCCCCCCTTCCTTGAGTGATTCATATCCTCCATGTTATTGATACATGACTTGATCTTTGATTATCGAGACAACTTTTCTTCTCATTGTGCAGTCTTTTCTTTGTTGCTACCCTTGGCCACCATGAAGAGGGATATTCATATTTTTGAGTTTATAGAACCAATCCTCTTTGTGGCGTGAAGGGCATTCTCTCCATGTCCACTACAATTTGAGTTGTCTCCAATAGGTCACCAATGTTGAAGCATTGTGTGAGCTACTTTTGGTTATTGTTGATGACTCTCTTGAGGAATTCATCATTGCTCGTCATTGTAGGCCATTCTTTGACTTGCCATTTTTTTATGAAGCTTTATTGTCGACCTTGGAGATAAAAGATTCTCTTGATAAGCATATGGAGACCTGTAGTTTTTGCTCCAAGTCATTGTCGATTGATTTAGGTAGCCATTTCCTTATTGTTGATGTAGAAGGAATATATACAAGAAGTCGATGATAAGGGTTTCTAGATTAGGGTCTAAAACCTGGATGACCAAAGGGAAAAAACCCGGTGGGAAAAGAGTGCCTTTGATATACGCTCTTATTGGAGTTGAACATTTGGACTTGAATGAGTACCTGTCATGCAAGGTGAGTGCTTGGGAGAAACAAAGGAAGAGTGCCTATTGCAAGTGCCAATTATGGGACAATCTATATGCATATGAGAAATTGGTCAAACAAACGTATGTAGTGCAAAAGAGGGATTTGATGGGTGCTTCAAGGAACAAATGTAGCACATGTGACATCAAAGGACGTCTCAATAGCTTCCACGTTTCGAAGAAGGGTTTTTGATGTAGAAGCTTGTCCACTCATACCTCACTGTGTTGAGTGTGTGATTGTCTTTTGGACTTCCTCCTTCACTTAGCACTATACTACAACGACTTTGACTCTTATGCTCACTTATACCAGCATGAGCAACACAATGTAATTATGCTCAACTCTTCCATCTTGAGTAGTACCTAGAATAACTAAGACGCTTAGACCATGGAGAATATTACATGAAGGTTTGGGAATAACGCCTTGCTCATTTAGTGGCTTAGCTACCCGGCTCTGACTTTTATGTCATGTATTTTTAATGGCGACTTGGACTTACCTGTTCAAGGCCAAAAACCCAATTCCATAAGTTCTAAAAATTAAGGCCTCTTCCATTGTTTTGGTCTCTGGATGCCACCATTTTGTTGAGTAGGTTGGAAAATTTCGGCTCCTCTTGACTTGCTTGCCGAGTGACTGACGTAGCCTTTTCTTTATCTCGCATGAGAAGCGATTGAATCTGTGTGTGGGTTCTTTGTGTTTGAGTTTCCACAAGCGATTTTGGAACCCATCTTGTTTTTGGTCCTTATGTGACTGTCTTTTGCATTTGCTTGTTTTTCTCGATGACTTGATGGACACTAGGCTTTGATATCCATAGCTGATTGTTTTCGTTGTAGAAGCCCTGATTCTGTAGTTGATGACAAGGTATCCATCTGTAGATTGGAGAAGCCTTGGAGCTTAACTGGAATCATCCGCTGCTTCACTTGTTTGTGTTGGGTAGCTTCGTTGAAGTCTGACTTTGGAACCCATAATTTTTGTGTTGCCCACTTGGAAGGTATTTTCTTTTGCCTTTTGTTCTTGTTCTTTCGCTTGTGTAAGTTGTTTATATTCCGTTGATAGCTTAAATCTCTCCTTATAGAACTTATTTCTTGAGGTGAAGTACATCCAGGCCGTTACTTTAGGCTTTTTGGCCCAAACATTAGCATTTCCTTGGAAGTAGCCTTGATCAGTGATCGAGTCATTTGATGCTACCCACCCAGTCACTTTTGTTGTTCAGGCTGAACTTGTGCTTCATGTATCCAAACTGGATCTTTGACTTGGATGTGCTCTTTGGATACTACCACTTGGTTGATTTTCTTTGGATGCTTTTTTGTGATGGAAACTTTGGTTGATAGACTTTTTGCTTTGGTCTCCATTGCATTGTCGATGGTTTGGCTCTTGAAGTAGAGGCTTCACTGGAATTTTGATGGAATCTCGTTGAGGGTAAAGTCGTCTTGCAAGGTTGATATACTTCAGTGTTTACCTTTGCTCTACCATTTTGCGTGATGATTGGTTGCTCCTTTTTTGCATTGACTTGAGGTTCTTTTCGGGTTTTTGATGGTGTTGTTGCTAAATATTTTCCTTGTGGTTGAAAGAAGATGTTCCTCCAGCTTTCTGTCAGAATTAGACTCTCATTGAGATGATGGGATTCAATTATGTTGAAAGTATCCTTATACTCCCCGGTACTCAACCTGAGTACGGTCGGCAATCCCAAAGCTAGGAATCGGCATTTTTAAACTTGTGTTCATTGTCTCTTCTAGCTCTTTGATTGGCGGCTTTTCCATCATGATCCATGTTCCTTAAGTCATTAGATTCTTTGTTACTTCTGGATCTATCACAGCTAAACATGTGATTTTGAGTCTTGTTTCTCAACATGCTGAATTTGATCGTCATAGGAGACAGTCAATCTTCTTCCTTGTCTCTGTTCTTCTTTTGATTTTGCATTTGCTTAACCTTTGATGTTGAACTTGGAAACTTTTCTCCTTCTTCTGCTTTCATTTGCACTTTTTTTTGGAATCGGCTTCTTTGAAATAGCTTTTGTCAATGCTTGATGTATGTCAATGATGACATATTCTTGTGGTTGCTCTGCATCCTTTGTTTGCACTTTGGCTTTGTGCTCCAAGACATAGCCATTTGTCTCACTATTTTTGTTTTCACACTCACAAACTTCATTAGCTTCCTTCAACACCTTTATTGTAAATAAGGGAGTTATTTCAAAGCCATCTTCATCGCAAAATTTGGTGTTGGTTGCCTCCTTTACACAAACATCAAGGGTCGCCATTATTTGATCCCATCCAAAGGGTTCAAATAACTCCTCTGGGAATGGTTCCTTAATATAAGCTTCATCTTTTACCGAATGCTCTAGGATGCAATCTTCCTTTCTAAGACTCCCGCATTCTGATGCTTCACACCTCCAAATATGTGCTTTGCTTTGCAACCAAGCAGGTACGTCATTTTCCTCTTCACTTGTGGAGTATAGTTCTTCCCGCGACGTTTGCTCTACGTCTCTATAACTATGATCTTTGACACTAATCTTTGTAGTGACCTCTTTGTGTCTCAAGTAGATATAGTCATAGACCCAGTCTTGTATCATTTTGAGCTGGCACATGAATGGTCCGTCCAATATGATATCAAAGTTGCTGCTCTTCTCAAAATTCATTATGGAAAATGTGTGCTCGTACTCTATGCCACATGAGGATACAATGGTTTGTTATAATATTCCAATTGGTTTCTCTACGTATCCATATGCTAATTGCAGTTTGACTCGTTTTTCTTAGAGCAGGATTTTCCCATTTTACCCACATTTCTTTGGTTGCAATGGCAATTCTTGTCCCACTATCTAATATAGCAACCGTCTCTACTCCTTTGTACTCAAGTGGTAAGGTGGTGTTTCCTTCTTCTCCTTCACGGTAGTCACCCACCTTATTTACTGGTACTGGCTTTATTTGTGGTTTCTTATGCAATATTTTATCCATGTTTTTGTCTACAAGTTGGTCATGTAAAAGGATTTCATTTCCAGGTGTTTGCCCATTTGGCCCCATAGATGCGGTCTAGTTTTTAGTAGCCCTGAGAGATAAAGTGTGCATTGTATAAAAGAAGACATCAATTCATGCAAGCTTTTGGTATCCAACATTTATGGTGTGGCTTTCCACTGAGAAGGTACCATTTTAACCTCCGATTTTGTTTTGAGTTCTCCTATAAAAGATGGGAAAGTTTGTAGAGAGCATGGTTTACTCTCTTCAGATGGACAGACCCGGTATCCCCATACAGAGATCGTATATCCCCTGGGAAAATTTTGTGATCCATGTTTATTTCAGGAATAGGTGTTGACTATAAGATAGCACTACCATCTTTTTGGTTTCTACTCAATTCCCATAAGAATTGTGGCCATGGTTCTTCTACCTTCGGAATAGGCCCATCTGTGATATTGGCTACTTCCCTTGAATATAAAGGTGCCTCAACTCCTAGATCTTCTTGGTCTCTATTCAAAATACCATGGCTTTCCATTTCCTGGATTTTTTTGTGGATTAGCACCTTCATTTGTGGAGCATCTGGAACATGTTGTTCCATAAGAGCTTGGGCCGCCTGGATGAGCTCCTTGCACATTTGCAACCTCTCTTTTTCATACCCGGATGAGGATATGTCATTTGTTTATCCTCTTGGGTTTAATTGGGTTTTAGCCTAGCTTCATAGGCCTTCAAAATTGCATCTAAATGTTCAAAGACCATGTAGACCAAGACTGAACCTCCCAAATTAGTCTTTGACTCTTTAGGTCCCTTTACATTTTTATTGCTTTCTTGCTCATCTAAGCTACTCTTTTTGTTAGATTTAGTTTACTTTCCAAAGCAACTTTCTCTTTTAGCCTTTTTTCTTTCATTTTGTCTCATTTGGATCTCCATGATTTTCTTGCAGCTCTCACCGAGATGCTCACACTTCAAAATTGCATCTAAATGTTCAAAGACCATGTCGACCAAGACTGAACCTCCCGAGTTAGTCTTTGACTCTTTAGGTCCCTTTGCATTTTTATTGCTTTCTTACTCATCTAAGCTACTCTTTTTGTTTGATTTAGTTTACTTTCCAAAGCAACTTTCTCTTTTAGCCTTTTTTCTTTCATTTGGATCTCCATGATTTTCTTGCAGCTCTCACCGAGATGCTCACAATTTCTATTTGAGGTGACAATTTGGGTTCCTCCTCAACGATTTCTTTTTTGGCAGCTTCTTGAGCTTGAGCTCAAGTCATCACGTTTAAAGGAATGGCAGGTTCTACCTCGGATCCGCTTAAGGAAGGCATCACGCCTACAACATTCATTGTTGCTTTTCCTTTGTTGTCTGGATTCTTAGCATAGTGTTGGCGTAGATGGTCTCTTCCACAACGTTTATACAATAAAAATAATTCTATTTGTGGACCCTTGTTTGGACAACTTTGTGCCCAATTATCACCTCCACACTCATAGCATGGACCTTCTTGTATCACAGCTGGTGATCCAGCTAATGGTTTTTCTTGCCTTGTGATCAGGATGTTCTTTGAACCATACTCTTGATTGGCTATGAACATGAGTGCATTTGTATCCATGAAGTACTGGTTTCTTGTAGGTTGTGCCACATGTGTTGGCCGAGTTTAGTTGACTACTAATCTACCATCATTGAGAAGATGCGGTTGTTTCCCTAGCATACGTTGTGGTTTTGGTTGAGTGCTACACCATGGAGTGGGATGATCCCCTCCACAAGTATTACATCTCCTCAATTGAGACTGTCACACATTTAGGTTTTGTTTGTATCCTTGGTTTATTGTTCTAATCACCCCCTCGACCACTTGATCAATGATTGGTTCCCAAGGAGTTTGAACATCTTTCTTTGTTGTTGCTTCTCTCTTTTAAGATGAGTCACCACTAGTCGCATTGTCTCTATCTTTAGTAACCTCTCCATAGGCCTTGCAATTGTCAACTAGATAAAGAGCTTCTCTAGTGACTTGCTCAAACGTCGTGCATCCTTTCAAATGTAGGTCCTTTTTTAGAGTTTCATTCCTCAAGCCCTCTACGGAGAGAATTGGTAATCTCTGATTCCCCTTTTCAAGAAATCTTTTGTGAATTCTTGTAAGAATTGTGCTATGTTGGAGAAATCATCTCTATTTAGTGGTTGGAACCAACTCAAGGCTGTTCCTTCCAATGTCAACCCAAATCCCTCATACTGAGTATGGAAATTTGCAATTTGTTCAACCTTCAACACTTGTTTGAAGAGTGAGACATGAGCATATGGATCCCCTGAACCATTGTATTTTGTTTTGACACATTGAGCCACTTGATATGGTCTTAATCATTGTGGTTCAGTACTAATCTAACCAATTCATGGTCTCTTGGAAAGATTTCTATCGTCCTCTCCTCTGGTGTTAGAGAAAATCCCGGTGGAATCCTCTCAGATATGTGCTCTGGCATTGTTATTCGCTAAAAGTAAGTAGAGATTGGAGTACCCTTGTAGGTATAACTTTGTAGTTCAATTAAATCGACAAGTTTGTACTCACTTCCATACTTGTCTACCATCAAACCTTGAACTTCATGAGCATCTGTATATGTGAATGCATAGAGATTATTATGGGTGGTCAACTCTCTGCCATAGGGTTCCACACTCTGATAGAAGGTATATGGCTCCTTGTTTGTGAATATGTATAAGCCATCATGAGCATAATCCGCAAGAACTTGCATGGATTCATTGGTTCTAATGAATCTCACATTCGGTTTGTTGATCAGAGGACGCCTCTCCTCTATGTATTCTCCCAGTCCCACTATTGAAGGCATTGCAGTGTTTCTTGCGTTTTTCATGTTTCTGAGTGAACTTGAACCCTAGTGGTGGATGATTTGTCATGATTAAATGTCACTCAAATCTCTCAAGATAGTCTTTGACAAGCCCACTTTGGCTTAGTGCAACTTATCCCTTTTTGCCTCTGGTCAGAGGTCTCTTAGAAGTCAAGAATTTGTGACTCTTTTGGTCTTTGGAAACTAGTTTTGGGTACCCTAAAAGTTTGGATTCAGGAAACCTGGAAAAATCCAGCTCTAGGTGTGTCATATTGCCCGCAATCTTTCTTCTTGGCTTTACCTCACTCAATTTGCAGTTGTGTATCAAAAGTTAGATCAATTTTGGTAAATTGCACTTGAACCATCACTCAAAATACTTTGACTTACGGTATATGGGTCTCTAGAAGCTATTTTTTCTCAAAGTTGAGATTTGGGATGTTCTCAAGTATGTCTACAAGATCATCAAGTCAGATGCCCTCACTATGCTGCAGTACATGGATCGCGATCCATGTTCCTCTGTCTATTTTTTTCAAATTTTCTCAAATTTTGATTGTGTGTAGACAAGGTGATATGCAGGCTCTGTACCAATTTTCATTAAATTCTGAGGTTGAGGTACATGGATCGCGATCCATGTTCAACCACATCTTACCTCAATCGAATGTGCCAAAGGTGCCCAATCGCCCATCACTTGTACACACCTTATTCTTTACTAAATAGAAGAATAAGGGGATCCCTCTCACATTATTTTGTGAGCAACTCCAGCCACATCATGTGTTCTCTCTCTCTCTCTCTCTCTCTCTCTCTCTCTCTCTCTCTCTCTCTCTCTCTCTGTGTGTGTGTGTGTGTGTGTGTGTGTGTGTGCACATGCACCGCATTCACGCACTCATAGTAAGAGGCTCACAATATTTTTGCAAAATCTTTATAAGACATCTCAAAATAAATTATGTTATTTTTTAAAGGCCTTTATAAGACATCTCAAAATATTATATATAGTTCATTTCTTTGCAATAGACACATGTGCGCATGCATGTGCATGTGTACACACACACACACAAAGAGAGAGAGAGAGAGAGATTCTTCTTTTTTTGTCTATACTCACAATTGTGATTGGATGTATAATATTAAGCCAGAAAGGAATTTACAATTACCTCAAGCACACTAGATGCCTTGAGAGACTATAGCATGCATTTTAGAGCTACACAAGCGATGAAGGAGCTAGTTGTGAGACATGTGTCTTTAAAAATTCATACACCCCCCACATTTAGAGACAAAAATTTAAATATACTTTCTTATTTGTCAACTTGTGATTTGTTGAAAATCGTCCGTCCCACTAGTCTCTTACCCCTTAAAAGCCTCAAATACCAAACTTCTCAAATTGGCTATCCAAATTTAATAAAAAAATATATCAATCTTGGTATTACCTGATTCTCCTTTTCATGAGGGATCTGATGCAATTTTCATACTTCATATTTGACCAAATCAGCAAATTTCTCCCAAATTTATGTTTTTTTTCTTGAGTGCCTCTAAATTGGCTCCTCTACCCTAGAAGGTTACGATTTGTGGATTGGTTGATATCAAAACCGTCATGACTTTGATTGCTTAAATCCATTCTTCAGAGTTCTTATGGTGTTCTGTCATAAAATCTAATATCTAACCAACCCAAATGATTTTCTCATATTAAATTGATTATTGAATGTGAGAGAATAAATGAGAACAAGGGTTACGATATAAACATGTGCTTATGGATCTATCTCACCACGGGGCCAAGGTAAAAGGGTCCAAATGAGAGATGGTCTATCAAAGAGCATTGTTACCTAATGGAGCTTAAAGACCTTAGGGTTAGCTTCATTAAAGACCTCCAAAGGTTAGTGTTAGGAAGTCCTTTGACCTTAGGCAATCTAGGGCTATGCTTGAGATTGGGAACCCGGCCCAAGCTTGAGGTGCTTGTCATGATTGATGACTAAGGTTCTTGTCGACTAAGGTGCTTGATGTGCTTAATGACTAAGGTGCTAAGGTGCTCCATGACTAAGGTGCTTGAGGGGCTTGAGGTGTTCCACAAAGTCAAAGAACATCCCTACACAAGGGGGGGAATCCCTCATTGTAGGATCTAGAGAGAGAACGCACACACCCTCACAAAAGTCAAGCCTTGCCCAATGAAGCAACAGGGACACATCTCAAGTTCCTCTCCATGTTGCCCTCATAAGGTGCCTAAAGCATATTGGTTGGCCTCTTAAGGGGTCCAATGGTAAATTAGCTAGTTTAATTAATTGTGTATCCATTTATCAAGTCCTCTCTCTCAAAGGGGAAAGGGGGACACTTGTCCCAAGGCTAGCATGCTTGCTTGATATGCACTCTGCATGTGATTGGTCAGGCTTGAAGGGGTCCAATGAGATTCCATCATGAGCTAGAAGAGGCGGTCGATGAAGGAAGCTAGGGGCTTGCTTGTAGGCTATGCTCTCTCTCTCTCTCTCTCTCTCTCTCTCTCTCTCTCTCTCTCTCTCTCTCTCTCTCTCTCTCTCTCTCTCTCTCTCTCTCATTGTGTGAAGTGCAAAGTGCAAGAGCTCCATATCCTTCTCAAAGCTTGTTGAGAAGTTGAGAGACTACACCAACACTCTTGGCTATGGAATGCAAATCCAACCAAGAGCCATGCTCCAATGCTTAAGCTTGCCATCTTCTCCATCTTCATTACTATGCTATTATGTATGCTAAGCAAGAAGACTGATGATAAGTGAGTAACTATTTATTTCTCCTATGAATGTTTCTTGTTTCTCTTCCCTATCCTCATTTGCCACTAGCTCTCTCACCTTTGAAGTGTTTGAGGCCTTGGGATTGAGGCCCGGGATGGTTTTTTATTTTTAATACAAATTCTATGTTATGCTCATGATGCATGAAGCTTTCCATCTTCCAAGGAACACAAATATTGTATTGTACCAAGTCTCTCTTGATGGGAGAATCTATAATACAAAAGCCTATTGGAGGGGGGACCGGTTCCACATAAATCCGGTCCTCAACTGTTGTCAAGTTCTCTAACCCTCTCTCTTGAAAAAGTATTGTTCATGCCAAGTTAACTAAGTATTATGGTTATGTTGCTACCACTAATTAAGTTCACCCTCTATGTTCTCAAAGTAGTCTCGCAAAAACGTTCACTCTAATTCTCTTAATTCCCTATCCTCAAAGTTCATAGGCCATTTCCATTACATTGGTATTAGAGCTATTGGTTTCTCTTTTCTAGCTTAAGAAGAGAGGTCCTTAAGTTGTCCATGAAAGATTGGGCATGTTCATTGCAATAGGGTAAGTGGGACAGGGATCTATTATCCTGGTTGAGAAGGACTTAGTTCGAGGTACACCGTTGGGAACCATAGTCTTAATAATGGAGCCTCTCGGGGCTTGCCTTTGGCTTAATTATTATTGAGCTACGAGCAAGCTCAACATGAATCATAATCAACCAAGCAATGTTAGACCCTATCCACTAGTCTTTGCAATCAACAGTGTCTAAACCATAGGTGTGGCTACTTGAGAACTTGTTTTCAAAGATAAAGAAGAGTAGAGACTAAGGTTTTTGAGGGTACCAACGCACAAAGTAATCTATGCATAAGTCTAATTAGCATGGATGATAATAATCAAGAGAGTAGAATGAACATTGATAACCTTGATTTTGCACATGAAGGTGCTAATGATGATGCCCCCATGTTTGTTATTTATCTTGTTACTAGGCTGCATCAAGCTATGGGCAACCCTGCATTGCAAGCCGGTTACCCAACAACTTTGTGCTTATGGGATTTCCCTTCCTCTCCAAGAGGAGAGAGAGCTTAGGAGGCCTCTTGATGAGACTCTTGGAAGAAGACTCTCTCCCATAAGAGAGGAGGAATCCAAAGAACAAGAAATAAGTGAATCCCTAAGTTCCTTTGAAGAAGTGGCTCCACAAATATGATAGTCTAGATGGTCGCCAACTCCTCTCAAGAGGAAACGGTCAACCCATAGTCCTTCTCCTCATCACTTGAAAGGGAAGAGAGGAAACAAAGGAAGAAAAAGTCAAGAAAGAGGTCACCCTCTTCTCTTTCTTCTTCAACTACCTCCTCTTCCAACAAAAGCAATTGCTATTCTCATGGGGAATACAAGAGGAGAGGAAATCACAATATTACCCTCCTGCATGGCGAAGGTTCCAAAAGCTCAAGAATTTCAAAGTGGGAGGAAAGAGTATCTCTTTTCTCACCTATGATGGCACATTTGGTGCTACCAGCAAAGTATTGGCCCTCATCCAGCAATTTGATGCGGCCTTTGGAGACGAGAGCTTCACAGAGTCCTCTAAGCTACGTCATGTAGCTATGCACTTCTAGAAGTCTTCTTGCCAATGGTGGGCTAGCCTTCATGGCAATAGTGAGGCCCCAAAGACATGGAAAACTCTACAAGTTTCCATCATCAAGCAATTCCTTGCAAGCAATGGAAAGGACAAAGTGTTTACCGAATGATGGAGCTTGAAGCTGCTCTCCAACGAGTCTATCCACAAATACGTGGACAAGTTTTTGGATTTACATCTCAAGGCTATTGTCTTTCAAAAGATAGACTTTGTCGAGCAAAAGCAACAATTATGTGTGGGATTACCTGAAGAGATGGCCGAGTATGTCAACTCCCAATGGCCTAGTTCTATTACCAAAGTAATCCATCACACTATGGTTGCTTCGAGCATCAATTTCTAGCAAGGGGCTAGAAGGAATGTCAAGCCCATGGAAAGCAAAGACAAAAGTGATGCAAAGGGAAAAACCAATGCCCAAAATTCTTCCCGAGGAAATTCCAACAACAACATCAACAATCGGTCCAAGGAGAAGGGAGTCTACAAAGGTAAAAATAAAGTCTCTCATGATGAGCTAGAAGCTTTTCGTAAGGACCACAAATGTTTTAAGTGTGGGGAGCAAGGACATGGCTATCATTCTTGCCCCAAAAGAAATTCCTGCAATGAGACTCCTAGAGCTTCCATGATCGAAGCTCCAAAAGAGGATGCCCATTGCAAAGGATCACCTCTCACCTATGCTTGGGGAGAGGTAACGGAGTGTGATTCCTTCATCTTGTTTGACCCTGGATCTACTCACAACTTCATATCAATGGAGTTGGCCACTAAGTTGGGCATTCAAGCTTTCAAGATGGGAGACATTGTAACTGCCGAGACGGAGCTTTCAAGGGACTGCAAGCCTCTGTTCCTCCCTTTATTGGGAAGGTGAGGCTTCATATCCAAATCTATGTCGACAAAAAATACTTTTTCATCTCTCCTCTCCAACATGAGGATGTTATCCTAGGGGCACCATGGTTCAACCGCATGGCTGCCAGCATGAAGTTCCCTGAAAGGAGAATCTACTTCACCTACAGAGAAAAGAGCATGTATATAGATGCTAGTGAGTCTAGTCATACTATACCACTTGTAAATCATCCTGCTTTGATAAATCAATGAAAATCTCAATTTTTGCGTACATGATTTTGTCAAAGAATCCCTAAAAGGTCCTAATGTTTCATCAAATGTAAATGGTAGGAATCAAGAAGAGTTAGACTTGTCTAATTTTCTAAATGGATTCCAAGATGTGTTCATCAATGATATCCCTATGGACTTACCTCCAAAACGAGGGGATGATGACCATCGAATTGAGCTCCTACCAAGAAGCTCACCGTCTAGCAAGATCATGAGGCAACTATAAGAATTGGCAGACAAACGGATGTTGAGGCCTAGCTCCTCCCCCTTTTGTTCTCCAGTCCTTTAGTGCAAAAGAAAGATGGTACATACCACATGTGTGTGGGCTATGGAGCACTAAACCATATCACTATCAAAAATACATTTCCCATACCTTGGGTAGAAGATAGATTTGATAAGCTACAAGGCTCTACCTACTTCAATATGATTGACCTTAAAAGTGGCTATCATCAAATAAGGATAGTGAATGAAGATATCCTAAAGACCATGTTTCGTACAACGTTTGGTCTTTATGAATATCTAGTCATGCCTTTTGTCTTGAGTAATGCACCAGCCACATTCAATCATTTAATGGAGAAAATATTTAGATCCTATCCCAAATTCATGAGAGTGTTCTTTTATGATATCATCATCTACTCCAAGTCCTTGGAGGAACACAAGAAACATCTCCAAGTGATTTTTCAAGCTTTGAGGGAGAACAAGATTTTTATCAATCAAAAGAAGAGCGATTTTTTCCTTCAAAAGATTCAATACTTAGGTCATATTATCTCTCAATATGGTATCCGTATGAATCCATCAAATTTGGAGGTAATAAAAGCATGGCCTAACCCAAGGAATCTACATGAACTAAGAAGCTTTATCAGTATGTGTGCATACTATAGACGCTTCAAAGAAAAATTCTCTCAAATAGCAGAACCATTACATGACTCAACAAAGAAGAACGTTAAGTACTCATGGATTGCTAAAGACAAAAAATCTTTGGATAAGCTCAAAGAGACGCTTACCTCCCAACCAGTCCTTATGCTTCCGGATCTCTCAAAGCCATTTGAGGTCCAATGTGATGCTTATGGTGATTTCTTTGGAGCAGTTTTGCTTCAAGAAGGGCATGCCATAGCATAAGAGAGCCGAAGGCTTAATGCCAATGAACAAGTCTTGGGCATATATGAAAAAGAGCTTTTAGCTGTTCTACATGCCCTAGACACCTAGAAGCACTATTATTGGGGACTCCATTCATTTTACAAATAGACCATCAAAGTCTCAAGTACTTCATGACGTAAACAAAGCTTTCCAACAAACAAATGAAGTGGGAAAAGTTTCGTTCGCAATTTCATTTTCATATCGCTCACATTGCTGGTAAGCACAATCAAGTGGCCAATGCACTTTTACAACGACCAAAAGTTAATGCGGTGTCTATCGCAACTCACAATGATCTATCTTCTATGATAGATGAGTAGGGTATTGACCCTGATTTTAAACACATAATGTCAACCCTTGCATTGGGAAGAAAGAAGAACAATTCACCTTGCAGGATGGTTATCTTCTCCATGGCAATAGGCTATGTGTTAGCCACTCCCTTCGTGAGAAAGTCATGTATGAATCCCATGCTCCTCCCTATGTGGGTCATAGAGGCATTCAACCTACGCTTCAAGGAGTAGAGACATACTTCTATTGGCCTACCATGAAAGTGGACATACAAGAGTATGTTTCAAAATGTTTGGTATGCCAAAAGACTAAATATGATAGAGGGAAGCAACCTAGATTACTCCGGCCATTTCCAATCCCTAATTCACCATGGGAGAGTATATCCATCAATTTTATCTTTAGATTACCCAAGTCTATACATGGGAATACACGAATATGGACAATAGTCTCGATAGGTTTAGCAAGCAAGCACACTTTATTCCTGTCAAAAACACTATTAAAAGGCACACCAAATAGCAACTTTCTTCATATCTCAGATTTTCAAACACCATGGATTACCAACATCCATCGTGTCAAATAGAGATCCTAGAATGACCAGTGATTTCTGGAAAGGTCTCTTTGAAAATCTAGGTACAAGATTGAATTTCTCTTCGGTCTATCGCCCACAAACGAATAGCCAAAGTGAGATAGCCAATCTTACGATTCTCGATCTACTAAAGACTTATGTTACAGAAGTAGATCAACGCTCACAATGGGAGAAGTACCTACCCTTGTAGAGTATGCGTACAACAATAATGTCCATACTTGTACAGGAAGAGCATCTTTTGTAATCATAGAGGAAAGACCTAAAAGTCCCTTGCTAATCAAAGTACATGGGAAGATCTTTGTTGCCGATGAGTATAGCCGTGACCTACAAGAATCTTTTCAAAAGATTAAGCAGGATATATCCATCTCTCAACAAAGGCAAAAAGCTGTTGCTGACAAGCGCAGAAGGGCCTTAACATTCAAAGAAAATTATTGGGTCTTACTTAAGTTTCCCAAGGCTCGATTGAGGCAAATGACGCGCAAAAATCCTACGGGCCATCAAAAGTATTATGCTAAACTAGCAAAAAGATACTATGGTCCTTTTCAAATCTTGAAGCCAATCAATGAGATGGCTTATCAACTCAAGCTGCCCAACCATTGACTCATACAAAATTCTTTCCGTGTGAGCCTACTTAAGCCCTACAAAGGAGAGCCACCAAGTGAACCAATTATTGAAGACCCTCCAAAAACCAAAGACCAAGAAGAGGTGCTACAACCCGAACTATCCTTCACCATGAAGACGAGATACTACTACATGGTAAGATTATCTCACGTAAGTTCAGAAATTATCCTTTTGAAGATGCTAGGTGGATGCAAGAAATACAACTTAAGGATGGTATGAATCTTGTCAATGCTTACAATGCTACATTAGAGTAAGCAAATGTACATGTTTCTTTTAAATGATCAATGTTTTTGTTTTATAAGACTAACTCTCTTTTCTTTGTGCACAAATTTAATATAGTATGCATTCTTAGACTCATGTTTGTGATGACGACGTCTCTCAAACACCAAGTAGAATTTGTCACTCTACTTTGGGAGAATGAAATGGACTAAAAAGCAAATATGCTTGTGGCAGCTACGTCTCCCAAGCACCAAATGGATTAGACGTCATCCATCTTGGAATGATGTCGTAGGGTAAAAAGGATCCTCTATCCGCTAAGAAACATCGACTAATGACTAAGGCTTTATCTCTTCTACCTCATAGTCGAGGACGACTATGATTTCAAGAGAGAGGTAATGTCATAAAATCTAATATCTAAACCAACCCAAATGATTTTATCATATTAAACTAATCATTTAATGTGGGAGAATAAACGGGAACAAGGGTTAGGATATAGACATGTGCTTATGGATCTATCTCAACATGGGACCAAGGTAAAAGGGTCCAAATGAGAGATGGTATGTCAAAGAGCAATGCTACCTAATGGAGCTTAAAGACCTTAGGGTTATCTTCATTAAATACCTCCAAAGGTTAATGTTAAAAAGTCCTTTGACCTTAGGCTGACCTTAGGCAAGCTAGGTTTGTGCTTGAGGTGGGAACCCGGCCCAAGCTTGAGGTGCTTGTCATGCTTGATGACTAATGTGCTTGTCGTGCTTGTTGACTAAGGTGCTTGAGGTTCTTGTCATGCTTGCATACTAAGGTGCTTGAGGTGCTTAATGAAGATGCTAAGGTGCTCCATGACTAAGGTGCTTGAGGGGCTTGAGGTGTTCCACAAAGTCAAAGCACATCCCTACACAAGGGGGGGCGAGCCCTCACTAGAGGAACTAGAGAGAGAACGCACACACCCTCACACAAGTCAAGCCTTGCCTAATGAAGCAATAGGGACACATGTCAAGTTCCTCTACATGTTGTCCTCATAAGGTGCCTAAAGCCTATTCCCGATTGGCCTCTCAAGGGGTCCAATGATAAATTAGCTAATTTAATTAATTGTGTATGCATTTATCAAGTCCTCTCTCTCAAAGGGGAAAGGGGGACACTTGTCCCAAGGCTAGCATGCTTGCTTGATATGCACTCTGTATGTGATTGGCCAGGCTTGAAGGGTCCAATGAGCTTCCATCATGAGCTAGAAGAGGGGGTCGACCAAGGAAGCTAGGGGTTTGCTTGCAAGGTATACTCTCCCACACACACGCGCGCACACTCATTGTGTGAAGTGCAAAGTGCAAGAGCTCCATCTCCTTCTCCAAGCTTGTTGAGAAGTTGAGAGCCTACACCAACACTCTTGGCTATGGATTGCAAATCCAACCAAGAGCCATGCTCCAATGCTTAAGGTTGTCATCTTCTCCATCTTCATTACTATGCTATTATGTATGCAAAGAAAGAAGAGCGATGATAAGCGAGGAGCTATTTCTTTCTCGTATGAATGTTTCTTCTTCCTCTTCCCTACCCTCATTCCCGACTAGTTCTCTCCACCTTTGAAGGTTTTCGAGACCTTGGGACTGAGGCCGGGGATAGTTAATGTTTTTTTTTACAAAGTCTATGTTATGCTCGTGATGCATGAAGCTTTCCATCTTCATTGCATCAGCTAGATCACAAGGAACACAAAGATTGTATTGTACCAAGTCTCTCTCGATGGGAGAATCTATTAAACAAAAGCCTATTGGAGGGGAGACCAGCTCCACATAAATCTGGTCCTCAACTATTGTCAAGTTCTTAAACTCTCTCTCTTGCAAAAGTATTGTTCATGCCAATTTAATTAAGTATTTTGGTTATGTTGCTACGGCTAATTAAGTTCACCCTCTATGTTCTCAAAGTAGTCTCACAAAAATGTTCACTCTAATTCTCTTAATTATGTTATTCTCAAAGTACATAGGCCATTTCTATTACACGTCCTATAGAGATCATCGCTTCCCTGCTTTCTTGAATAATCTTTTTGAAATTGGGCATCGAGTGGTTGTTTTCGAAGACATGCCGGTTCCTAGATTTTGAAACTTGTTTGAAGTAGCAGAAGAAAACAAATTGTGTGCAGATAAGGATGGCTTGGTTTTTCCAACTTTTTTCTCCCAAGAGTAGGTCGTTCTTGAAGAATAGTATCTTCAAGGTCTTCTGTATCCATTTACATATATTTACCTGTGAGGCTTCTTGTAGTTGGAGCATGTAGGAACAGTTGAAGGGGATCTTTGCTAGCCACTTTGCACCCTGATCATCTATCAGAGTCTATCCCTAAGCAATGAAGATCTTCCTATGGAAGGTTCTATGGGGAGCCATGCCTATAACACACACACACACACACACACACACAGTGGACATTCTATGGCAGCAATACAGCTGAGTAGGTTTTAATGATCTAAAACATATCCATACTTATAGCTTAGCAACAACAAATAAAGGGGCTTTATTATGACTAGTCCGAAATGCCACCTCCACCTCCCCCCCCCCCCCCCCCCTCTCTCTCTCTCTCTCTCTCTCTCTCTCTCTCTCTCTCTCTCTCTCTCTCTCTCTCTCTCTGTGTGTGTGTGTGTGTGTGTGTGTGTGTGTGTGTGCACGCGCGCACGCATGCATGTCGTCGGGCTGTGGAGCACATTGGTCGAACCTAGGAGAGAGTTCCACGTGGCCCCGTGGTTTTTTTTTTTTTTGGGGGGGGGGGGGGGGGGGGGGGGGGGGGATCCTCACCCCATTATAGATAGTACATAAATTTTAGGCCATCCTTAGTTTCGATGTATATACATGTATGATGTAAGTGAGTTAGATATGCTACAAAAGAACGAGCCTTCCATTTCAACATTTTAAAGATTCTGTTCATTATGGCTTTGTGGAGATTAAGTTGACACATTCGATTCCAAAGCAAGCAAGGCTACATAAACCTCAATTCAAGTTTCTCACTCAACCCAAATGATCATCTACACATTTTATTCGAAAGTGAAGATAATGAAAGGTCCAATTGGAGCTTTTTACTATTACATAAGAAATATCTTGTGGTACGTGGCACGAGGAAAGTTGCAAAATGAGGGCTAAAGAGATTTTTCGTGGTGTATGGCTAGCTAAAAGTAGAGGACTCCATCCCAAGGTCGCCAATTTTAGCAGACTTTCATGTTTAACTGTGTTGACACTTTGACGAGAGAAATGCAACGTCTACCCAACCATGTTGTAGGGTACGTCGAATGGGATGGATGTCAAGGACAATTGAGACAATTTGGGCGAGTTGACTCTATATCAAACCAAAACAACAATGAAAAGAATATGGCACCAACACCCACTTGCTAGCTAACACCCACCAAACTGGAAATTTTCCATAGAGCCACTCTTGCATTGTTAAGTGAGTATTGTCGATATGTATGATGGTGTGCTTGGTCAAAATCATGGAAGCAAAGCTAAACAATGCCAAGAACACTTAACTGCAGGCATCAAACCTTCACATGCCAATGAAGGCTAGCCTTCAAGAAGTTTGTGCAAGGGGAGGATAAAGGCAAACATTTCCTAATAAAATAAATTCTCAAAGTTGGTGTTGCTATTGCTTTTGAATATAATAAGGAGGGGATGATGATATTGGATGGGGGAGCTAGGGAGCAAGAGGGCCACACAAGGATCAATGAGGGTGCCCCCCCCCCCCCCCCCCCCCCCCCCCCCCCCCCTCTCTCCTCCTAGTGTTAGTGTTGGGAGAACACAAAAGAGAAGGTGCATTGGCCTTGCTTAGAAGCTAGATAGAAATGTCTCCTGAAGACCTAAAGCAGGCCAACTAACCAGCTTTAGTCTTGTCATCTGCATTCTTACCTTTGATGCAACCCCCAGCTTCCCATTTCTTTCTCTTTAGTCTTCACACCAAAAGTTGCATATTTTTCCACAACCATTGTCCTTGCCACCTTCCCCAACATGTCAATGCAACCAAAAAAAAAAAAATATATATATATATATATATATATATATATAATGTTAAATCATTTAAGTTGGTCTGTCTTTTACTACTTTAATAAATGAACAACAAAACACAATCAATGCAAAAAAAAAAAAAGATCGACATTTTTTATTTTGGATTTTTTTAATACGAAATGAAAGGTTTGTCCTGTTTTCGAAAGGGATTGCAATAGTACTCCTTTGTTAATGCAAAAAATAAATTACAAATTTGAATGAAAAACTTTATTTGAAGGTTTATTAGAGGTGGATGTTTAGGGACCATGCTCTAAAAGAGAAATCTACCTTTATATTTTTGTCTGTGATGATTTGTAGGGATTTACCAAAGGTGGATGTTAAGGGTCAGTACTCTAAACAAAAAATTGACCTTCATATCTCCACAAAAATCTACAGGGATTTATGTGATAAATTTATTTATTTTTAAGGATTTTGACCTTGGAAACGTAGTCAAGGGAGAGCATAACTAGGGCTTGTCAAAAACATTTTTCCTAACCACAGAAAATAAGGGCACCTTAGGGTTTTCAAGTAAAAATTTGAACCATTTGTCAATTGTTTACATTAAGACTCGCAAAATTTTGCCGGTTTTCTTCAAGGCAAGCGCGGAATCAAAATGGAATTTTGCTATTTTAGCGGATTAAAGATACACTAAACCCCGATCTTTTGCAGACACTAAAATAACCTAGAGGCTAGAATTTTCATTTTCGTTTATATGACATACTAGGATATTCTATGGATGGTGGCATTAATAAGTGTGAGAACATTTTAGGGCTTATAAAGTAGTGATTCCCGGTGGAGGCCAGGCTTTATAAGAGAAGGGGAGACACACCCACACACACATGTATATATTGCTTTGAATGTGCTATAGGCTAGTTGGGGGGGGGGCAAAAAATGGGAGGTTTGTAAATCGTGTGTGTGTGTGTGTGTGTGTGTGTGAGAGAGAGAGAGAGAGAGGAGAGAAGAGAGAGAGCACATGGGTAGAGGGTATAGGAATTGGGCCGCCGCGGCCCCCAAAGTATTGCCCGTCTTTGAAGAGCGGGCGGGCGCCGGGGGCTCTTCTCCCTCGTCGTCGTCGGCCAAGGGGGCGTCCGTGAACGTGCTGTCGCTGGGCTTTGCGGCCACCGCCATCCTGCTCTCGCTCTTCCTCCTCATGGCTCTTTTCGAGCGCTTCCTGCGCCCCGGCGCTGCTCTCTCTTCTGCGCCCGCCCCCACCGCCGCCCCCGCTGCTTCAGTGCAGACTTCCTCCAAGCTCCAGGCGCCCCCTCTGCCGGCCTCTGTAAGCATCTCTCTCTCTCTCTCTCTCTCTCTCTCTCTCTCTCTCTGTGCGCGTCTGCTAACTGCGTGCTTCCTCCTCTGCTTCTGCAGGATCCCTTTACTGGCGTCTCCGTCCTCATGCCCGGCCACTCCTTCCCCACCTTCATCGCCAATCCCCTGCCCCTCCCCATCTCCCTTCATCCAAACCATCCCACGCTTGCTGCAATGCAGCCCGGATCCATCAACTCCCACACATCAATCTCGGGCGTGTGCAAGCATATGAGCCCCACCCATCACCACCACCACCACCACCAACTTTCCAGTTGAAGGTCCTCCTCTCTTCTGTAGAGAGCTCATGACACTCTCTCATTTAGGGGCACCATTAAACTGGCGCAGGAGAAGGTCAGTGGAACTTGAAGGCAGGCATAGCCTATGAGGATTCAGCGCCGCAGCATCGCCCGAATTAAGATGCTATCCATTGGCCACTGTCTCCCGTACACTGTACATATAAGGATTAGGTAGACTGCCCTGCTGGGCTTTTAGTTCTTTCGGATTAATTACCTGACTAGGGGTACCGGTGACCTCTACTCAAAATTCATTGTTTTGCTTCGCTTCTTGGTCGTCTCTGTCATACATTTACCTGCTACACTTGAAACAAAGCTCCTATGGTAAGCTTGCTTTATCTTAACTTGTGTCCCATCAAGCCACATTTTTAAGTCCTTATCGTACAGGCTGTATATGTTTTGCATGAATTCCATACCGGTGGCTAATAAACCTCTCCGTGCAAATTATTGCCAGGGGGTTCACTAGTAATACTAAGGAAATGTCACAAAGGGTACCCCAAATCCCCCCGAGTTAACATTGTATACGGCACATTCTATACTATAGGGAACTTTGTTGTTCCCGAGGGATTTACTAGCAATAATATCGAGACATCACCTACCTACAGTAAATGTCCCTAAGTTACCACTACTAGTATTGCCAGTAGCCTTGTTCGCCTCATGTTCTCTCTCTCTCTCTCTCTCTCTCTCTCTCTCGTTGAGCACGTTGGGTTTAGAGCACGCTGGCCGGATTGCGGAGGGAATGACACGTGTCAAAGGGAGGGAGCCGGAATTCTCTCTCTCTCTCTCTCTCTCTCTCTCTCTCTCTCTCTCGTTGAGCACGTTGGGTTTAGAGCACGCTGGTCGGATTGCGGAGGGAGCGACACGTGTCCAGGGGAGGGAGCCGGAATCCCTCCTCCTTATATAATAGTATAGGTATATGGGACCTTGTCAACTTGATCCCTTACACTCATGTGGTACCTTACTACACGATAACCGTTGACATCCCTTGTAGAGCCCCCCTAGAAACTATCAGTCAAGGTGTTGTTTCAATGGTGAACCATAAGTGATGATTGTCATTGGTCGACTAGCCATTCTTACAAGAAAAGTTTGTTGCCAATCGTGAAACATGCTGTGTTTCCAAGAATGACTTAACAAGTACAAATGTGTTATTCCTTCCTACATCCTTGGCCTTACCTTGAATTGAAGCCATTTAGCTCCCCTTGAAAGCCAACCATAGCGACTTGACTTCAAGCTAGGAACGGATAAGTAAGAATAAAGCACTGTCAGTCATTCGTCATCCTCGTGTCAATCGCATGTCACATGCGCACCAAGAGCATTTGCCTGTCTTGAACCCTGTGTGGTAAGAGCAAAGCCTAGCTCTAACTCACACATCAGCTTCTGGCCTAAGCATATCCATGAATGACTGAATAACGGATGAATCCTCAGCACTCAAGCCATCCATATCTGTCATCACATGACATGCATTGCTGCACAATTGTCTGCACAACTGGCTCAACATGCTCACAAATTAGAGCATCATTCAACCTATCCGCAAAGGAGACATGCCTCGTCACTCTGCATGGCTGCGTACTCACGAAGACTGTGTTGTCTCGTACGTGACGTACTCGCATCGCGTGAATCATGCCAACACTAGCACCGCTCACTATGGCTACCTGTCTACGATGCAATATGAAATTGTGCTCATCCAGCACTACCTAGCATCCGCTGTCTCGTATAACTGACTCATAGAGATCAAGCTCTGTGTAAAACCTGGCACATGGCGTACATCTCTCAACACGTATGATACGCCACTTGGCAACAATAGTATGACATTTCCTACACCAACTATGTCACGCATTGAACCATTAGCTAGACACACATGTACAAGCATACCACTAGCATATGTGCTAAACCACTCACGACTCAGCGTGACATGAAATCTAGCACTCACATTTAGTATCCAATGCGAAGGTAATGTGTCGTCAATTACCGACATAAGAAAATCAAGAGCAAACATGGAAGCAAAGTCAACATCTCCGTCATGCGTAGCCACATATGCTACATGTGCTCCCACATCATCCAAAGTGATAGCATCTGTCATAAAATCTAATATATAATATCTAACCAACCCAAATGATTCTCTCATATTAAACTGATCACTTAATGTGGGAGAATAAACGGGAACAAGGTTTAAGATATAGACATGTACTTATAGATCTATCTCAACATGGAGCAAATGGTAAAGGGGCCCAAATGAGAGATGGTCTATCAAATAGCAAGGCTAACCAACGGAGCATAGGACCTTAGGGTTAGCTTCATTGAAGACCTCCAATAATGTGTGTAAAAGTCCTTTGACCTTAGGTAAGCTAGGGCTGACCTTGAGGCGCGGGAACCTGACCCAGCTCGAGGTTCTTGTCCTGCTTGTCATGCTTGATGACTAAGATGCTTGAGGTGCTTGATGATTGAGGTGCTTGAGATGCTTGAGGTGCTTAATTATTGAGATGCTTGACATGCTTGAGATGCTAGGGTTGCACTTAAGGTGAGAACCTAGCCCAAGCTTAAAGTGCTTAACGGCCAAGCTTGTGGTGGGAATTGGGCCTATGTATGACGGGCTTGAGGTGTCAAAAAGTCAAATATTCAATCCCTACAAGGAGGGGGCAAGCCCTACATGAGGGGGGATGAGAGAGAACACCCACACACTCACACAAGGCATGCATGGTACAAAGAAAGCAAGAGGGACACTCGTCAAGTTACTACTCATGTTGCCCTCATGGTGTGCCTGAAACCTATTGGTTGGCCACCCAAGGGGTCCAATAATAATTTAGGAGATTTAATTAATTGATTTAGCATTTATCTAGCCCTCTCTCTCAAAGGGCAAAGAGGGACACTTGTCTCAAGGCTACCCTTGTTGCTTGTAATGCCTCTTGCTTATGATTGGCGAGTCCTGGAGGGGTCCAATGAGCTTCAAGCATGAGCTACAAGGGGGGTCGACCCAAGCAAGCTAGGGGGTTCCTTAGGGGGTATACTCACCCACACGCACTCACAAACACTCTCATTGTGTGCTATGCAAAGTGCAAGAGCTCCCTCTCCTTCTCCAAGCAAGTAGAGGTTGAGAGCCTACACCAACACTCTTGGCTATGGAGTGCAAATCCAACCAAGAGCCATGCTTCAATTACTATTCTATTATGTATGCTAGAAACAAGAGTTATGATAAGTGAGGAGCTAATTCTTTCTCCTATGAAATGTTTCTTCTTCCTCTTCCCCACCCTCATTCCCTGCTAGCTCTCTCCACCTTCGAAGGTGTTTTGAAGTCTTGGGAGTGAGGCTTGGGATAGTTAAAGCTTTCTTCAAGTTTATGTTATGCTTGTGATGCATGAAGCTTTCCATCTTCACTGCATCACCTAGGTCACAAGGAACACAAAGATTGTATTGTAACAAGTCTCTCTTAATGGGAGAAATCATAATACAAATGCCTATTGGAGGGGGGACCGGCTCCACATAGTCCGGTCCTCAATTGTTGTCATGTTCTCTAAATTCTCTCTCTTGCAAAAGTATTGTTCATGCCAAGTTAACTAATTGCTATGATTATGTTGCTATCTTCAACTATGTTCACCCGCTCTGCTCACTAAGTCATTTCTCAAAAGTACTCTCATTAATTTCCGCTACTCTCAAACTAAATAGGCCAATTCCATTACATTGGTATCAGAGCATTTGCTTTCTCTCTTCTTGCTTAAGAAGAGAGGTCCTTAAGTAGCCTATAAATGGTTGATGTTGTTAATTATATTAGGTTAAGTGGAACTGGGATCTATTATCGGTTTTGTTGAGCCCACTATGTGGGGGATGGTGCACACCTCGGGAGCTTCGGACTTAATAATGGAGTCTTTTTAGACTTGCCTACGACTTTACCATTATTGAGCCATAAGAAGTCCGAAAGGAGCTAGCCCTTGGCAACTCTGCTATGTTAGACCTACTCCTCTACTCTCTATAATTAACCACTTGGAGCCGTGGGTGTAGATACTTAAGAGCCGATTTTCAAAGGCTAAGAGGAGTGGCAACTAAGGTTTTGAATTGTCAAAGCATACACTAAGTACATACATAAATTTTGTTAACATGGTTGACAATAATCAAGAGAGTAGAATGAACATTGATAGCTTTGATTTTGCACATGAAGGTGCTAATGATAATGCTCCCATGTTTGTGAATTATCTCGTCACTAGGTTGCAACAAGCTATGGGCAACCCTGCTTTGAAAGCCGAAGTTACTCGGCAAATTCGTGCTTATGGAATTTCCCTTCCTCTCCAAGAGGAGAGAGAGCTTAGGAGGCCTCTTGAAGAGACCCCCAAAAGAAGACTCTCTCCCATTCAAGAGAAGGAATCCAAAGAGCAAGAAAGCAATGAAAGTTTAAGTTCCTCTGAAGATGTGGCTCCATGAAGATGGCGGTCTAGACGATCACCCACTCCTCCCAAGAGGAAAAGATCAACACATAGTCCTTCTCCTCATCACTCTGAAAGGCAAGAGAGGAAACAAACGAAGAAAAGGGCTAGGAAGAGATCACCCTCTTCTCCTTCTTCTTCACCTTCCTCCTCTTCCGATGAAACTTATGGCTATTCTCCTAGAGAATACAAGAGGGGAGGACATCGCAAATCATTTCCTGCATGGCGAAGGTCACAAAAGCTAAAGAATTTCAAGGAAGGAGGAAAGAGTATCTCTTTTCTCACCTATGATGGCACCTTTGGTGCTACCGACAAAGTGTTGGCCTTCATCCAGCAATTTGATGCGGCCTTTGGAGACGAGGGCTTCACAGAGTCCTCCAAGCTACGCCATGTAGCTATGCACTTCCAAAAATCAACTCGTCAATGGTGGGCTAGCCTTCGTGGCAATGGTGAAGCCCCAAATACATGGAAAACTCTACGAGTTTCCATCATGAAGCAATTCCTTGCAAGCGATGAAAAGGACAAAGTTCTTACCGAATGGCGCAGCTTGAAGCTTCTCTCTCATGAGTCTATCCACAAGTACGTAGACAAGTTTTGGGATTTACATGTCAAAGCTATTGTCTTTCAAAAGATAGACTTTGTTGAGCAAAGACAGCAATTCTGTGCGTGATTACCTGAAGAGATGGCCGAATACATCAACTCTCAACGGCCTGGTACTATTAGTGAACTAATCCATCACACCATGGTTGCTTCACGCATCAATTTCCATCAAGGGACTAGACGTAATGTCAAGCCCATGGAAAACAAAGACAAAAATGATGCAAAGGGGAAAAGCAATGTTCAAAATACTTCCCAAGTCACTTCCAACAACAACAACAACAACAATCGGTCCAAGAAGAAGGGAGTTTACAAAGGTAAAAATAAACTCTCTCCTGAAGAGCTTGAAGCTTTTCGCAAGGACCATAAGTCTTTCAAGTGTGGGGAGCAAGGACATGGCTATTGTTCTTGCCCCAAGAAGAATACTCGCAATGAGACTCCTAGGGCTTCCACCATCGAAGCTCCAAAAGAGGATACTCATTGCAAAGGATCATCACTTTCCTATGCTTGGGGAAAGGTAAGAGAGCATGATGCCTTCATCTTGTTTGACCCTGGCTCTACTCTGAACTTTATATCAATGGAGTTGGCCACCAAGTTGGGCATCCAAGCCTTTGAGATGGGAGATATGGTAATGGCTGATGCAGCTTTCAAGGGACAGCAAGCCTCCGTTACTCCCTTGATTGGGAAGTTGAGGCTTCATGTCCAAAGCTATGTCGACAAAGAAGACTTCTTCATCTCTCCTCTCCAACATGAGGATGTTATCCTAGGGGCACCATGGTTTGATCGCATGGCTGCCAACATGAAGTTCCCTGAAAGGAAAATCTACTTCACCTACAGGGAAAGAACATGTATATAGATGCTAGTGAGCGTGGTCGCACTATTCCACTTGTAAATCCTCTTGCTTTTGATAAGTCAATGAAGAGCTCAGTTTCTGCATACATGATTTTTGTCAAAGAGTCTCTAAAAGATACTAATGTTTCATCAAATGTAAATGGTAGGAATCAAGAACAGTTAGACTTGTCTAATTTTCTAAAGGATTCCAAGATGTGTTCATCGATGATATCCCTATGGACTTACCTCCAAATGAGGGGATGATGACCATCGCATTGAGCTCCTTCCTGGAAGCTCACCACATAACAAGCCTCCTTATCGAGTCTCACAAGCTCAACAAGAGGAGATTATGAGGCAAGTACAAGAGCTAGTAGACAAAGGGATGGTGAGGCCTAGTTCCTCTCCCTTTTGTTCTCCAGTCCTTCTAGTACAAAAGAAAGATGGTACATACCATATGTGTGTGGACTATCGAGCGCTAAACCATATCACTATCAAAAACAGATTTCTCGTACCTCGGGTAGAAGATCTATTTGATAAGCTACAAGGCTCTACCTACTTCAGTAGGATTGACCTTAAGAGTGGCTATCATCAAATAAGGATAGTGGATGAAGATATCTTAAAGACCACGTTTTGCACAACATTTGGTCTTTATGAATATCTAGTCATGCCTTTTGGCTTGACCAATGTACCAGCTACGTTCAATCATTTGATGGAGAAAATTTTTAGACCATACTGCAAATTCACTGGAGTGTTCTTTGATGATATCATCATCTACTCCAAGTCTTTGGAGGAACATAAGCAACATCTCCATGTGATTTTTCAAGCATTGAGGGAGAATAAGCTTTTTCTCAACCAAAAGTAAAGCGAATTTTTCCTTCAAGAGATTCAATACCTAGGTCATATTATCTCTAAAGATGGTAACCGAATGGATCCATCAAAGTTATAGGTAATGAAAGCATGGCCTAACCCAAGAAATCTACATGAGCTAAGAAGCTTTGTTGGTATGTGCTCATACTATAGACGCTTCATATCAAAATTCTCTCAAGTAGCAGGACCACTATACGACTTAACTAAGAAGAACGTTAAGTTTGTATGGACTGCTAAGGAGCAAAATTCTTTTGAAAATCTGAAAGAGAAGCTTACTTCCCAACCAATCCTCATGCTTCCGGATCTCTCAAAGCCATTTGAAGTCCAATGTGATGCCAGTTTTGCTTCAAGAAGGGACTGCCATAGCATATCAGAGCCGAAGGCTCAATATTGATGAGCGAGTCTTGGGAATTTATGAGAAAGAGGTTTTAGCTGTTCTACATGCCCTAGACCCATGGAAGTACTACCTATTGGGGACTCCATTTATCCTACGAACCGACCACCAAAGTCTCAAGTATTTCATGACGCAAATCAAGCTTTCCGACAAACAAATGAGGTGGGCAAATTTTCTTTCACAATTTAATTTCCATATTGCTCACATAGCTCGTAAGAACAATCAAGTGGCCGATGCACTTTCACGACGACCCAAAGTTAATGCGGTGTCTATAGCTACTCACAATTATCTATCCTCTATGATAGATGAGTATTCTACTGACCCTGACTTTAGAGACATAATGTCAGCCCTTGCTTTGGGGAGGAAAGAGGAACCATTCACCTTGCAGGATGGTTATCTTCTCCACGGAAATAGGCTATGTGTTACCCATTCCCTTCGTGAGAAAGTTATGTATGAATCCCATGCTCCTCCATATGTGGGGCATAGAGGTATTCGACCTACTCTCCGAGGAGTAGAGACGTACTTCTATTGGCCTACCATGAAAGTGGACATACAAGAGTATGTTTCAAAATGTGTAGTATGCCAAAAGACCAAGTATGATAGAGGGAAGCAACCTGGATTACTCTAGCCATTGCCTATCCCAAATTCACCATGGGAGAGTATATCCATGGATTTCATCTTTGGATTACCACAGGAATATGGACAATAGTTGACAGGTTTAGCAAGCAAGCACATTTTATTCCTGTCAAAAAGACTATTAAGGCACATCAAATGGCAACTCTCTTCATATCTCAGATTTTCAAGCACCATGGATTACCCATATCCATCGTGTCAGATAGAGATCCTAGAATGACCAATAATTTCTGGAAAGGTCTCTTTGAAAATCTAGGAACAAGATTGAATTTCTCTTCGGCCTATCACCCACAAACGGATGGCCAAAGTGAGATAGTCAATCTTACGATACTCGACCTCAAGACTTATGTTACCGAAGTAGATCAACGCTCACAATGGGAAAAGTACTCACCTCTTGTAGAGTATGCCTACAATAATACTGTACATACTTCTATGGGAAAAGCACCTTTTGAGATCATTGAGGGAAGACCTAAAAGTCCCTTGCTACTCAAAGTACATGGGAAGATCTTCACCGCCGCTGATGAGTATAGCCGTGACCTACAAGAATCTTTTCAAAAGATTAAGGAGGCTATATCCATCTCTCAACAAAGGCAAAAAGCTGATGCTGATAAGCACAGAAGAGCCTTAATGTTCAAAGAAAATGATTGGGTCTTACTCAAGTTTCCTAAGGCTCGATTAAGGCAAATGACGGGCAAAACTCCTACGGACCATCAAAAGTATTATGCTAAACTAGCAAAAAGATACTATGGTCCTTTCCAAATCTTAAAGCCCATCAATGAGACGACTTATCAACTCAAGTTGTCCAACCATTGGCTCATACACAATGCTCTTCATGTAAGCCTACTTAAGCCCTACAAAGAAGAGCCACCAACTGAACCAATTATTGAAGACCCTCCGAAGTTGAAGACCAAGAAGAGGTGCTACAACCCGAAGCTATCCTTCGGCATGAAGACAAGGTACTACGACATGGTAAGATTATCCGACGGTATCTTATTAAGTTCAAAAATTATCCTTTTGAAGATGCTAGATGGATGCAAGGAATACAACTTAAGGATAATATGAACCTTGTCAATGCTTACAATGCAACATTAGAGTAAGCAAATGTACAAATTTCTTTTAAATGACTCATGTTTTTGTCTTATGAGACTAGTCCTCTTTTTAATTGTGCACAAATTTAACTAGTATGCATGCTTAGAATCATGTTTGTGATGATGACGTCTCTCAAACACCAAGTAGAATTTGTCACTCTACTTTGGGAGAATGAAATGGACTAAAGAGCAGACATGCTTGCGGCAGCTATGTCTCCCAAGCACCAAATGGATTAGTCATCCATCTTGGAAAGATATCGTAGGGTAAAAAGGGATCCTCTACCCGCTAAGTAAAATTGACTAATGACTAAGGCTTTATCTCTTCTACCTCATAGTCGAGGACAACTATGATTTCAAGAGAGAGGTAATGTCATAAAATCTACTATCTAATATCTAACCAACCCAAATGATTCTCTCATATTAAACTGATCACTTAATGTGGGAGAATAAACGGGAACAAGGGTTAAGATATAGACATGTACTTATAGATCTATCTCAACATGGGGCAAATGGTAAAGGGGCCCAAATGAGAGATGGTCTATCAAAGAGCAAGGCTAACCAATGGAGCATAAGACCTTAGGGTTAGCTTCATTGAAGACCTCCAATAATGTGTGTAAAAGTCCTTTGACCTTAGGTAAGCTAGGGCTAACCTTGAGGCGCGGGAACCTGACCCAGCTCGAGGTTCTTGTCCTGCTTGTCATGCTTGATGACTAAGGTGCTTGAGGTGCTTGATGATTGAGAAGCTTGAGGTGCTTAATTATTAAGATGCTTGAGGTGCTTGAGATGCTAAGGATGCTAGGGTTGCACTTAAGGTGAGAACCTAGCCCAAGCTTAAAGTGCTTAATGGCCAAGCTTGTGGTGGGAACTGGGCCTATGTATGAGGGGCTTGAGGTGTCAAAAAGTCAAATATTCAATCCCTACAAGGAGAGGGCGAGCCCTAAATGAGGGGGGATGAGAGAGAACACCCACACACTCACACAAGGCATGCATGGTACAAAGAAAGCAAGAGGGACACTTGTCAAGTTCCTCCTCATGTTGCCCTCATGGTGTGCCTGAAGCCTATTGGTTGGCCACCCAAGGGGTCCAATAATAATTTAGGAGATTTAAATTAATTTATTTAGCATTTATCTAGCCCTCTCTCTCAAAGGGGAAAGGGGGACACTTGTCTCAAGGCTACCCTTGTTGCTTGTAATGCCTCCTGCTTATGATTGGCTAGTCCTGGAGGGGTCCAATGAGCTTCAAGCATGAGCTACAAGGGGGGGTCGACCCAAGCAAGCTAGGGGGTTCCTTAGGGGGTATACTCACCCACACGCACTCACAAACACTCTCATTGTGTGCTATGCAAAGTGCAAGAGCTCCCTCTCCTTCTCCAAGCAAGTAGAGGTTGAGAGCCTACACCAACACTCTTGGCTATGGAGTGCAAATCCAACCAAGAGCCATGCTTCAATGCTTTAGCTTGCCATCTCCTTCTTCTTCATTACTATGCTATTTTGTATTCTAGCAACAAGAGTTATGATAAGTGAGGAACTAATTCTTTCTCCTATGAAATGTTTCTTCTTCCTCTTCCCTACCCTCATTCCCTGCTAGCTTTCTCCACCTTCGAAGGTATTTGAGGTCTTGGGACTGAGGCTTGGGATAGTTAAAGCTTTCTTCAAGTTTATGTTATGCTTGTGATGCATGAAGCTTTCCATCTTCATTGCATCACCTAGATCACAAGGAACACAAAGATTGTATTGTAACAAGTCTCTCTTAATGGGAGAAATCATAATACAAATGCCTATTGGAGGGGGGACCGCGGCTCCACATAGTCCGGTCCTCAATTGTTGTCATGTTCTCTAAATTATCTCTCTCGCAAAAGAATTGTTCATGCCAAGGTAACTAATTGCTATGATTATGTTGCTATCTTAAACTATGTTCACTCGCTATGCTCACAAAGTCATTTCTCAAAAGTACTCTCATTAATTTCCGCTACTCTCAAACTAAATAGGCCAATTCCATTACAGCATCTCTCTTGTGTTGTCTTCTGCGTTGTCTCATCCATTGAAAACAACGCCTACGTACATGCCCTGTATAACCACAATGCCAACACACAACATCTCTATGTCTGCGATATTGTCCTTTGATTGTATGCACTGTAGGCATCTCTCTAGACTCATTTGTGCCAAAAGCATTACACAATCTTTGCCATAACTCTCTAGCTATACATGCATCCAAACTAATGCGATAGACAGACTCACCAAGGTGTAACATGATCGTCGAACGTGCAAGCTCATCCAAGTCCGCCCACTCATCGTCAATCATAGACTCTGGCCTAGCATCCATGCCCTGTAGTGGCAACACTTGGCCCAACTGAGTCAATGCATCATGCATACCTGCTTTCCAATGCTCAAAGTTTTAACCATCAAAATTTGTATGGAAAATCACAAACCTTGACAATGATGTACATGCCAAATCCATGGCGATAACCTATGACAAGACTAAGCACAAGTGATCAACTGACAATAGCCAAAGCCGGGCTAACTCATACACCATAGAAAAGTGCACATCATGTGCATCCACATGGCAATATAAACGAGCATCAAGCATGTACAGAATGTGTATCCAATGAGCATCCAAATCAGGTGAAAAGTCAGCTCTCAATCATGCTAAAAGTGCTTGCAAAACTCTCTGCAAATCCATGCATACTCTTGAAGTCTAATTAATTGCACAAGTCAATGCACATAACCTGTGATGAATCCGACTCTCGAATCCTAACAGTCCACAAGATTTCATACATCCACAAAGTGTTCTCAACGTATGCACATAAATTTATTGAAAAACTCAACCCACACTCTCTTCACTGAGAGCAAAACATCAATGCGCAAAACAAGAGAATGACAAAGCTCAATCCGAGCTCTCGGAACGTAGCAAATCACCACAATAGGCATAGATAATCTTCAACTTTTCAAATACCCTGGATCCGGTCAGCCCATATCTCCCAAACCATTTAGAATTTACAAAAGCTCCCTTCTGCAAAGTTGTATCCACGCGAAAACGGTTGGGGACTTGAAATGTGGTGTTTTCAAAGGCCGAACAGATCTGTAAAAATCTACAGTTGTGTACCCTACAAGTGCAGGCAGTCTGAGTGATGTATCTCAAAATTGGTAAAGATTTTGAGAAAACTTTCTTCTACAAAGATGAAGATGAAATAACATCGGTTAAGAATAGTTGGAATCGGCTTGAATGAAGACATTTTGATAGGTCAAAATAGACCTGCAAAAATGTACTGCAGTTTTTGCTGCTTCTTTGCCTGCTTCCCCATTGAGCTCCAATGGTGCTCGCAATCCCTGAGCTCTGATACCAGTTGAAGTGCACGTGTGGGAGCTTGTGTGAGTGTGTGCAGCGATGGAGAAGAGAGAAGAAGAGGATCCCTTGTGTTTGCAGGGGATAAAACTCACTCACAATATGTGAGCCCCCTTATTCTATATGTAATAATGAATAAGTATAGTGGGCGGGCACCTGGCCTAACTAGCCACATGGGGATTTACCCCAACATGAGCAACACATGTCATGCATTTCCATGCTGTGTACGTGCATTTCCATGTGCAGTTTCAGGCGCGCTTGCACTATAGCCTCCTTAGGTGTCTTGGGATCTTTGGTTTTGACATGCTTCTTAAGCTCTGGTGTCAACCCACGGATATATAAACAAAGCATATCATGATTAGTTGATATGTAGTCTTTCTAAAAGATGCAATTTATCCTTTGATAGCGTGTACTAAGGAGATTATGGAAGCACAAAATGTGTATGATATGTTGCTACATGTGTTCAATGATAGGAGCATAAATGTAAGTCCTGATGAGGCAAATTACAATTGATGCATGTCTCACATGCCGTTATACATCAGGCCATTAATGATCTAGATGTACAAGATGTATTGCTAAGAATAGGGTTGAAATTGTGGAGGCTAGAGGTGTGCCCAAAATGGCTAGTGTAGACTTAGTGATGGTCAATTGACTGCGTCTTTGTCTAGCCGTATTAGTACAAAATCAAGGCTTGCCTCTTGCGGCAATGTACTCCTTAATCACCAATGATTAGTGGTAGGCTATGGAGGGTGAAGCCTTAGCTTAACCATGGTGTTAGGGTTAGGGTTAGGGTTAGGGTTAGGGTTAGGGTTAGAGAGATGGTAAGTAGGGTTAGGCTATGCCAAAAGCAACAACATAGAGAGAGAGAGTATATACACAATGATAGGACTCAAAATGCAATTATTTGATTAGAAAGTAGCCTCTATATGGGCTTCGTGCTTTACAATCAATGGCTAGATGGGTTGCATCCTTTGCTATTGGACCATGTCATCAATTATCTCTTCCTAGGTGGATAGAGGGCTTTCCCACATGGTGCCACAAGTTGGGTTTACCCTAATATACATCCTCTTAAGCCAAACTTGGGGTTTACAAAGCTTTCATGTGTTTTTGTGGTTCATGTGTTCATACATAGGCATCATTTTGGTGATTCAAATGCAGCACCCAAATACAAAAGTTTCCTCCCCAGAGAATTGTCAATTGGGTGTAAGACCAAAAGTCACAACATCCTCCCCAGAGAATTGTCAGCTTAGAGCTCTTGGTTCAAGATCTTGAGCATTTAAGCCTCGCGGGAAGTCCACTCAGTGGACATGAAAGCACTTCTAGGGCCTACTGCATGGACCTTGGTGTCCGCCCGCCATGAGTGAAAATTGTGATGTGTGTGAAGAGCCTCTAGCACACCCAAAACTGAATTAATCTATAGTTTATAGCCGAATTGAGATCCGTTCGGGCTGCCCCATTTCCAAAATAAGGCAGTGACAACTTGAACTCCCACCAATGCAATGAATACACTATATATAGAGCATCTAGCAGACCCAAAACTAAATTAATCTATAGTTTATAGCCGAATTGAGATCCGTTCGGGTTGCCCCATTTCCAAAATAAGGCAGTGACAACTTGAACTCCCACCAATGCAATGAATACACTATATATAGTGCACTAGCCACCATAAAAATCTTGTTTTCTTGTGAGAGACCTCCCAAAATAGGATATTAAACCCGAGTTAGAAGGGCTTTACACACATTTACACACCTAACTTTGGAGGGTTGAATCAAGTGCTAATGAAGAGCAAATGCAGAGCTTAAGGACTTGTTTTGGAGATGAAAGCAAAGATATTTCACACATAAAATTGAAAGATCAAACCTTGGGCAAAGTCGGCATTCAATAGCTCTACAAAATGGTGTTGATGAGCTCTTTGCACACACACAAGTTGCACAAGTAATGAGAAATGAAACTAGAGTAATGCTAATGCAAAAATAGGATGGAAAAATGAGCATAAAGAAGCACAATAACTGTATTTGCACACACAGGCAATTATATTAGTATGTGGCTAATCAAAAGCTCACCAATCAAGAAGGGTAGTGGCTCATTGGTATTGCCAAGAATGCGCTCAAGCTTAATTGGAGATGCTAGTCATTAGGGAGGGGGATTATTAAGAGGCCTAGGTATGAACCGTCGGCTCTGATACCACTTGATGGGTTAGTGGTTGCGGAAGCGTACTGCCTAATCACCGATGGTGAGCGTTAGGCTATGGAGGGTGAAGCCTTAGCTTAACCATGGTGTTAGGGTTAGGGTTAGAGAGATGGTAATTAGGGTTAGGTTATGCCAAAAGCAAGAGCATGGAGAGAGAGAGAGAGAGAGAGAGAGAGAGGGAGAGAGAAGAAAGAGAGAGAGAGAGAGAGAGAGGGATTATAGACACAATGATAGGACTCAAAGTGCAATTGTTTGATTAGAAAATAGTCTCTATATAAGCCTATGCTTTATAATCATTGGCTATCTAGATGGGTTGCATCCTTTTGCTATTGTACCATGTCATCAATTATCTCTTCCTAAGTCGCTAGAGGGATTTCCCACATGGTGCCACAAGTTGGGCTTACAGGGGGCTTACCCTAACAGACTGCACCAAAGACGAGAGAGAGACGATGGACGATGGTGAGCATGATTGCACCTCTTGCAGAAATGAAAAGCGTTGAACTCCTCGGTGTGAGGCCAACAAGCGTACGCACTCGTGATTTTTTGTTTTTTTTTTTAAATTACATGAGCTCTGATACCAATATGAGGCAAGGGGTACTGAACTCATACTTTGCTCCCAGCCTCTTGCAATGCATAGGCAACCCCTGAGCCAAGTTTAGACTTGGCCCTTAGCCTCTAGGCCCTTGTTATGAAAGATCTACAAGTAATTATGAATTAGTAATTATCTTGCAAGCTTTTTGATACCTCTTGTAGGGTCGAAGGTGTGTGTTAATAATAGCTTAACTATATACACAAAATTAATCAAAAGAGTTTCAGCAAAAATATATAGAAGATCAATGCATATAGTTGTGTGTAAAAGAATGCGCTTTTGCATAGCTAAGGGAGAGAAGGCGGTACACATGCACAACACAAAAAGGTGGCACATTTTAAGCATTCCACTTCTTAGGGTTGACTATGCTTTCCCCATTACATTCCACATAGCACATATCAAGTGGCTTATGTCTGGATGGCTTATTTATATGCACATGACATGGAGTAAGATTTTCACATAAGATACAACAAAGCCAGTATCCAATCAGTCCTCCCCATATGATTTTTCTTGCAAATAGAGAAGTCTCTACATTCCAACACATAAAGAGAACAAGAAGAATACCACTACAAGGGACTTTTGAGAATTTAGATCCAAATGCAGACACCATTGAATCGAGGTTTTTATGCTCGTGGTATTGGCTCAAATTTGCGATAGTATATCCTCAATATTAGCATCAGTATGAGCATGCTATCACAGTCACTATTACCAATTGTGATAGTGTTGCCCATACCGATGTTGCAAACTATAAATAGTGATGCAAATACCAACACTTGTAGGTGCAAAAATTTTGGGCTTTTCCTAAATAATGTGCATTAAAACAACGACAATCTCCAAAAGTCCATATGAAGTGGCATTTGGACAAAAATTGTATTTCATTGCTTTAAGGTTGTACAATATATTGAGTGTGCCAATGGAAAAGTAGATTAACACATTGATATTAAACCAAATGTTGTGCTATCCTCAATAAGTACATAATGCATAAATACACCAAAAATATATGAAAGCACTCTAGAAGCTACTCTGATGATGACATCTTCTCCCATTATAGGTACATTGCGAACATGGCTTCCACATTAAAACTTGCCTCTCCCACACCTCCTCCCATTATAGGTGCATCTTGAACAGGTTTTGCACATCAATACTTGTCGCTCCCACACCTAACACAACTTCGCCATCCTCTCCATCTTTTGTTCATCGGCAGTCATACACTCTTCACTTCACACCGTTGGACACCCCTTGCTTCACACCATAGGATACCTTGCTTGAAACCGTTTGCTTTGTAGCACAAGATGGCTTTACATTGGAGCAGACCCCTATGGTTACCCCTCACTTTCACCACAATCAACATCAAGGGTCTCTTACACCCTAGACCTATCCATAACTATATATACTTTGATGAGAAAAGAAAAAGTCATTTGAGCCATGCACCAGTTATGCACATAGGCCTATCACCATCATATCATGCAAAATTGAAAGAAAATTGATGGTGAGATGAAGGACCCGGTGTTGACCCACGGGTCAATAGTATGACATAACTCAATTTTTGTATCAAATTCTTATTTTCAAAGACTTATGAAATGATGCAAATTATGGTTATAACATTATTTGTAATGAGTAGCTAGTCTAGTTGCAGAAGCCAAGTGCAATGGCACTTCCAGATTATAAATACAAAGCCATTTGACCCATTGAACTCTGTTTTACGTCTTAACCTATGGTAGCCTTAGTATATAGGTACCTAGGTCATTTTGTAAAGAGAACTTTATCATAATCAAAGTTTTGAGCTCCCGTCGACTGTGTGAGAGAGAGAAAGAGAGAGAGCATGAGCTTCAATTTGACATTATTTCCTGCTCGCTCATCACATTGGAGATTCGATCACAGCATTGTGATAGGCTTGGAGAGAGCTACACAACAACGCCAAGCATTCCTCATGAAACAAATAACTCATGTTGACGCATCTACGAGTGTCGTAAGTGTATCAAATGATGTCTATTTTTTGTCTGCAAGTAGTCATTGGAATCATGGCGACATAAGTTGCACATAGGCACTCATAGATTTCAGTTTTGGGCACTTTCAAAATTCTGCTCTGCCTTCATATGCATTTTCCACAGATGGGTTTGGAGTGAGGATTTTGAGTGTAGAGGCTTTGGGACAGGTATATCCTAGTGAGGGGATGGTGTTCCTTATTTTTCGTACGATTCTGGTATGGTTTGGTGAGTTTCCTTCCGTTCGTGTGTATGTGGATTGGGTGGTGTAGTTGAGAGAAGTGAGATTCTTGATTGTAGTCTAGTTGTTTGGCCTTCCAGAGTGTTGTATGTGTGGGATGATTTCAGCCTGACAAGATAAAGAGATTACCTCCATGCACATATCATGTCATTGTTGTCCTCAATTGACATTATGTTGATCTAAGTAGTGTTGCCGTGCACTTTATGGGTGGTGTGATTTGCTCCCGCAACATTGGCACCGTTGTCGGGGACACAAGGACTTGAGTAGGTAATCCTACTAACACTCGTGTGATGGTTTCTTGCTTTAGTTTTGACTAAAGAAAGCGTTTTTCTTAAGTGGATCCAAAAGAGGATATTTTGAGATTAACTGGACAGCCAGGAAGCGTGTGTCTTGCCAGGGGTCTGCGACTAGATTGATTTAGTTTAGGATTTGTAGTATTAGTTGTAGATTAGAGTAGTTGTTGGTGGTCAAGGAGTGATTTGTGAGGTGATAAAAGCGTTTGCTAGTCCGTGTGTGGCAATGAAGCGTTTTTCTACTTATAAATGGAAAACCCCATATGATGTGTAGGAGTAGCTTTAGGTAAGTTATCTAATTCTGATCTAGAGCTATTCATCACTACTTTATTTGCTAAAGTGTTTGTTTGCATTTAAAATCGCAAAAAAGTTGATAGATAGAATGAAAATGCAATAAAAAGATTTCTATTAACTTATTTTCATGGTTGATTGATGTTGTGCATATAAGAGGGCATGTGCAAGAGTTCTATGAAGAAAAAGTGAAATTCTGCAAACTTAGACATCATACGCGTATGATGTCTCAAGAGGCATCTGGAGACCAAACTTGAAAAATTTGACATCACCAAAGTGTTCAAAAGGGGGATTTTACCCTAAGTACACATTGAGACTAGAGTTTTGACCAACTCTTGACACCCAAAAGACAAAAAACTGAGCGTCTGAAACGAAAAAAAGAGAAACGTGTTATTGTGAGCAAATTTTTGTATGAAAATTGGTAAAAATACTTGAAAACCAATACTGGAGACTTGGGGATGCTTGTGGTTAAATTTTGGTGAAAACTTCATCAGCAGACATCATACGTGTATGATGTCTAAAGGGTAATTCTGACAGCAAAATTGACTTTCTGACTTTATACCTATCTTTTGCATGTTGTGTTGAGTACATGCACCAAACTTCATTTCATTTGGACATATAGATTAAGAATTGAGGGGATTTTAATCTTTGGAGGGTTTTCCTTGTCAAAAAGTGGTGATTTTGTACAATTTTGACATCCAAAATTTGTTGTGAGCACATATTCAGGATCTACATACCAAGGGGCACCTAGGGTAGAAATAGAACTTTATTCAGACCACCTAGACATCATACGCGTATGATGTTCTAGAGGCCAAATCTGAGGTCGAAAGACACATCTAAGTGCACCCTTCTAGAGCATTTAGGAAGCATATAGGCCAAATTCCATTGAATTTGAAGCATTTTTGAGCTTGTAAAGGCCATAAGACATGTCTAGGAAAATTGAATGCTTGAATTGATCATATCTAGCACAAAAAGTGTTGGATTTGATTTTTGAAAGCTTTTTTGGGTTACCACTGTAGTGAGGGACCTCTAGAGTGAATTTCACTTCATTTTGATCAGTTAGACATCATACGCGTATGATGTCTCAGGTCAAGATCTGAAAGTCCAATTGCACTTGTGACCACACAGGGGGTTTGGAAATTATGCTTTAAGCTGGTTTACAAAATCTATGTAGACACATATCTTTGAATCTCAGGAGATTTTTGCAAACCCAAGAAGGTAAAGGTGAAAAAGTGGTGATTTTGAACATTTTTACATCATCCAAATTTTTTGTGAACACATATTCTTGTTGTATGCATCAAGGATTACCTTGGGTAGAAATCTAAGTGAAATTTGAGCGAAAATACATCATGTCTTAGAGGCCAGATCAGGGTCAAATCAGACATCTGAGTATACCCTAGTGTCCTAGAGCATAAAAGAAGTCCCTAGCCAAAATTCCATTACATTTGGAGCACATTTGGGCTAAAAAGTGTCAAAAGATGGAAATTGGACAAGGTTCATGCTTGTATTGACCATAACTTGCACAAAAAGTGTTGAAATTGGATTTTAAAAGTTGTTGAGAGTTGCTTGAGTGATAAAGAGTCTTTTGGGATAAAACTCACTTCATTTTTCCACAAAAGACATCATACGTGTATGATGTATCAAGCCCCAAATTTGAAGCCAAAAAGTACATCTAAGCTCGCAGAAGTGTTTGCCATCACAAAATAGGCCTAGAGACAAAATTTCATTCAATTTGGATCACTTTTGGCTTGGCTAACCTCCTAGGGAAGTTATGAGCAACCAAACAGAAAAAGGAGTGATAGACATGTCTAAAAGTGTCAAAATCACAAACTAAGACTTTGAGTGGTTAGAGTACATCAAGGAGAGTCTATAGTTCAAGTTTGGAGAAATTCTGAGTCAGTAGACATCATACGCGTATGAAGTCTCTAGGCACAGACTAAGGCTAGTAGATTGTAATTTTGACTAGTCAAAGGGCTTCCTTCTTACCCTAGAATCCCAACATTCATTCCAAAACAAAATTTGGACACTTTTAAGTGGACCAAAGCATTTATCTAGTGATGACACTTTGAAATTGCCAGAATTGACCTACAGGAAGATTGAATGCAATAGAAGACTGATTTGGCCATAGCTTGAGCTCCCGGTATTGGATTCAGAAACTTTTTGTAATCAAAACAAAGCTCCAGAGTAGCTCTACAACATTTAGTGTAACCCCTTGAACAATAATTAAGGACCCCTCGGGTCATTCATTGTTGGTCAATATCCGAAAGAACGTCATTTAAGGCCTCAAAACGCATCCGGAAGTTAGGGGTGTCTAAAAGATACAATTTGAGAGAATTGTGAGGAAAAATCGCGGTTTTAGACATAGTTTTGACTTTTTCCTAACCAAAACACTTGAAGACATTGGTATAAGTCTTCTTCCATTAAGCTAGAGCTATTAAGCCCAGAGATCATGTCTACTTTGGATTCAAACTCAACTTATAAAAGCTTCGGGATCCTAGTGATAGAGGAGCATCCGCCCATAATGGATCATCCAAACTTGCAAGTGATAGAGACAAATTTTGTTAAAAGAGTTTGGATGAAAGATCAAGAGATTCAAGGATTGTATAGATACGTTGATGGCAGTGAGGTCAACCTTTATAGGTGCTCAGAGCCATACCCAGAAGAGGTGACAGATTACAATCTCTTATATGTTTATACATACGGAGTCGTCTGGCAATGGAAATCTATAGTTGTTGACAAGTATGGATGAGAATATAGAGTTGTAGAAAGCACAAATCCACATATTGTATTAGAAATAGGTGGATATTTGGTCAATGAAGAACCACAAATACCTCCACCAAACACGCAAATTCCTACAAGAATTCCAAAAAGGGAGCCACCTGGATTCCCTTCTAGAGCAATAACGAGAGATGAAATGATCACAAAGATGGTAGACATGCCTCCTCAACTGAATCTCCCCAATGGACCAATCTCCAACAAAACAGCCAATCCCTTAGAAGAAGAACCTAGGCATAGTAGAAGGCCTGAAACGAGAGAAGGATTGGGAGAGTCCATGGTTGACTTGTAGACAATTGGCGAGTTAGACCGTCCCGAGTCCAAAAATGGATAAACAAGAAATAATCCAGAGATAAAGATCCGAGAGATCTCATAGCGGCTTTCAAAAGAGTAATTAGAGCAGAGAAAATTTTGGATTTTTCTGACATAGTTTGCGGGATTCGGACTAACTCATGAAGATGACACGGCTACATGGTTTGACTCAGTGGAAAGATGGGATTTTGAGACTCTAGACGAGCTGTTTTCATCAAAGAATTCTCGCAGAAAGGCATCGCTCACAATATGCTCTCACAAATTCACACATTCAAGCAGAATGAGGGTGAATCAGTATACAAGGTGGCATTACGACTCAAGAGATATGTCATGTTCTATCCAAGAGTGGAACTACCTATGCAAGCATGATTGATGTTGATCTTTATCCAAGGAATGACACATGCGAGTCTTCAGAAGGATCTGCATATGATAAGGAGCTTGACACTAAACGAATTGATCAAAGAAGCTCTTTATGTGGTGGATAACTGTGGGGAATATAAAGAAAAGGATTGTAAGAGTAAAAATGAAGACAAATCCTCTCAGCACAGTGATTCACAGATAAGTGAATCCATTGATGAAAACTCTTTATCTACTGGATAACTATGAGGAATATAAAGAAAAGGATTGTAAGACTTAAATAGAAGACACGTCCTCTCAGCACAGTGATTCACAGATGAGTGAATCCATTGCAAATCCAATGGCACCTATCGATCAAGAAAAGTTTGAAATAGTCAAGAGGTTAGCTCCTCTTGTAAAGTCTTATCTAGGGGAGATTAAGTGGTGCAAAATTGAGAGGAAATGGACAAACGATATGAGGAAAAGGGTAACTATAGCATGGAATATGCTAGGGAGAGGTATGTAGAACCTATTCCAGTAGCATCTACTCCACCTAGATATGTTACAAGGAATGCACCACATCTAGGAGGAGTTTCAAGGTCACAACCTGTCTTAGGACAACAACCTCCACTGATAGGTACTAGAATACCTTTAGACATGAGATACACGTCGATGATGGAAGCATCTAATAAACCAGTGCTAGTACCAACTATAATGTGTTATAACAACCAAAGCGGATACTGCCCTTCAAAGCGATAGAAGATGAGAGAAACACATGGAGTGGTGAGGCCGGTACAACCTCCACCTCCTATTAACTTGAAGAAAAAATGTATATGATAGATGAAAGGACATTGTGGTTCATTGTGAATAGAGGCTTAGCTAGGTCAGAGCATGTTTACAACCAAGAGGAAATGCAAGAAGAAGCTCCTTAAACAGAGATAGATTGTCACAAACATGGTGACAACCACCTGGTCAAACAATTTCCTTAGATGGAGATCACACAAGTAAATGCGTATGGTCTTGATTGTGGCATCACTTACTTGATCCGTGACTGCCCAAACCGAGTCAAAAAGATCACAACAAATGTCTCAAGAATCATTCAGCTACCCAGCAGCTCGGAACGTTGTGCCAGTTCAAGTAGCTACGTGAGAGCAAGCTTGAAAGGAATCTGTTGAGAATCTAGAAATAGAGGAAATGGAAATTGACGTGAGTCTAGAGACAAATGAACCAAAGAATGATGCACCCAGTCAAAAAACCAAGAGCAAACGAAATAGTTGGAAAGTGAGAAAGGCTAGAATAAAAGCACATAGGGAATGAGAGCAGAAATCCCTAGCTGCGGAACTTACCCAATCTAAAGAGAAGATAAGACAACATGAGGAAAGGGTTTCACATTCTCTTATGCAGATGTCTCAACCTTGAACCATCCACAAAAAGTGAGCCTAGAAGTGCTAGTTCAGGAGGATCACTCTTGGTAGAAAAAGTTAATGATCCATTAGATGTCCACTTGAAAGCCTATGAATTGTGGCTCAAAAACAACCAAACCCAAGAACAGAGGTGGATGACATATCCATATGCGGAACTAGAAAAGCAAAGGCTTGAAATGTGCCAGAAAATGATTTAAACATCCCAAGATTTACTAGAACCACAAGTTGGAAAACCTGAGCATGTGATCCTTGTCCCAGCTACACCAGCAACTACATCAAACCACAAACAAATAGAGCCAGATTCTAGTCACGAGCACGGACCAAAGCTCAAGGACCCATCATTAGAACCAAAAAGAGTATTGAATACCATGGATAACTCTTCCAAGGGATTTCACCTAGCTATACCAGAGGGTTGTAAAGAACTAGATGGCCTTGACAAATTGTGGAAACAAGTCAGAGAGGCCATCAACCAAGAAGAACACAACCATGTCAATGGGCTAAAAATTCTCTAATCAATTAGCTAGAAAAACCCTTCCAAAAACATCAATCGAAGAGAAAACAGATAGTAACTTTCCATAACAAACCAAACCACCAAGGGAAAGGCCAGAATTTAACCTTGCTAAGGATAGTAGTGACAGTGATGATCCTTATGACATCCCCTACCAGGAACTCAGGTCATCACTATCACTAGTAGCTTCTATAGCAATCAAAGAAGGCCAAAAGAAAAGAGCAACAATTCAAAGCCAAAAATATTAACAAATCTGGATACCAAAGAGCCAGCTCGAACCAAAGCAGGTATGGATCAAGAAGATGAAGATCTCTAATGAAAAATCACAAGATCCAACACCAAATGAAAACAATCAAAGTGTGCAAGAATGACTAAGAAAATCACAAAGTCACAAGCTTTTGCAAATTAGATTTGGGTTCCAAAGAAGTTGGTTCAAGCACAAGGAGGTCAAGAGTTTGTTCGGACTCCGAAATGGTTACAGTATAAACTCTCAAAGTTTGAATCCCGTCCCCAACCAAGTGTAAAAGGATTGAAGTAAAGACCGTTGCTAACTCACACAAAGACAAGGTGGATCCCAAAGAAATCTCTTCAAACACAAACAAAGCAGGGACAAGTATGCGTTCCCAAGTGAGAATCACATACAAAATAGTCAGTAATGACAAACAAGTGGGTCCCAAACAAAACCAATAAAACTGTTGTCATTGCACCACCACTTGAATTCTTTCAATTCCTCCTATAATTAGAGTACAGCTAGAAAAGAGCTCACTTCAAGCTAGAACCTACTAATGAGGAACAATGCCAAATACAACAACCAACAACAAGGCTAAAATGGATTCCAAAGAAACATCAAACAAATAAGTAAACCTTCAATAAATCTCTACAACCTTCAATCAAGCAAACGGCACAAGACCTTCAAAAACCACCACATTGCTTCGAATAGGAAGCCTCGCCAGCAAATGCCAATAATCAAATTGCTATACCCACATCTTGTGATTTTTTCCATGCATTGATTATGTATGCGTAATACAACTAGATTACAAGGCCTCCATAGGCACAATTTCTAATTTCTAAAGCACATCACATACCCTTAACAATACCCTATCGTCGAGGTGAACTCCAAATAGGAGGGGCGGAGGCATTCTAAATGCCAACATATTACTATGAATATTAGAGGGCAATGTTTTATGCACTGCAATGAATTTTTGTGTTTGATTGTGGTAACGTTTTGACAAAATTTAGAGTATATGCCCTCATAATAGTGTTACAAGAGACAAAATCCATACATGAGCCCTAGGGACATGTGTACAATTTACATAGTGTTAGAATTCTATTCGGATGATTTTTCTTTTTGTTGAGTTGATTTTTGGTTTGTTTAGTTATTTTTTGAGATTTTCTTTTTTTTTAATTAAAAAATCCATAATCTAGATGAAGAAAACACTAAAGAGATGCCTTAGCAGTACAAAGAGAAGAAGGTACATAAAAATGACAAAACTTCACGAGGTATGTCTCCAAAGTCATATGCACAACGCTATAATGTCAAAGGTAAGAAAGAATGTTGATCAGCCTTTGACAACAATATGAGACCAAAAATGACTGAGATGATAAATAGTAACTTTCCATAACAAACCAAACCACCAAGGGAAAGGCCAGAATTTAACCTTGCTAAGGATAGTAGTGACAGTGATGATCCTTATGACATCCCCTACCAGGAACTCAGGTCATCACTATCACTAGCACCTTCCGTAACAATCAAAGAAGGCCAAAAGAAAAGAGCAACAAGTCAAAGCCAAAAATATTGACAAATCTGGATACCAAAGAGCAAGCTAGATCAAAATCAAGTATGGATCAAGAAGATGAAGATCTCTAATGAAAAATCACAAGATCCAACACCAAAGGAAAACAATCAAAGTGTGCAAGAACGACTAAGAAAATCACAAAGTCACAAGCTATTGCAAATTAGATTTGGGTTCCAAAGAAGTTGGTTCAAGCACAAAGAGGTCAGGAGTTTATTTCGATTCCGAAACGGTTACAGTATAAACTCTCACAGTTTGAATCCCGTCCCCAACACACTATAAAAGGATTGAAGCAAAGACCGTTGGTGACTCACACAAAGACAAGGTGGATCCCAAAGAAATCTCTTCAAACACAAACAAAGCAGGGACAAGTATGCGTTCCCAAATGAGCAGCACATACAAAATAGTTAGTAAACACAAACAAGTGGGTCCCAAACAAAACCATAAAACTGTTGTCACTGCACCACCACTTGAATTCTTTCAATTCCTCCTATAATTAGAGTACAGCTAGAAGAGAGCTCACTTCAAGCTAGAACCTACTAATGAGGAACAATGCCAAATACAACAACCAACAACAAGGCTAAAATGGATTCCAAAGAAACATCAAACAAATAAGTAAGCCTTCAATAAATCTCTACAACCTTCAATCAAGCAAACGGCACAAGACCTTCAAAAACCACCACATTGCTTCGAATAGGAAGCCTCACCAGCAAATGCCAATAATCAAATTGCTATACCCACATCTTGTGATTTTTTCCATGCATTGATTATGTATGCATAATACAACTAGATTACAAGGCCTCCATAGGCACAATTTCTAATTTCCAAAGCACATCACATACCCTTAACAATACCCTATCGTCGAGGTGAACTCCAAATAGGAGGGGCGGAGGCATTCTAAATGCCAACATATTACTATGAATATTAGAGGGCAATGTTTTATGCACTACAATGAATTTTTGTGTTTGATTGTGGTAACTTTTTGACAAAATTTAGAGTATATGCCCTCATAATAGTGTTACAAGAGACAAAATCCATACATGAGCCCTAGGGACATGTGTACAATTTACATAGTGTTAGAATTCTATTCGGATGATTTTTCTTTTTGTTGAGTTGATTTTTGGTTTGTTTAGTTATTTTTTGAGATTTTCTTTTTTTTTAATTAAAAAATCCATAATCTAGATGAAGAAAACACTAAAGAGATGCCTTAGCAGTACAAAGAGAAGAAGGTACATAAAAATGACAAAACTTCACGAGGTATGTCTCCAAAGTCATATGCACAACGCTATAATGTCAAAGGTAAGAAAGAATGCTGATCAGCCTTTGACAACAATATGAGACCAAAAATGACTGAGAATGGTCATCAAACTCTAGCGTGGCCTACAAGGACAAAGAAAGTTGGTGATGCGACTAGATGAACATACCCATCAAGTGTAAAGTTTCCTATTAGACAGTTCATGCGACTACAGGGCCGTGTACAAGAAGTAAATCTTTATATTGTACATCTTCTATCTTGTATGTGAGTTAATGAAGCCTAACAAACAAAAGGTACTAACAGAGTTGACAAGAACAAAAGGGAAGAAAATGATAGTTCAATCATCTATCGTGATGATAAATGTCTGCAGGAGCAACCAGGGGTCAAGCCAAATTCTGGTCATCATCATTGCTCCTACATGTGATTGGCAGCCAGAAGGTGCCAGAGATGCCCATCAATCATTTTCGGGACTGAAATCCAAAAAGTTAGCTTGTAAAGCCAAATACAAGTACAAATAAAGCCAAACTTTGTTAGTAGGCTATGAACAGAGAATACAAGCTAAGGGTTTTTTTGTTAGGGATAAAAGTCTAACCCCCATCTAGAGATGCAATTTTTTCAAACCAAACCATGATAGCCATCTACATACCATGTACATCATGTATATGAGCTTTGGGGACAAATGGACAATGATAGATCATAGATGGTCATCTATTGCGAACGATGTTGGATAAGTCCCTTTTGAAGCATGTTACTAACTTGGGGAATTAACTGGGGTTTTCCAAGATTTAATTAAGTCATGTATGAAGTAGAAGCAGTACATTGATTTACACAACACAAAAAAGTAAAAAAATGACAAATACGACTTTGATCACATTGATGCAAGAACAAAGGAGTCACCAACAAAGAAGAGCAGACATAAATGGTAGACAAATCAACCTTCACAGGGTTACATATATTGTCCTTGATGAGGCGGATCGAATGTTGGACATGGGTTTTGAACCTCAAATCAGAAAAAGTATCTCCCATATTTGGCATGACAAACAGACTTTGTATTAGGAGTGCAACTTGGCCTAAGGAAGTTGAAGGTTTAACCATACAATTTCTAAAGAATTTTTACATAGTTATCAATGGTTCACAAGATCTAAAAGCCAATTATTCAATTCTACAGATTGTAGAAGTTGTTTCTGAGAACGAGAAAAACTCAAAATCGACAGATTTACTAGAGTGAGTGAGTGCTTTATCTATCCCTGGTGATAAGAGTCAAGCTGAACGAGATTGGGTTCTTTTTTAATATAGATCTCGCAATAGACCTCTAATGATAGCAACAGATGTTGCAGCTCCAGGTTTGGATGTGAAGGACATAAACTTTGTCATCAATTATGATTTTCATGGATCATAGTTCTTGATGTGGTTTGACAAAAGTACAAGAAAGTGGAGCACAAGAAAGCAAAACAACAACAACGTACCGCCATTGACAATATGGCCATGTCGAGGAAGACATGAATTCGGAGGAGGGGAGTGTTGACCCACGGGCCAACAATATGACATGACTCATTTTCCCTACCAAAGTCTTATATTTTGAGAGTTACAAAATGATGTGGATTATGGCTATAAACATCATTTTTAATGAGTAGCTAGTCTAGTTGGAGAAGCCAAGGTGCAATGGCACTTCCATATTGTAAATACAAAGCCATTTGACCCATTGAACTATGTTTTAGGTTTTAATATATGGTAGCCTTAGTATATAAGTCAGAGATGCCCCTCTCTGGGGATCTATGCACAAAATATACGATTTACACCTTTATACAATTTTCAATATACATCACAGTTGGGAAGCGTTTGCATAGGGGAGGAGCTCTCAGCACCCGACCAAGCATGGAGTTTAGGCCATGAGCCGGACTACATCGAGAGGCACCTAGAGACTAGTGCTACCCTTGAATGGGTGTTATGAATGAAGCGTTCTCAAGAAAATATAACATTGTGGAGGCTGAAGATATGTGTACACCGCATTGCGGGATGAGAGAGAGAGAGAGAGAGAGAGAGAGAGAGAGAGAGAGAGAGAGAGAGAGAGAGAGTAGTGGAGGATGAAATAGAGTGCACAAAGACGTGAGAGAATGACAATAGAGATTCTTTTAAATGCCCCATCTAAATGAAACAGGAAACCATGTATTAATGCAATGACAAAATCTATGTATACCATAACATTAAAAAAAAATTATGACAAATAACTAGCAGAGCACCGGACCCTGTGTAGGGATCAACTGGTCCACCCATCCACATTCGCTCTACTATGGACAGAGAGAATTTTACTTCGCCGGGATCGATCCAGAACAGCTCCAACCTACCTGAGCCAGACATAAGTTGAGGCCACTTTTCCTCCCTCCATGAACCCAAGCTCTGAAAGGATCCCAAGTACCAATAGGTGGTAGGGTATCAACACCAACCATACCATTTTAGGTGCCACACCTCTTCAATGCCCAACACTGGGTGTTTAGGCAAAGCCAATGCAAAATCCCCAATGCGTTAGCCATGTAGGTCATTCAACCCCCGAGGCACTAACCGTGTAGATGAGCCTAACAAAAAGATGAAGACCTAGGCAACACCCCTGATCCAGCAAAGCCCCAGGTCAAGGACTCTTTTGTCTAAGGCTAAGCGATGTAGGTGATCGTAGTCTTGTAGCAACGCTTCCATGAGAAACATAACACATGAGTCCCAATCACAATAGCACTTTCCATATGCAAAAACAATCTTTTGCAAGAAGTTTAGATTGTACAAGGTCTCTACCCTTACATGTCAACCATAAACCATCCGAATCACTTCATGATCTAATTCCAAAACCATAAAGCATAATCCAATCACATCACATGGATGAACACTCTACCCAAATCGGGTGAGGCACAACAAACTCTGCATAACCACTTTAGAATATAACATGATTGCAAAAATTTTGGCATCATTTATGTTACCATATACATGTGGTAGTGATGTGTGTGAACACACTAGGACCGCCAGGCCATTTTTTTCCTCTTTAAGAGGTTTTTTCCCCCGAGCATTGGATATACGCTTATGGGGGTTTTATTTTTACGAGCTTTCAGTTTCGAGCTTTTACAATTGGAACTGTTTTTTCGAGCTTTTAAACCCAAATTTTACACCAATGATATCTTTAAATATCATTGTATAGTGGAAAAACTCAAAACCTTACAGTACAATCCTTCAACTACCAAACACTTTTAAGAAATATGGAAGCATGTCTATGCTTATGCAAAATGAAACTTTATAAAAAGCACCATTTGTATGTATTTTTGAGGCTGTACTGAAAACGTGGGCTCCCACATGGGATTTCTTTCACATAAACTCTTATTTCCATCACTTTAATGATTTTGTTATCTCACAAAAATCAACACACAAGCCAATGGTGTCAACATAATCTAACTACAAAAGAAAGCTCCAATCAAAGTCATCTCCACATCATGTGGCGGTCATGTACCAAACAACCACAAATGAAATATCCAAATGAAATGTATGGAGCATACCAAAATTCCATGTCAATGTCATATGGCTGCCATGTACATAAAAACATAAATCAAAACATGAAGATGTGTACTGTCAGAATAGAGTTTCCTCAACCAAATGTGCATCCGCAATCAACATTTCACAGGTCCACATGCAATATCAGTCAAACATCTTTCATAGAGCACATGATCTAGCTCTAGACACATGCAATGCCTCATATCTTCCGCAGAAGCTCAGCCCAAACCACCACACCCCGCAAACAAGTCCAAAACATAGTCATGAGGCTCAGTAAATGTTGCCAGCAACCACCTGACCATATAAAAAATAAATTAGAAACCGAATGCAAACACATATATACCATAACATTCACTAGTATCATACTTTGGACTAGTCTTACTGACAGAACAAAGAAGACCGCTTTGCCCCGCCTCTAAGAATAACACCATCAATCTCAATGGGGAAGACTACATCATCTATCATGTAGCTACAATCTGCTGGAAACAATCTCTTGGCAATTTTCTCCCCTGCCTGTCTATCATAGTGTGGCACAGGATGGCTAGTACGATACCAAAGACACATGGTAAGATCAAGTACCTACATGAATAAAAAAACTCAAAGAATGAATGGCATATCTACAATGTTTTTAGTTAGGAAATTAAACTATGAAACTAAGTTTGTTATCTTACCGCCTCTCTAGTGAGTGGATGCCGTTATGCCTTCTTATTACACATGAGAGTCCATGTACGTAAGAGCACAAGTCCTACCCTAGTTACATCTGCAATAAAATCTCCAATATGCTCGGCCATGCACATGGTCACTAAAAACTCCTCATCGGCCAAAAACTCACGAGCAACATCCATGCACCCTGTCACTAGACCCCTGGAAAATGTGTTCCACTTGGGAACATTCATGCCCTTTACAAAAGTGAATGATGACATGTAAGCGTACAACCATAGTTAGTTGTAGGTACTAGTCCAAAGAAAAGTTACTTACCCAATGGGATTGGTCCTAGACCATCCACAAGCAAACTTGTAGGAAAATCTGCAAAGATAAGCCTAGTAACCTCACGACATGGCACACCATCTTTGCTATATAGATTTGTACTGTGTGTCGCAAAAAATCTGTTGATGCTATAAGAAAACCAAACATGAATTATGTTCAAAATCATAGAACAATGCAAGAAGAAAATGCAAATAAGTAAGCACTATGAAAATCTACCTATCAAGGGCAAACTTATCAATTTGTGACATATCCACAAGCAAAACATCTACAATAGTTTGGTAATGGAACCCTGCAAGCATTATCCAAATTAGCTTTGAATTAGGAAATATGGAAGACAGATATGCTAACAATTTTCTTAAACTTACCAAAACAGATCGTGTGATCGGCCTTCTCTCCCAAGCCTCTCGCCCAAGTGAAGACTCTGCAACAAACGAATTAGTGTGCACCAATGAGGATGTAGTGGGCACATTAGAAGAGGGTGCCATATAGGGTATATTGGTACCCAAAGAGGACATGCCGGGCTCTACAGATGGCACAATGGGAGGCATTGAAGAAGGAGTGGATTTCCTTGATGTACTTTGAGGCTCCATTTTCCCTTTACCCTTCTTGAGTACATTGCTTGCTAGTGGAGTACCTTGAGAGCCACTCTCAATGGTGTTTTGAGTAACTCCTTCAGAAACGGGAGGGAGAGACTCTTCTTGTGTCTCCTGTAAGTACTCATCACTCTCATTTTGAAACCCTTCACTCAACAACCATATAGCACAATATCACATAAATTAGTACTAAAGTAAGACATATACATTCTCAAAATAAAAGAGCCACTAGTGTTAAGATACTTACTCTCACGTAATTCCAACTCTTGCTTTGGAATAACTCCTAGTGGATAATCCAACCACAAAGGAAAAACCTTGGCTTCCCATGTTGTCAGATTCCTTTCAATCAAAGAGGGAGAGAACATTGTATTCTCATCATGTACATCAATCCACTCTCTAGTGAATAATGGGGCTTCATTCAATTCCTGCGCCTCAACGCATTGCATAACCCATCTACACAATTTTTAGAGCATCATCCACTTTGAAAAGCATATAAACGCAATGGCATAATAAATGTCATGTATCCAAAAAAACAAATGTCAAATTCTCCTTTGTATGGAGAATACTTTTTCAAAATAAACCATAAACCCTATCTTGGGCTCCCACAAGGGATTTAAGTGTTTTCAACATAGACATTATACACACGCATATTGAAAGCTCGATAGGTGAACAGATGGATTTGACAACATGCTGATTCAAATGTATCTTAATGGCTATGACTGTGCATATCTTAAAGAGTGAATATTCCAAATCTATTTAGAACACTTTTCAATGAATGAATTAAATTTCGAACAGTTTTCAGTGAATGCAACAATAACTTTTTGCAGCTGCATGCTTTTACACTTTCTTTGTACCTTATGCACATTCTCTTCCTTCTCTTTTCATCATTTTTTTTACCTCAAGTACTATTCCTCCCTGTCTATCTCAAACATGACAGCAACAACTACAGCAATGCTTTCATGGACGATTAATGGTGCTCATATGGATTATGGAGTCTCATTAAGAAATGGAGAGCTTCTACTTAGTGAATATTTTCTTCAAAGCCTATTGCCTCCTTCTATTCAGTTTGAAGGCTTGCAAGCAGTCGTTCAGACAGGGAGCTCCGAGTCTAAGGTCAATGTGTTGCCTGGATGGGATCATGAAGATCAAAAGCATTACCTTCTTGACCATTCTTTGTCCTCGGCTTACCACATTCTTCATTCAGATAGCTATGTTTATGTGGCTGACAGTTTAGAAACAAATGAAGAAGTCGGTGATTCTTCTATGTTCGCTACACCATGTAACAAAAGCTCGACTCCATCACATTTAAATGTTGATATTGATGAAGGTACAGACACAATTGTTTTGGAGACAGTGGAGCTAACCAGGTCACCAGGACCCTTTCAAGACACACAAGATGGGGTGGAGCATACAATGCAGGAGTATTCAAAGGATATATCCATCATTTCATGGATGAAAGACAAAGGTAAATCGTGCAGGTTGTCTAAACTTTTAGAGATTTGTGGAACTCCCAAAAAGGTTGACGAGCTCCCAAATTTTTATAATGGCAATGTTTTTTTCGAGCTTCCTCCAATTCACAACAATAAAAGGATGCTCGGTATGGAGCAGAAGTACGACGGTCACCTTTGGTCTTGCCCAGCATCGACCAACATGGCCATATTATGTGATGCCAAAGGAAACAACAATAACACATTTGGTGATCCATCTGGGAGTGCATGACCACAATGTACAGCCAGGTACTAGAAGGGCAGCTCTTGAAAAAGTGCGCAATCTTGTTAAGACAGTTTTAAAGATTGAGAACGGGGGTCCTAGAAAAGTACAGATGTTAGTTGCTCGTCAAATGCTATTTCAATCATTGACTAAAGAAGATGATTTAGAAGCCACTGATGTAGAGCTTAACCATTTTCTTGAGGAAATGATGCCCCTTGTTCAAAATAGGGGATTCAAAAGTATTTTGTCAAATGAGAAAGCTAAGCAGGGTCAGGTTGTTGATGATGGATACGACAATATACTATTGCTACAGAAACGGTGTGTTTTTCCATTCTTTCATGGAAGTCGTTTTCCAGGCCAAGGTGGACCTAACGACAAATGTTATGTATTCAAAATGTCCACAAAAGGACCTGCTTTTGGAGTTGAACTAGTCAATAGAATGAGGCGAGGAGGGACAGGAGATTCGAGTAGTGCTTGGGTGCACTTTGATCATACTCATTGAATTGAAGGATGGGTAACTATGTCCTGCTCGGTTTATGATCCTGGGTAAGTGAATTTATAAAAATATGTTAGATAGCATGTTTGATATAAGACACATGTTATTACTTATTTGTTCTATGTGTACAGCATTAGAGCATTGCAAGTGATTGCAATATGTGAATGTAAAGAAGAAGACGAAGAAACACAAATCTTGTTTTGGAGAAATTTAAACACAATTATAGAGAGGTGTGGGCATGAACCAGTAGACTTTGTTGGATTTATGTCTGATGAAGCTGGGCCTAATTGGCTAGCAATACGAGTTGTATACAATGGTGGACGGCATAATGTAATGGAGGGAAGGGAGCGCTCGTGTCTTTTCCATTGGGAGCAAAGTCTACACAAACATACAAAAAAACATGTCGCTACAGATAGACAATTGCATCACATTGAAATGTGTGAAGCATGGCGCTTAGCAAAGACTACAAATGAGGCCTCTCGTATAGCTTCCACAATACGAGAATGGTGGGTGAAATATGTGATAGGGGATAATAAAAAGGCTTTAGAGAGATGGTTTAATTGGTGGCAGCAACGGATTTCCCATTGGGGAAGCGCTGAGACAATGGTATATCAATCATTTTTTTGGTTCTTATTAAATACATGAAAAGAGAGATTTACATTTATATGGTTTTAATTGTGTTGTATTTATAGGTCAGTAAGAGTCCATGGGAGAGAGCTCAAATTCCAAGTATAAACTTGTCAGAGAGCATCCATGCTAGTTGGCTGGCAGGTGAAGGTGGTAAACGTAAAAACTCACTTTATGATGCATGTGTCAGTGATGTTTTGAATGCATATATTCAATGTGCAAAAAGATTGGGATACACCACAGGCAGATACATCGGAACGGGCCCTTCCATAGAAGCAATGATGGCCAATTCCAAACGCTGAGAATCTCCAAATCCAAATCATTTTACGAGTACATTAAAAGGCTTGGTTGTTGCTGGTAGTCCTTTGTATGAGGAGCCTGTGATGGAAGGTGACAAAGAGACAGTACAACGGAAGAAGAAAACACATGAATTCGGTACAAGCTCACATAAACCTGGATATGTAATGGAAGCAAGACAACGAAAAACCAGAGGGAGACCACGGAGTATACATTTTGATAGAGAGGATAATGAAGAAGTATATGTTGTCACTGACAGTGAAGTAGGAGATAGCATTCCAGTGCAGCCTGGGGAGAATTCAACAAGGTGTATTCAAGAGGTCCAAGTTGCCCGTGAAGAGTGGGCTTTATGAAGGATGCCAGCCAAATGCATGAGGAAATGTTTTGGAATGGTAGGGAAGAAAAGTTGTGGTAACAAATTACAAAGCCGTAATGTGGGAATGGTTGCTCCTTGTTTTTGGTCTAAGAGAACTTTTAAAGACAAGACAATTGCACAGTGGATATGGTTCTGCAATTATGAAGTAGGCCACACACAAAAAGTACAGAGGCAAGTTAAATTCTCACCTGTCGTTCCTACTTTCTGGCAAGTGGATATTGGAACCAATTTATCAAAGGAAGAGAGTGACAGCTTGGTACAAAGGGGATTTCAATTTGCAGATTTTGCAACACCACTACGACGCATGAACAATACAAATGCTACTCTTACACAAGGAGGCTCCAGTAGTAGCAGGAAGCGTAAGTGGAGACATGGTATTTCCAAAGAAGCGCAAAAGAGATTGGAGTCAGCTGCAAGCATGGTTGCAACGTTCTTGGATGAGAAATTAGAAAGTGAACAACACATAGTTTTTTGAATATTGACAGAGAGTTGTTATGATGTACACATTAAGGTAGAACCTAGTTGCACCTGTCCTGATTTTCAAAAGAGAGAATCTACACATAAAGCGTTTTTGGCATGTAAGCACATGTACTATGTGTATGTACATATTCTAGGGCTTCAACCAAAAGAGCACATGGTCATTCATCAGCCTGCACTAACTCCCACAGATCTTGCATTTGTATTAGGGAAAACCCGCAAGATAAAGCCTGTGGTGTAGTGAGCCTAAATCTTAGAGATTGCCCTGTAGAGGTATGCATTGAAGTAGATTTCTCTTTTGTATTAGATGTGGAGTAGCTTTTCTAGACATATGAGACTTTATTTCTCCTTTTAGTAAGAGAAGCATGCTTTGTGGTATCTATCTAGACAATTGTACAAGATCAAAATTAGGGCTTTTGGAATCTTGTACATGTTTTTGGTGTGTATCGTTAAAAGAGACTCAAAATCTTAAGCCAATTTTTTGTGAGATTATAGATCTTTTTGGTCGTTTATAATATTTTGATGTCTTTGTTTTGGATTAATCTTTGTGTCGTTAGAAAAGGCTCTAAATCTAAAATCAAAAGGCTCGTAGCTCGAAATTGAAAGCTCGCAAATAAAATGCACTCTACGCTTATCACTCTAGGGCTATCTATCTTTCCATTGCATACTAAGTAGCACACTCTCTATTGTGTGCCTTGAGCTTCCTTCATCTTCTCCAAGATCTGTGCATTTCTCTGCAACCCTAATTCCAACAATTGGTATCAGAGCAGGTTACGTCCTCCGGGCTTAGTCGCCAGCTAGGCTCCAGCACATGCCTGCTCACTTTCTCGGATTACAGTGAGGTTTGGTGAGCATTCGTAGGTCGACAAATATTTTGGGAAAGCTCATAGAGCTTAGTCTGCTCAGATTTCTGATTCGGGCTCATTTTGGCCGCCATTTCCACTACAGCACATGTTGTTCCCGCTCTATTTCTTCTATTTTTGAGCAGTTTTCACATTAGGTGCAGCATTTACCATGGCTAAAAACAACAAAGATGTCTTCAAGATGTTTGTTGCTGAGGACAGGTTAGATGGGGACAATTACCCTATATGGGCATATATGATGCAACACGTTCTTGTGTCAAAGGGCATCTGGAATATTGTGCAGGGCATTGATGTACGTCCTGGTTCTGAGGATGTAGGCGACGTTGAGGATGTTGCAGGTCTTGCTGCAAGGATTGCTGCTATTAGAGTTGTTTTGCCTACGTCAAAACAAGCTCGTTGGGATGTAAAGGATGCGTAGGCTCATGCATTGATTGCATTTTCTATGAATCGCACCATTGTTCCTCACATTCGTTCAGCAAAATCTGCAAAACAGGCTTGAGATGTTTTGGCTGGTCTTTATGCAAGTCGCAATGAGGCTAAAATTGCTTTGCTGTGTAAAGAGCTGAAGTCAAAGATTATGCATGAGGAAGATGATATGGAAACTTTACTTAATGGTGTCAAGGATATCAATGAGTAATTTATTTCTGCAGGTGAAGTCATTTCAGACAATTCCCTTGTGCAGACTGTTCTTGATGCCTTACCAGATTCCTACCAGACTTTTGCTAGTACTTGGAGACTGATGACCCAATGAAATCTTGGAGTTGTCAAGTTTGATGCATTATGCACATTGCTGTTGCAAGAGTCGCTTTCCAAAAAAAACAGGACTAGGCAGAGTGCAATTGAATAGGCTTTTATTGCTTCTCAAAGAAAGGGTGGTAATAGCAATGCAGCCACTTCTTATGGTTCTGCTGCAAGTGGCAAAACTTATGTTCCTAATGCTTCTGCTGGCAGCAATCCGTCTGGGAATTCTGGTGATAAGGGCAAAAAGAAAATGCGTTGCCATTATTGTGAAGCTAATGATCACTTGATCAAGTCGTGTCCTAAGTTGAAGGCAAAAGAGGCTAAGAAGAACTATGGTGGTTCCACTGCAAATGCTAGTTCCACTACAAATGCAACTGTTGTTGAGTCTTCTGTGAAATGAGAGTGTGTAGCTGATGTTGATGCAGAATGGGCTTTTAGCGCAGAGTGCACTTACAATCCTATTGTCCATGATGCATGCTTGTCAGTTGCTACAGATTCACATGTGTAGTATTTCAACAGTGGTGCTACAAAGCATATTACCTCACATCGTGAATTTTTTTCCTCTCTTGAGTCTATCCCTCATGGGAATTCAGTCACTTGTGCCAACAATGCCTCTTATCCGGTTCAGGGAGTTGGAAAGATTGTGCCCTGCAAATGGTAGTTCCTTCACACTTGTCGATGCACTTTATGTACCTGGGATCAAGAAGAATCTCTTGTCTGTATCCGCACTTGCTAGACTTGGACTTGTAGTCAAATTTGTGGATGATAGATGTACAGTTCCTGATCTCAGTTTTGGTGATGAAGTTGTTGCATCTGGCCTTTTCTGCCATGGGCTATATAAGCTCACTTTGTATGACAAGTGTGGACAAAATTTTGCAAATGTTGTTGCAGATTCAAAGGCTATTTTAGATGCAAAACTTTGGCATGCACGTTTTGGTCATCAGAATTTTGCCAGTTTGCTGCGTTTGTAGAAATCTGATATGGTTGCTTCTTTGCTGCCTCTTGAAGCGCCTGTCAAACATGTTTGTGAAGGCCGTATTTTGGGTAAGATGCAGCATTCTAAGTTTCCAAAGGATGGTTCAGTTCGGGCCACATTCAAGTTGCAGCTTGTGCATAGTGATGTTTGTGGGCCCATGCAAACTCCGTCCTTGGGCAATTACCTTTACTTCATGACTTTCATTGATGATTACTCCAGGCATGCATGGGTATTTCGGCTTAAAGCAAAGTCCGAAGTCTTTATGTGCTTCAAAAAATTCCTGGCTATGGCTGAAAATGTCTCGAAATGTACTATGGGCACCCTCCGTTCCGATCAAGGGGGGAGTATATGTCTCATGAGTTTAATGCATTTTTGGCTAGTCGTGGGATAAAACACCAATGTACTGTGCCTTATACACCTCAGCAAAATGGTGTTGCTGAGAGGAAAAATAGGTCATTTACGGAAATGGCACGATGTATGGTAAAAAGTCAAGCTCTACCGCATTCTTTTTGGCTTGAGGCCATCATGTGTGCCACTTATGTACTTAACAGGTGTCCTACAAAAGCTTTGCAGTCTATTACTCCATATGAAGCATGGCATGATAGAAAGCCTTCTATCGAGCACATGCGTGTTTTTGGCTGTTTGGCATATGCTTTGGTGCCACAAACACAGCGCAGAAAATTGGATGATAAGGTTGTCAAATGTATTTTTGTTGGTTATAGTGCTAAAAGCAAAAGTTACATGTTATATCATCCACAAACAAAGCGTATTCTGGTTTCACGGGATGTAGTGTTTGTGGAAGATTATGTTCATCCCTTGCTGTTATGTACTAGAGATAGTAATGTAAGCTCACAGGACATTTATGACACTTTGTTGCCTCTTTTCAGTGGTGGAAATACGAATGTAATTTCCAATGAGGCAAATGTACCGCCTATGGGGGTTTTTGAAAATGTTACAGATCAGCCTATTACTGATGGAGATGTACATGATGTACTTGATGAGGAAAGGGCTGAAAATGAGCAGGCTAGAGGTATGCCAAAATGGTTGGTGCACACTTTGTGTGATAGTAAATTGGATGCACCTTTGTCGAGTCGTACTCGTTCAGGCTCTCGCCATGCATCTTATGCATCAGATTGTTATGCTTTGGCTGTGTCTAGCTTACATGATGTTGAGGAGCCTCTATCTTTTGATGAAGCACAGAATTCAGAAAATTAGATGGCTGCCATGCAATCAGAATATGATGCACTTATAGAAAATGACACATGGACTTTATGTGATTTGCCTCCTGACAAAAAGGCCATTGGTACGAAGTGGGTTTACAAGTTGAATCGCAAGCCAGATGGTGAGATCGATCGCCATAAGGCTCGACTTGTTGCAAAGGGTTATGCACAGCAAAAAGGCATAGATTATGAAGAGACGTTTTCTCCCACTTGTCGTATGACTACTGTGCGTTTTCTACGTGCATTGACATCTCATTTTGGTTGGGATGTACATCAATCAGACATTGTTACTGCTTTCTTGAATGGTGACATATTTGAGGAAGTTTATGTAACGCAGCCTCACGGTTTTGTCATAAAAGGACAAGAGGACAAAGTGTGCAGATGTAAGAAGGCTTTGTATGGGTTGAAGCAATCTCCTTGTGCTTGGTATGAGAAAGCCCACACTGCAAAATCCACCATCCTTCTCTTAAGCTGTAAACTCTTCCTCTTCGTATCCCAAAGCAGAGGTCAAAGCACCTTGGAAGCCTTGTGCCCTTTGACAATTTCCAAGCCTTCCAACAAAAAGGTATTTTCATAATGCACAAAGGAAAGCAAAGGCGGAGTGGAGAAGTGGGTGACAACGTTCTAAAACAATGGTGACTCAAGAGGGTAATTTGGTTAAACGAGGCTTTCGTAAAAGTCCAAAAGAAAGCACATTGTATGTAAAGCATGAGGGTGATGTACTTCTTATTATGGTTCTTTATGTCGATGATTTACTAATCACTGGAACAAATGAGAGACATATTACTGAATTTAAGGCTGATTTGAATGCTACTTTCAAGATGAAAGATTTGGGGTTGTTGCATCATTACTTGGGTATACAGTTTAAGCAGTGTGATGGTGGTATTGCCTTGTACCAGAAAAGTTACATAGAGACATTGCTATGTAAGTTTGGACTTGAGGATTGCAAACTTATTGCCACTCCCTTGGAAACAGGTTTGAATTTGAGTCTACATGATGCTGGCGATCGTGCTCATGTCACTCTTTATCAAACTGTTGTTGGATGCCTCATTTATGTATGCAACACGAGGCCAGATATTCAATTTGCAGTCTCACAGGTCAGCAAATTTATGCATAGCCCAGGGTCTAAGCATTGGCAGGCTGTCAAGAGGATTTTTTGCTACCTTAGTGGCACTTTACATCTTGGCTTGTTTTATCCCAAGGGGGGATCATTGCCGCCAGACTTACATGCCTTTTCGGACTCAGATTGGGCTGGTTGTTTTGACACGCGAGTGTCCTCAAGTGGTTTTTGTTTTATTCTTGGCAGTTCATGTATATCATGGTTGAGCAAAAAGAAACCTATTGTGGCCACTTCGAGTTGTGAGGCTGAGTACATGGCAGCCTTCACAGCTACGGTTGAGTGTGTATGGCTCAAACGCCTTATGGCTGATTTGGGTGTTGGATAGGACACTGCCAACACTATCTACACTGACAGTCAGAGCGCATTGGCAGTTGCAAGAAACCCAGTTTTTCATGCTCGCACAAAGCACATTGAGGTGCATTACCACTAGGTTAGGGAGAGGCTCTCAGCAGGAGATATCAGCTTGGCTTATGTGCCAACACAGGACAACCTTGCAGATCTTTTCACAAAGGCATTGTCTCGTGAGAAGCTTGAAGCTTTTCGCAAAGCTTTAAGCTTACTCCCCTTTGTGGACTGATCATGTCCTCAAGGCATGGCACTTCCCTTTACTCATGTGCCAGCTCTCGTTCACCGCATCACTCTAGGGGGAATTTGTTACCACATACATGTGGTAGTGATGTGTGTGAACACACTAGGACCTCCGGGGCATTTTTCCCTCTTTAGGAGGTTTTTTCCCCCGACCATTGGATATAGGCCCATCACTCTAGGGCTATCTATCTTTCCATTGCATACTAAGTAACACACTCTCTATTGTGTGCCTTGAGCTTCGTCTTCTCCAAGCTGTGTGCGTTTCTCTGCAACCCTAATTCCAACAATTTAGTGTATGGACAATAGTCATTGTCAACTACACTATTCCACCATGGCTAGCAACTAAAAATGGCTACTGGATTTATTATGCTAGGTCGGTATAAATTGAAGAATATGGATCTATATATTCATTGCTTCTTTGAAGTGCTGCAACATATGTGGACAGGGATAGAAGTCGTTAACATAAGGAAACATGTAGGTCAGTGCAATGAATTCATTAGAGCAAATCTAATATAGGCAATGCATGATTATCTTGAATATGGAGAAAAAGGAGAGGTATATTAAGTGCCTTCCCCGAGGGATGAATGGATTCTCAATATGGTATGAGTTTTCTTATTGGATAAGATTAAATCAACTACTTGCCGGATCCAATGGACATATTCAAGAATGTCAAAAGCTTAGAGTGTGACCATCTCCTAAAAAGAAGGACACACTTGGTACTAGGTTAGACTTGAGTGTTACTCTCATGTTACAACATGAAAATAACTTTCAATGGATCAAAAAAGCTACCCAAAGTCCCTTGGATTTTGATAGCCATCCAAGAATGCAAGGTGAAAGAGATCATGTGATGCATATGAATAATTACATGTGTAATGCACTCACTCAGGGATGCTAGAAAGGACAGCTCTCTGGTCTAAAGTCATACTATTGGCCTAAGATGTGTCAAGTTTGTTCCATGTTAACTTATGAATACAATAGTAGGTAGCATGTGCACTCAACATAAGATATTGAACTTGTTTTTTAGCTTATTTTTCTCATGGTTGTTGAGGGTTATTCGTCCTCAAGCATCTATGCCACAATTTACAAGATTGCAACATTGTTCATTGGATTTTCCAACATTGGATCAACATTGCTTCCATACCCTCCACAAAGTAGAAGGATTCCATAGGATGTTTGCATGTTTGAAATAAAATTTCTCGCTTACCATTCAAGGTAGCATCTCCTTGTACACCTGGTTGACAAGGTGAAAATAGTGGTGATCATACATTCTAGATGGATGTTCTTCCTAAAGCACCTCATGAATACATTACATAAATATGAGCATCAAAGGGTACACCTAGAGGGAACCATGGCTGAGGGCTGGCTAGTTTCAAAGTCACTAGTGTACATTGGAGAGTGGCTCTCTAGTTGTAATCATGCAGATAACGTGCTTTGGTGACTAGTTTATGAGAAGCGCTTGATTGCAATTTTCATGGGGTACTGTTAACCACTTATGGACACCCTATCACCTTTGACGGACGCCTTATCATTTTATTTGAGTCATGGACCATGGGCTTGTCGGTCCTATAGGTGTGTAGGTGATCGCCGATGAGAGGCGCACCACTTATCTTATTTTTACAATATTTTTGCTATGACCGGCCACTGTGGGATGTGTGAATGGGTCAGATTCATTTAAAAGGTCCATTTTGACCTAAAATCCTCATTCTCTGAGGTACATGCTAAAGAAGTACCTCATTCTCTGAGGTACATGCTAAAGAAGTGCTCCTGCTCTACCTCTACCTTCTTCTCCATTGTGTGCTCATGAGTGTGTGTGTGTGTGTGTGTGTGTGTGTGTGTGTGTGTGTGTGTGTGTGTGTGTGTGTGTGTGTGTGTGTGTGTGTGTGTGTGTGTGTGTGTGTGTGTGTGCCCGCATGCTTGAGAGAGAGAGAGAGAGAGAGAGAGAGCATTCAGGCAGCATCGACGACGACAAGGAGGCAGTTGAGCGCGAGGACGACGGCTCGTTCTTCTTTGCGACACAAGATCCTTCACGAAGAAAATCATTAAGCGGTGAGTGACACACCATTGCCCCTTTGAACTAACTAAGATAGTCTAGTTGTATGCTTGCAACCATTTGTGGCTCGCACACTGTGTTTGGTAAGTTCCCAGCCTCAGAGACGTAGGGTAAAAGCGCACATTTTTGGTGCCGCTGCCGGGGACTGCCTTGCACTAAGCTTGAGGAGCACTCAGTGCTACCTCATGAAGCCATTCACTTCTATCATTTCCAGGTTTTTTTGAGTTGTATTAGATCTATTAAGTGGGTGTAATGTGCAGGTTTTAGCAAGTTTTGTTAGATCTGTTAGTGGATGCAATGTGCAAGTTTTGTTAGATCTGTTAAGCTCTGTAAGGTGCAGGTTTTAGCAGGTAGACAGTGAGCAGGTTGATTATTCTCTTAGTATGCAATTTGCTGCGTTAGGTAGTGTGTGTGGAGTGCTAATTAGTGTTAATTAGTTTTGTTAGCTGTAGGTAGCTTAGATAGAGCTACCAAGTGTAGCTGTGCATGCGCGTGAGGTAGGCTCTGTGCACGTGAGCTTGACGCCCAGGCAACACAACATTATCCATAGAAAGTTTTTTATTGTTAAAAAATTTTTAAAAAAGTAAAAAAAACGCTTGAAAAATCTGAGACCAAAAAGAAAATTCAAAAACAAAAGGAAAAAATTAAAAATCTTCTTTTAAAAGGAAGGAATTGGGATCTTCCCTGAAGCCCAAGCCCAGACCCAAGCCTCAGTTCTCAGTCTTATGATATAGGATAGACACTACTATATATATAAAGACTACCCCCTTAAGTGAAGGGAGGGCATTTGAGACAAGTTCTCCACCCGTCCCTTCACACTTACCCCACGGACTTACTCATTTTAGCCTTATGATATAGGATAGACACTACTATATATATAAAGACTACCCCCTTAAGCAAAGGGAGGACATTTGAGACAAGTTCTCCACCCTTCCCTTCACACGTACCCCATGGACTTGCTCATTTTAGGCTTCTTCTCGATTAGAAAAATACTATTTTTCAGATTTCGAGGGCTTTAAGTAACGGAATCGGGGATTGTAAAGCACGGCTTGTCCCTCTAACCAAGACGCTCATTTTGAGCTATCACATGCCATATTCCGTGGCTTGGTGACGAAAAGGACCAGAAAAACAAAAAATTGAGAGTAAATTTGGGTACACCTTAAAAACTAGGTGACTGGCCTTCACTGGCACTCATCCAACACTTCTAGAGTCTTGAGGTCACGTGCACCTACGCTCTGGTTGTGTGCTAGAGGACGATCACATAGAGAGTGTCTTCGATGTAAACCTCATTTGCAAAGTTTCCCCTTTCCCTCCTCCCCCCTACTTTGGTGCTCCCCCCCTCTCTCTTACCTCTTCTATTTTTGGCAAATCTTTATTTATCGCTCGCTAAGTTTTTATCGTTAGTCGTGTTTGGCTATCTTGAAATCAAAATACAATTTCTCGCTTACCATTCAATTTTGCATCTCCTTGTACACCTGGTTGACAAGGTGAAAATAGTGGGGATCATACATTCTAGATGGATGTTCTTCCTAAAACACCTCATGAATACATTACATAAATATGTGCATCAAAGGGTACACCTAGAGGGAACCATGGCTGAGAGCTGGCTAGTTTCAAAGTCACTAGTGTACATTGGAGAGTGGCTCTCTAGTTGTAATCATGCTGATAACGTGCTTTGGTGACTAGTTTATGAGAAGCTCTTGATTGCAATTTTCATGGGGGGATGTTAACCACTTACGGACACCCAATCACCTTTGATGGACGCCTTATCATTTTATTTGAGTCATGGACCACGGGCTTGTCGGTCCTATAGGTGTGTAGGTGATCGCCGATGAGAGGCGCACCACTTATCTTATTTTTACAAAGAGAGAGCATTAAGGCGGCATCGGCGACGATAGGGAGGCGGTTGAGCGCGGGGATGACGGCTCGTTCTTCTTTGCGACACAAGATCCTTCACAAAGAAAATCATTGACGGGTGAGTGACACACCATTGCCCCTTTGAGCTTACTAAGATAGTTTAGTTGTGTGCTTGCAACCATTTGTGGCTCGCACACTGTGTTTGGTAAGTTCCCAGTCTCAGAGACGTATGGTAAAAGCGCACATGTTTGGTAAGTTCCCAAGCCTCAATTCTCAGTCTTATGATATAGGATAGACACTACTATATATATAAAGACTACCCCCTTAAGTGAAGGGAGGGCATTTGAGACAAGTTCTCCACCCTTCCCTTCACACTTACCCCATGGACTTACTCATTTTAGCCTTATGATATAGGATAGACACTACTAAATATATAAAGACTACCCCCTTAAGTAAAGGGAGGACATTTGAGACAAATTCTCCACCCTTCCCTTCACACTTACCCCATGGACTTGCTCATTTTAGCCTTCTTCTCGACTAGAAAAATACTATTTTTTTGAATTTCGAGGGCTTTAAGTAACCGAATCAGGGGTTGTAAAGCACGGCTTGTCCCTCTAACCAAGACGCTCATTTTGAGCTATCACACGCCATATTCCGTGGCTTGGTAACGAAAAGGACCAGAAAAACAAAAAAAATTGAGAGTAAATTTGGGTTGCAAAACACCTTAAAAACTAGGTGAGTGGCCTTCACTGGCACTCATCCAACACTTCTAGAGTGTTGAGGTCACGTGCACCTACACTTTGGTATTGTGCTAGAGGACAATCACATAGAGAGTTTCTCCGTTTACACGGACACCCATTAGTCCTCCACCTTAGGCTCTAGGCCCTCAGTAGGAACCCAAGGTAGTACCACTCAGGACCCACATATTGCATCTATAGTGACTCTTCCTCTGACTACGACATCATGGAAGGTTACCCAATGCTCAATCCCGATATTTAAATCCAAGACATGCATGCCATGGGCTTGAAAGAGACTTTGAGTAGAGCCACTTTCTCCAAACATGGAGCTAGCGATGTGAATGAAGGGGCTGGGAAGTAAATTCACCATTCATGACCAATGTAGACCCCATGCTCCTGGAGAGTGTGCATGTGAATACTCTATTCACTGCACCCCCTGACTCTTCAGGGCTATTTCCCTCCGAGGTTATATTACCTGATGGTAGAAGCCTTGCCGAAGTGCAAGAAGTTGAGCGACATATCATTACAGCTAGGGAAAAGGAAATCGAGAGCTTACGCAAGGCAGAGCAATGGAGAGAGATAAATGCGAAGGCCCCTATGTCAACACCCATGCTATTCAAGCAATCAAATGCTTCTGAATTAGCAACCACTAATGTTCAACCCATAGAGAACCAGATTGCATCTAGTTCAAAGGACACCCCTAGCACCTCAATCCTAGATGGAGTGTTTCTAAATGAAATTTTGGAGTATGAATTACAAACAAAGACTTTAACAAACCTATACACATGTCACACCTATCATGTGGGTTGGTTAGGTTTCCTACAAACAACATCGGGTGCTACTAGCGTAGAGGAGCAACAACAAAGAGTTTGTGATGTCCTCCATAGGGTTATTGAGTTGGAGAGGCAGAACAAAGGGATCCACATGCCTTCAACGGGTCTCAGGAGATTCTTAGATACAAGGAAGGCTAAGCAACCAAATTTATCACAAATGGAGACTCCCTCGGTAAGTCTGATGGATCCTCCATATGTTGTTTCGCTAGGGGTCTTATTACAATCTGAGCCCACAACCAAGTGATAGCTTTACATTTCCAAGTTGAGCTCATCTTTCTCTTGGTGACACCACGTCTACCATGCCTCCTCCAGTGATGGGCATGACAAAAAATATTCCATGGACCTCATTTATTAGTAAAGCACCCCTACATGGTGGCCCAATTCGTACAACAGTACCTACAAATGTGTATCAATCATATGCATCTATGGTCCCTCGTGCTCATGTAGCTCCTACCCCTCCAATTGTTCCAACAACTTATGCTCCACGAACACAATATCCAAGCCCTTATTTCAATGAGACCATCCCAGCTAGCGTTAGCATGTCACATCCCAGGTCTGCTATGCCCAGGGCTACACCTATGAACTTTGGGCGACCACATGTCACAACATCGTACCCAACTTGGAACCCAAGGGCTTCCTATACACCAAATCCAATGCCAATCCCCATTTCACATACAGTTTTGAGAGCACATGTCCCCACTATACCTGCTCACTTGGGTGACTTGGAAACATTTTCTCAAGCTATCGCTTTATCTATTGCTGAAAATATGCGTAACATGCCTGATAGAGAGCCTAGAAGTAAGGCAGTACAAATAGCCAAGCTCACGCAAAAATTTAGTGTGGAGACGGGGATGTGAGAATCAAATATTTGAACAAATATTTGATTCCCTAGGAGAACACAATGACCTGCATAAGGGTAATGCTTTAAGCTTGAACTTGAGCGGGAAGGCTGAGGATTGGTATAGAACCCTAAGGATGGAAGAGAAAACAATTTACCCTACTCTTAGGAGACTGTCCTTGAAAGTGTACATACAAGAGGGAGTGCTTTCGAGTGTAGCATCTCAGCTCCAAAAAGCTCAAGAGAAAGAGGAATCCGTGAGAGACTTTTTTAGTCGCTTGAAGCATTTGAATTCTTGTTGTAATCCAAATGAGTGCTTCAATAATAACCAGCTGCTCAATAGAATCATTAGGGGAGCACGACATGAGGATATCTACGATGGCCTAGTCATTAGAGGAATCACCACTTGGGAAGCAGTCACCATCAATGCGATCCAATTGGAGGACAATTTAATGGTTCAACAAGAAAGAGTGTCTGCTAAGCCTAAATCTACTAGCTCGCAAGCACCGAGGCCCAAGCCAATGACCATAAAGCCTATTGCTAAAGAGCCAAAGATATTGGAGATGACTTTAGCAGATCTCACCAAGGCCATTCAAGAAAGTCTTAGAGACAATCGTGCTCCACAAAAAAATCATATGTATCCAAGAAGGGAGCAACAATGGTTCTCAGTTTGCTATGGTCCACATAGTACCAGTGAATGCCCTACGTTTAGAGTAAAATTTAATGGGGATTGCAATGCATGTGGGAGGTATGGTCATCAAGCTAAGGATTGCATAGTATTTAAACGCGCAATGGCCAATAGACCAACCTAAGCATGGACGTTGGCCCCACCTCTTTAATAACCGTCACAACACATGGTCCCTAGGGCCCAAAATGTTGTTCAAACAACACCATTACCACCTCCAGTGCTAGGACCGCAACCCCCACATCCAAGAATCACTTCTATGAATCAAGTGGGTTGTGAGTCATCTATTGTTTGTGTGAATGTGAGGATGAGCTAGACCTTAATATTGCTTATGGGATTGATGCACTTGAAGAAAGTCCACAATACTACATGGAGGACTATTGGGGACAAGTCAAACATGTCTATCAAATAGCTACTCTAGTAGCAAAAGGCCAAAATATCAATTTCATTGCCAAGAGACCACCCCTTCAATGCTATGAGTGTGGGGGTCCACATCGTGTAGCCGAGTGTCCTATTAGACTACAAAAGAATGCCACACTAATGCAAACCAATCAAGCGAGTACAACTACAATATCGATAATCATGTGTAATCGATGTGGCATAGATCATTTAGTTGCCTAATGTCCTAATAATCCAAATGCGCCAAAGATACGCCATTGAACTTAATTGAGGTTATCGAGGAGCCATCACAAAGTACACCTGTGATACCAATAAATGTAATCACACGATCGATGCTTTAAAACCAAAATTCTATTATTGAAGAAAGAGACACAACATCAATTGCCCAATCTCAAAAGAAGAAGAAAACACAAAGGAAGAGATCACAAAAAGTAGCAAAATCAGACCCCAATTCAAAGACCAACATAGGGACTGGTGACGACCCCATATATGTGAATGACACTGAAGAGGATTTTGATTCAGGTGAGACCACGGAGACTGAAACGAACACTAGGAAAGAAACAAACAAGGAAGATCATCATGAGCCACAATGGCCAGAACCGAAGAAGAAGATATGAACTTACTTAAACCCTACAGAGGAGATCGAGCGAGTCAAGCAATTAATGAGTTTGGTAGAAGAGACCCAATATGGATTATTGCTTGAATGGTTTCAAGTTGTCTATAGCCAAATTGAGTCATAAATTCCTTGGATCGTGGGCAAACTTTAGCTGCATGTCATCGATCCATACCGCCACACTATTTGCATGAATCCTTAGGATGCCATCTCAAGATTGATTTTCCTTGTTCCAGGATACTAGAGTGGAGTGTCCATTGACTTTCATTTGGAGTTGAGGTTTGGAGCGACCTTTTTGAGGGAGATGGAGAGGTGGCCTTTTTTTAGAGATACCCTCACTTGACAAACATTTGAAAAAAGCACTCTCAATGGTCGCTCAAAAAAGCTTGCTCAAATTTGATCACAAAGAAGCTTTCTATGTTCTCTTTAATATTTTTATCTCCAATTTCTATCACACCATCTCTCTAGCTCTATGATCGTGTACAGCTATCTTTTTTTCTTTCACAACTATCTTAAAAGATCCAGAGTGCATTGCTAATGGCAATCCACTCCTCCCTCTCTCTCTCATATTTTTATCTCCAACATCTTTCAACTTTCTCTCTGGCTCTACGCTCCTATAAGTCTACACCTATTTCTTTCTCAACTAACTTAAACATTCCATACCACTTCTCTCTCTCTCTCTCTCTCTCTCTCTCTCTCTCTCTCTCTCTCTCTCTCTCTCTCTCTCTCTCTCTCTCTCTCTCTCTCTCTCTCTCTCTCTCTCTCTCTCTCTCTCTCTCAAACTCACTTCTCAATCAATTTAATTGAATTCAAGAGATTCAAACAATTGGAAGCATTTTCTCAAGAAAAACTCTTCATTTTATTTCAAAATAAGGTGTGGCCATCCAAATGGGGATACAAAAATTTCAAGGGTCAAATATGGGCTGACTCTAGTACAAATTGTTTATTCTTCTCAAGGTCTGGTGGCTCTAACTCTACAATACTTGGCTTTGGCACCATGCATGCCCCTTCAGTCATCTTATCAAAATCGCATCCCTCTCAAGTGAATGGCCTGTTTGTCCAAGACCTTCTAGAGTTTGCTAGAATATTCTTTATTGTCTTCAAAAATAGCAGACAATTGACCCATTTTGCTCCCTATCAATTCCAATGTGCCACAGTGTCCATCATATTCCACCACCATGTCATGTTTTCTTGTGTATTGACCGACCACTTGCATAATTCAATCGTGTCTATGTTCCATGCCTCCTTTAAAAAATGCACTTTGGTGCAACTAAATTTGGTACAATGTTCTTTTGAGGCTCCCATTAGCTGAGCAGCTAACATCCCCCCCCCCCCCCCTTGTGTCATCTGCGACACGACTACTTTGAGTCCTAGGTAATGGTCATCCTTTTGTGCTTCAGTTCGCTTTATGTGTTGCTCTAGTCCTTGTTGATGCTCTTGAGTTGATTCTTGAGCCGGAGTTCCTTGTCTTCTATAGACGTAAATTGCATCGTAATCTTGTTCTTATGCGCAATGGCTGAATAGCTCACAAAGCGAGCTCTCAAATTTGCAATGAGTGGGCTGAATATCTTGCTTCTATAAGTGAAGAAACCCATGTAGAAGGCTTCTTCAAATGTCTACATGTAGTATGAGGGTAAGAACACAACCCTGGCATAGAATCCATGGAGCACCTCTTTTGATGGTACAAATTTTAGCACAAGCATTGGTTGCCTTCAAGGAATGACATACAGACAGCATTAGTTTATCAGCTCTATGGAAGTTCAAGTTGACCAGGCCAAGTCTGATATCTCACATAAAATCTTGATCGTAGACGATAGATTATCCACCATAAAATCTTCAGTGGGTTTTTCATTTGGTGGTGGCGGGAATCGTGGGTAATTGAGCCATGTGGACCTCTTCTACTTATGATAGAGTGTTGTTGCCAACTATGGACCCTTGGAATTGGGCACTGCACTAGATCTTGCTTCATGGCCGGTGGTGCATTTGTGTACAAAATGAGATACCTTGGGTGCCAATTCAGTCAAATTTCTCACCACTTGGGATGTACCATTGTAGGATTGGTGGCAAGACCCTTGAGTATTCTTTTCTTGATTTGCAGCACTTCAAATTTGATAAGTGGGTAGGGAAGAGATTGTTGATTCCATTCCTTATTGACATTTGCCAGTGTAAGGAGGTTGACATTGATAGAATGAAGAATACTCTCCTCCCACTACATGGATTCTTTTCATATTTTCTCGGTTTCATATTTTACCTGCTTTTAAGAAGGGCTTCTTTGTCCATAGTCAAGCTTGTTGTTGGTGTGGAGGGTCCTGCTTCATCTTGAGTGATCACAAGCTCAAGGAGATTTGTTTTTATAGTGATTGTTTCTTCAAAGTTCATGAATTGAATAACATATGTATCTCCCATGGCCATTTCAGATGGATGCTCTCTGATGTGGAGGCTTGACATCTAGCAGCCTCTTGAGCTTTGCTAAGCTCCTCTTTAAGCTGTGCAATCTTCTTTTGATAGTTTTCTTCTTTCTGAATGATTCCGATTGAGAGTTTGCAGCATTGAATTTTGTCCAACTTGAGCTTTTCTAACCTCCTCTTTAAGTTGTGCAATCTTCTTTTGATAGTTTTCTTCTTTCTGCATGAATCCAATTGAGAGTTTGTAGCACTGCATTTGATCCAGCTTGTTGATGGCTAGGCCAACAACACGGCATAACTCAACAAAGCCTTATTCTCTCAGAGTTATGGAATGCTTAGGATTATGGTTAGAAGCATCATTTGCAATAAGTAGGTAGTCTAGTTGCAATGGCACTTCTAGATTGTAAATACCAAGCCATTTGACCCCTCAAACTCTATTTAGGTTTAATCGAAGGCGACCTTAGTATATAAGGTACCTAGGTCATGTTTGTAGAGACACACAACTTTATCATAATCATAAGTTTGAAGCTGCTGTTGACTGTGTGTGAGAGAGGAAGAGAGAGAGAGTGAGCTTCATCCTCGCGCTACTCCCCGCTCGTTCATCACATTGGAGAACCAAGAACACCATTATGTTAGCCTCGGCAAGAGCTACACGACAACATCAAGCATTCCTCACAGAACGGAGCATACACGCTCGAGCATCTACGAGCTATTTGCGGTCGTAAGTATATCAAATCATGTCTGTTTTCTGCTTGCAAGTAGTCATTAGAATCGTAGCGACATAAGCTACGGTATTCTTAGATTTCAATTTCGGACACTTTCAAAATTTGGCTCTGTCTTTACGCGTTTTTCACAGATGGGTTTAGAGCTAGGGTTTTGAGTGTAGAGGCTTACGGACATGTGTATCCTAGTGAAGGGATGGTGTTCCTTAAGTTTTTTATGATTCTTGCATGATTTGATGGGTTTCCTTCCGTTGTGTGTATGTGGATAGGTGGTGTAGTGAGAGCACTTAGACTCTAGGTTGTGGTTTAGTTGGCCTTCCAAAGTGTTGTATGTGTAGGATGGTCTCAGCTTGACAAGCTAAAGAGATTTCCTATGTGTGCCTATCATGTCATTTGTGTCCTCGATTGACATTATGTTGATCTAGGTTGTGTTACATGCACTTTATAGGTGATGTGATTCGTTCCTGCAACATTGGTGCCATTGCCGGGGATACAAGGACTTAGGTAGATATTCCTACTAACACTCGTGTGATGGAAGCTTTCTTTAGTTTCGGTTAAAGAAAGCATTTTTCTTAAGTGGGTCCGGACGAGGGTATTCCGAGATCAAGTGGATAGCCAAGAAGCGTGTGTCTTGCCGAGGGTCTGCGACTAGGTAGATTTAGTAAGGATTTATATATTAGAGTAGTTGTTATGGTGGTTGAGTGGGTTGTGAGGTAATAAAAGCATTTGCTAGTCCGTGTGTGGCATTGAAGCATTTTTCTACTCATAGATGCAAAACCCCATATGATTTCTAGGAGTAGCTTTAGGTAATTTATCTGATTTTGATCTAGAGCTATTCATCATTGATCTATTTGCTTAAATGCTTGTTTGCATTCATGATCTCTGAAATGAAAAGTCTGATTTTAAGGTAAAAATGCAATAAACAAGCTTCTATTGACATTTTTGCATGGCTAATTGGTGATGTGTATATAAGAGGGCATGTGCAAGGGTTTTGTGTTGAAAAACTGTAATTCTGTAAAGTTGAACTTTATACGTGTATAAAGTCTCAAGGGGCATCTAGAGGCCAAATCTGAAAAATCTGACTACACCATTGTGTTCAAAAGGTATCATTTACCTTGAGAACACCTTGAGTGGGGAGTTTTTCCATAGACTTGGGAACCAAAAGCCAAAAGATAGAGTGTTTGTGACTGAAAAAAGCAAAAACTTATTTTTGTGAGCATTTTTTAGCTTTAAATTTTGCTGTAAACACATGTACATGTTGCTAATGATAAGGGGAACTTAGAATAGAAATAGATCTGAAATGTGAGACAGTAGACTTTGTACGCGTATGAAGTCTCCAACATCCTGAGAAAAAATTTGAAAATATGACTGCATAAGAGTGTTCAGAAGGGGGTTTTTATCCTAGGTATACATTGAAACTAGAGTTTTGACCAACTCTTGACACCCAAAAGACAAAACACGGAGTGTCTGAAACATATGAAAGAAAAATTTGTGATTTTGAGCTCAATTTTGCATGAAAATTAGCAAGAGTGATTGAAAACCAGTGCTAGAGGCTTGAGGATGCTTCTAAATGATTTATGTCCAAAAATTCATTAGTCTCTAGGGTGATTATGGCAGCAATTTTGAACTTTTGACATTCTACCCATCTTCTGCATGTTGTGTTGGAGCACATACACCAAATCTCATGTCATTTGGACATATAGATTGAAAGAAGATTTTACTCTTTCAGAGGATTTCCTTGTAAAAACTGATGACTTTGAGCAATTTTGACATCCAAAATTTGTTGTGAGCACATATTCTTGTTCCACACACTAAGGGGCACCTTTGGTAGAAACAGAGCCAAAATCTGAGCAAAAAAAACTTTATACGCATATGAAGTCTTAGAGGTCAGATCAAGGGTCAAAAGTTACATCTGAGTGTATCCTTGTGATCTACAGCATTAAGGAAGCATCTAGGTCAAATTTCATCAAATTTGGATCACTTTTGAGCTTCCAAAGACCAAAAGACGCATGTAGGCCAGTGAATGCTTGTATTGGCCATAACTTGCTCAAAAGTTGTCAAAATTCAATTTTGAAACTTGTTGTGAGTTGCTAGTACAGTGAGGAACCTCTAGAGTAAAACTCCCTTCATTCTGACCATTTGGACATCATACACGTATGAAGTCAAAAGGGCACTTTTAGATACCAAAATTGAGATTTGAGCATAACAGGGTGTTGAGCACAACAAGACAAGCTCACAGACCAAATTTTGTCCAATTCTGAGCACATAGACTTTATACGTGTATGAAGTCTCAAGACCAGATCTGAAAGTCAAATTTCAATTTTGACCACATAGGGGGTTGGGAAATGATGTGTTAAGCTTGCTTGCAAAATTTCATCTCATTTAGACACTTACTTTTGCATGTACAGAGACTGCAGATACAAGACTGTAAAGGTGAAAATTAGTAGAGGTCAGATCAGGGGTCAAAAGTTACATTTGAATGTGTCCTTGTGATCTATAGCATTAAGGAAGCATCTAGGCCAAATTTCATCAAATTTGGATCACTTTTGAGCTTCCAAAGACCAAAAGATGCATTTAGGCCAGTGAATGCTTGTATTGGTCATAACTTGCTCAAAAATTACCAAAATTCATTTTTGAAACTTATTGTGAGTTGCCAGTACATTGAGGAATCTCTAGAGTAAAACTCACTTCATTCTGACCAGTAAGACATCATACGCATATGAAGTCTAAAGGACACTTTTAGATATCAAAATTGAGATCTGAGCATACTAGGGTGTTGAGCACAACAAGACAAGCTCACAGACCAAATTTTGTCCAATGTTGAGCACATAGACTTTATACGCGTATGAAGTCTCAAGGACAAATCTAAAAGTCAAATTTCAATTTTGACCACATAGGGGGTTGGGAAATGATGTGTTAAGCTTGCTTGCAAAATCTCATCTCATTTCGACACCTACTTTTGCATGTACAGAGACTGCAGATACAAGACTGTAAAGGTGAAAAAGTGGTGATTTTGAGCAATTTTGACATCCAAAATTTGATGTGATCAGGTATTCTTGTTGTATGCATCAAGGAGTACCTTGGGTAGAAATCTAAGTGAATTCTGAGCTAGTAGACTTTATACGCGTAGTCTGAAACGAAGAAAAGAAAAACTTGTGATTCTGAGCTCAGTTTTTCATGAAAATTCGCAAGAGTGCTTGAAAACCAGTGCTAGAGACTTGGGGATGCTTCTGTATGATTTCTGTCCAAAAATTCATCAGCAGACGTCATACATGTATGATGTCTCTAGGGTGATTATCGCAGCAATTTTGAACTTTTGACATTATACCCATCTTCTACATGTTGTGGTGAGCACATACACCAAATCTTGTGTCATTTGGACAAATACTTTGAGAGTTAAGAGGATTTTACTCTTTCAGAGGATTTCCTTGTAAAAACTGATGATTTTGAGCAATTCTGACATCCAAAATTTATTGTGAGCACATATTCTTGTTCCACACACTAAGGGAACCTCTGGTAGAAACAGAGCCAAGATCTGAGCAAAAAGACTTTATACGCGTATGACGTCTTAGAGGTCAGATCAAGGGTCAAAAGTTACATTTGAGTGTATCCTTGTGATCTACAGCATTAAGGAAGCATCTAGGCCAAATTTTATCAAATTTGGATCACTTTTGAGCTTCCAAAGACCAAAAGACGCATTTAGGCCAGTGAATGCTTGTATTGGCCATAACTTGCTCAAAAGTTGTCAAAATTCAATTTTGAAACTTGTTGTGAGTTGCTAGTACAGTGAGGAACCTCTAGAGTAAAACTCCCTTCATTCTGACCATTTGGACATCATACACATCTGAAGTCAAAAGGGCACTTTTAGAGACCAAAATTGAGATCTGAGCGTACCAGGGTGTTGAGCACAACAAGACAAGCTCACAGACCAAATTTTGTCCAATTCTGAGCACATATACTTTATACACGTATGAAGTCTCAAGGCCAAATCTAAAAGCCAAATTTCAATTTTGACCACATAGGGGGTTGGGAAATGATGTGTTAAGCTTGCTTGCAAAATTTCATCTCATTTGGACACCTGCTTTTGCATGTACAAAGACTGTAGATACAAGACTGTAAAGGTGAAAAAGTGGTGATTTCGAGCAAATTTGACATCCAAATTTGTTGTGATCACATATTCTTGTTGTATGTACCAAGGAGTACCTTGGGTAGAAATCTAAGTGAATTCTGAGCCAATAGACTTTATACGCGTATAAAGTCTCATAGGCCATATTTGGGTCAAAACAAACACTGGAGTATACTCTAGTGTCCTAGAGCATAAAAGAAGTCCCTAGCCAAAATTTCATAGAATTTGGAGCTCATTTGGGCTTGCAAAGAGCAAAAGACAAAAAACTGTAGGTTCTGGCTTGTATTGGTCTTAACTTGCTTAAAAAATGTCCAAACTGAATTCTAAAACTTGCTGAGAGTTTCTTGAATGATAAGGAATAACTGGAACAAAAGTCACTTCATTTTGACACAAAAGACTTATACGTGTATGAAGTGTTTTGGGTGATTTTGAACATTTTTTGAAATTTTGACTATATAGGGTGTATAATCATACCATTCCAAGCATAAATCTGCAAAAAATTCTTCATTTTGAGCTTTATACGCGTATAATGTCTCTAGCCCTATTTTGGAGGTGAAAACTCACACTGAGCTTCTAGAAGTGTTAAGCACTATAAAGTAAGCCTAGTGACCAAGTTTCAACAAATTTGGGTAACATTTGGTCAAGATACAAGCAAAATTACTTGATCCTGAAACTGTTTTGAGTGTTGTTTCAAGTGCAGTTCACCAAAATTGCTCTAACTTTTGATAGACAACTCCAAATTGAGTCAGGTATAGCTAGGAAGAAAGCTTGCGAGCAATAACAAACTTTTAGGATACCCAGAACTAGTTTCCTAAATCTAAATTTTTAGGGTACCCAGAACTAGTTCTAGAGACCAAAAGAGTCACAAATTCCTGGCTTCTAAGAGACCTGATCAAGGGAAAAAGGGAATAACTTGCACTAAGCCAAGGTGCTTGTTGTGGACTATCAAAGTAGAGAGTGGATTTGACTTTAAGAAAGCTAAGATCATCATGATGGAAAGCCAATCCACCAATCCTTTGGTAGATATGAATAGAGGTATAACAAGCCAAGTTAGAAGTGCTGAAATGCCAATCTATCCATATTTTGACACAAGCCCAGCTACATTGCCACCATGGATGTACCCAGATGCAACCATAGAATATGACTTTTATAGAGGTGGATATCTGATCAATGAAGGACCACATATATCTCCACCAAACATGGAAATTCCTACGAGAATTCCAAAGAAGGAGCCACCTGGATTCCCTTCTAGAGCAATAACAGAGATGGCAGACATGCCTCCTCAAGTGAATCTGCCTAATGGAATGGTTGTACCCAGATGCAACCATAGAGCATGACATTTATAGAGGTGGAATTCCGGTCACAACAGGATTATATGTACCATCACCACCTCGTATAACTTACTCCTATCCAAATCAGAGCAGAATCTTGAAAAGATATGATACTAAGAGTGAGAGTGACACATCTTCTCAGAGAAGTGATTCACCAATAATCCAACCCACAATAAAGCCAGAGGTATCTAGCGAGCAAATGAAGCTTATAGAAGGATTAGCTCAGAGACTTGCTCCTATAGTTAAATCTAACCTCCAAGAACCTCTATGGTGCGAAATTGAGAGAAAATGGACAAATCATACGAGGGAAGAGTGTTACTATGGCATGGAATCTACTAGGGAGAGGTATGTACAACTTGTTCCAGTAGCACCTACTCCACCTAGATATGCTACAAGAAATGTGCCAGACCAATAGGAGTTGCAAGACCACAACTTGTCTTCAGGCAACAACCTACATAGCCAGGTGCTAGAATGCCTATAGACATGAAATACACACCGAATATAGAAACATCTAACAAACAAGCGCTACTGCAAGCTCCAATGTATTATGACAACCAAAGTAGGTACTGCCCTTCAAAGCAACAAAAGATGAGAGAAACACACGGAGTGGTGAGGCATGTACAACCTCCACCTTCTCCGTTTCGACCTGAAGAAAGAAGGAACGAGATGGACGAAAGGACATTGTGGTTCATTGCTAATAGAGGCTTAGTAAGGTCAAAACCTATTTACAACCAAGAGGAATTGCAAGAAGAAGCTCCTCAACGAGAGATGGATTGTCACAAGAGCCGTGGCAACCACTTGGTCTAACAATGTCCTCAAAAGGAGATCACTCAAGTGAATGCCTATTGTCTTGATTGTGGCATCACTCACTTCATCCCCGACTGTCCAAAAACCCCAAACCGAGTCAAAAAGATCACAAGGGATATCTTAAGAATTGTTCAGCTACCTAGTAGCTTTGGAAATGAAAACGTTGTACCAGTTCAAGTAGTTACAAGAGTGCAAGCTCAAAAGAAAGTTGTTGAGAACCCAAAGACAGAAAAAATGGAAACTGACGCGAGTCTGGAGATGGGTGAGCCAAATACCGACGCACATAGTCAAAAAACCAAGAGAAAACGAAATAGTTGGAAAGCTAGAAAGGCTAGGATGAAAGCACATAGGGAATGAGAGCAGAATTCCCTAGCTGAGAAGCTTACCCAAGCTGAAGAGAAGATAGGACAACATGCGGAAAGGGTTGCATCTTCTCTTGCGGAGGCATCTCAACCTCCAACAGAACAATCAACAAAAAGTGAGCCAAAAAGTGCTAGTTCGGGAGAATCAATATTGGTTAAAAATGTTAATGATTGTTTAGATGCCCTCCTAAAAGCCTATGAAATAAGGCTCAAAAACAACCAAACCCAAGCACAAAGATGGATGACATATCCATACGCGGAACTAGAAAGGACAGGCTTGAAATGTACAAGAAAATTATTCAAAAATCCCAAGCCTTACTAGAACCACCAGTTGGAAAACCTGAGGGTGTGATCCCTGTCCCACCTACACTAGTAATCCCACCAAGCCAGGAGCAAAAAGAGCTAGATTCCAGTCATGATCATGGACAAAAGCTCAAGGACCCAGCATTAGAACCAAGAATAGTGTTGAATACCACGGATAACTCTTTTGAGGGATTTCACATAACTATACCTGACAGTTGTAAAGAAATAGATGGTCTTGACGAATTGTGGAAACAAGTCAGAGAGGCCAATGAAGAAAGTGGGCTAAGCAGACGAGTAAACCAATCGGGTGATGGAAGAGGAGTGTCTCTTCCACCAATGGAGGAATTCGAGGCTAGATCTCAAATGAATCTAGACGTAAAATTGTATTGGGGACACAAAGGATCTGTACAGTCTATGGACAATCAACCCCATTCGCTAAGAACACTACCGTCCTATACAGGAGAGCACGAGGCCAAGTCAAATATTATTGCAGTCCCATCACAAAGACTGTCTTCTAACAAGGTCATAGATTCAAAAGGGCTGATAGACATTTTGTCAACACCAGTCAACTATACAATAACGTTAGCCGAGTTACTCAGAATACAACCAAACATGTGGGCTACTGTGGGAAAATGCCTAGAGAGATTTGGTGTAAAAAAACCAATGACTCAAATCAAGGAAGAGATAAAAGAGCTTGAAATTCCTCAACTAAACACTAGGCCAGCGCCTTTAAACAAGGTAGGTGAGTACTATGAGGGAGAAAATGGGAACACCACTCTTCCTGTGGAATTCCAAGGTATAAAAACCATGGCAATCCTTGACAGTGGAGCCGGCGTTTCCATCGCAACAAAAGAGATCTGGAAAAAATGGGAAAAACTAGCAGTGAGGGCTACAAGGATGAAACTGCAGCTTGCAAACGGGCACATGGAAAGGCCCATATGACTGTTAGAAAAAACAGTTGTTACTTCTTGTGGCATTGAATATGAGCAAACCTTTGCTATTGTTGACTTTGGAAAGAAGAACAACTATGATATCATTCTAGGAAGACTATCCATGAAACAATTGAAAATGGTCCAAGACTGGGGTTATCTACTTGAGACATATGGAAACCACAACAATGGTAAATTTGAAGGACCATAGTTACAGGGATGTGACAAGAATACCTATCGAAGAGTTTGATTCGCTATTGTAGCAAGATCAAAACTTCTAGCATGGTTGGGAAAGCCTAAAGAACTGTGGATATGTGGAGCTTCACAATGCGGAAGCTTAACACGAGAGGAAGGCATCCTAGAAAGAGCAATTGAAGATGAGGATTATATCCCAGAACACTTTCCCGAGGAATTATTATAGCCACATGGATGGGAACACATCTTGGCTACTCTGGATATGTGTGCTATTCAAGAAAGTCCAACAACGAAGTTTTGTGATGAAGATGGCTTTGATGTCGTTCCTTACTTTGCAGTGAGTGTAATCCAGTAAAATGAAGACAAAGAAGAAGACGAGTTCTACGACTCTGTAGAACACTTGGAGCTTCAAGAAGATACGGACAACGGAAATCCGAACGAGCCAACAGGTGATAAGCACAAAAATTTAGCTAATGTGCGGTTTTATGATTGTCCAGATCAGAAATCCAAGAACCAACATCATCACTACAAGAATAGTGCGCATCAAATGTTGATCCCAAAATTTGCGGTGGAAATGCAACTGCAACAAGCATCCTCATCCTCATACGTGGCTCCCATACATGAAGAAAAGACTCGACCAAGAAGACAGCCATGTCAATGAGCTACCAATTCTATAATCAAGTGGATAGAAAAATCATCCAAAAAACAACAACCCAAGGGAAAGCAAACAGTAACTTTCCATAACCAACCAAACCACAAAGGGAAAATGCTAGAATGCAACCTTGCTGAGGATAGCAATGATAGTGATGATTCTTATGACATCCCCTACCAGGTACTTAGGTCATCACCCTCACTAGCAGCTTCAGTAACAACCAAGAAAGGCCAAGAGAAAAGAACAACAAGTCAGAACCAAAAAGTTTGACAAATCTGGATACCAAAGATCCAGATTGTCCAAAAGCAGGTATGGATCAAGAAGACGAAGATCTCTGATGAAAAATCACAAGATCCAATGCCAAACAGAAAGCAGTCAAAGCACACAAGAATGGCAAAGAAAATCACAAAGTTCGAGGCTTTCGCATATCAGATTTGGGTTTTAAACAAGTTGACTCAAGCACAAAGAGGTCAGAGGTTCATTTGGATTCCAAAATGGTTAAATGGTGAACTCCCAAAGTCTGAATCTCTTCCTCAACCAAGAGTACAAGAGCTGAAGCAAAGACCGCCGAAGACTCACACAAAGACAAGGTGGATCCCATAGAAGTCTCTTCAAACACAAACAAAGCAAGGACAAGTATGGGTTCCCAAACGAGTAGCATCAACAAAGCAGTCAATAATCATGAAGAAGTGGGTCCCAAAGGTAGCCAATAAAACTGTTGTTATTGCACCTCCGCTTGAATTCTTTCAATTCCTCATACGATTACAGTACAGTTAGAAGAGAACCCACTATGATCAACAATGTCAAATACGACAGCCAACCAGAAGGCAAAAGTGGATTCCAAAGAAGCATCAAAAAGATAAGTAAGCCTTTCAAAAAAAAATCTATATCTTTCATCAAGCGAACTACACAGGAGCTTCAACAAAAATCATATTGCTTAAAATAGGAAGCCTCGTCAGCAAATGCCAATAAGCAAATTGCTTATACCCACATCTTGCACAACATAAATCTTTTCCATGCATTAATTGTGTATGCATAATAGGGCCACATTACAAGGCCTGCATAGGCACATTTTTTGATTGCCCAAGTACAACACATACCCTTGGTGATACCATGTCGTCAAGGAGGACTCCAAATAGGAGTGGGGGAGGCATTCTAAACACGAACCTGATATATTAATATTAGAGAGCAATGTTTTGTGAATTGTATTGAATTTTTGCATTTAATTGTGATGAGTTTTTGACAAAATTCAGAGTATATGCCCTCATAGTAGAGTTACAAGAGGAGTATAGGGACAAAAGCCATATATGAGCCCCTAGGGACATGTGTACAGTGTACATAGTGTTTAGATTTCTATTAGAATGAGTTTGCTTTTTTGGTTGAGTTGATTTGCGGTCTTCTTTTGTTATTTTTACGATTTTCCCACCAAAAAAAGGCATAATCCAGATGAAGAAAAGACTGAAGAGATGCCGAGCCATACAAAACAAAGAAGGTCCAAGAAAATGACGACACTTCACAAAGCATGTCTCAAAAGCCATTTGCACAAGGCTAGAATGTCAGAGGTAAAAAAGAATGTTGATCAGCCTTCAACAATAGCACGAGGCCAAACATGATTGAGAATGGTCATCCAACTATGGGGTGGCTCACAAGGACAATGGAAGTTGGTGATGCGACTAAACAAAAGCATCCATCAAGTGTAAAGTTTCCATCAGACATTTCACACAATGACAAGGCCGTATACATGAAGTAGATCATTATACTATAATCTTCTATCTTGTATGTGACTTAATGAAGCCTAACAAACAAAAGGGACTAACGTACTGACAAGAACAAAAGGTGCCAGAGATGCCATCGGTCATTCTTATGACAAAAATCCAAAAAGTTAGCTTGCAAAGCCAAAAACAATTCCGAATCAAGCCAAACTTTATCAGGAGGTTATGAATAGAGAATACAAGCTAAGGGTTCCAAAAAAAACCCAAGAAAAAAAGAGTCTACCCCTAGCCAAAGCTATAATGTTTTTCAAATTTGAAGCCATGATAGCCATCTACATATCCTGTACATCACATATATGAATCTTGGGAGCAAATGGACAATGATAGCTCATCGATGGTCATCTATCATGATAATGTCGGATAAAGCCCTTTTGAAGTAAGGTACTAACTTGGGAAACTAACTAGGGTTTGTTGGGATTTAATTAAGTCATGTATCAAGTAGAAGCAGTATAATGATTTACAAAGCACATAAAATCTAACAGTGGCAAATGCAGCTTTGATCACCTTGATGCAGGAACAAATGAGTCACCAACAAAGAAGAGCATACACAAACGATAGACAAAACGGACCTTCACAGGGTTACATATCTTGTCCTTGATGAGATGGATCGAATGTTGAACATGGGTTTGGAACCTCAAATCAGAAAAATTATTTCCTAGATTTGGCCTGACAGAGAGAGTTTGTATTGAAGTGCAACTTGGCCTAAAGAAGTTGAAGGTTTAGCCAGCCAATTTATATAGAATCCTTACAAAGTTGTCAATGGTTCAAAAGATCTGAAAGCCAATCACTCAATTCTACAGATTGTAGGAGTTGTTTTTTAGAATCACAAATACTCAGAATTGACAGATTCGTTGGAGCAAGTGATGGATGGAGCTTTCTCTATCCATGATGATAAGAGTCAAGTTGAACGAGATTGGGTTCTTTTCTAATTTAGATCTGGCCATCAACCTATGAGGACAAAAACAGATGCTGCAACTCGGAGCATGGATGTGAAAGACATAAAGTTCTTCATCAATTATGATTTTCCTGAATCATGTGAAGACTATGTACATCAGATTGGACATACAGGATGAGCTTGTGCAAAGGCTACAGCCTATACTTTCTTAACATGAGCAAAACAAAAACAAAGACCGCACTGACATCGACAACCACGTCATGTCAGGGACAAAATGATCACGGAGGGGGGGAGTGTTGATGGCTAGGCCAACAACACGGCATAACTCAACAAAGCCTTATTCTCTCAAAGTTGTGGAATGCTCAAGATTATGGTTAGAAACATCATTTGTAATAAGTAGGTAGTCTAGTTGTAGAAGAGCCGAGGTGCAGTGGCACTTCCAAAATGTAAATATCAAGCCATTTGCCCCTCAAACTCTATTTTAGGTTTAACCTAAGGTGACTTTAGTATATAAGGTACCTGGTAATTTTTGTAGAGACACACAACTTTATCATAATCATAAGTTTGAAGCTGCCGTTGACTGTGTGTGAGAGAGGAAGAGAGAGAGTGTGAGTTTCATCTTGGCGCTACTCCCCGTTCATTCATCACATTGGAGAACCAACAACACCATCATGTTAGCCTCGGCAACAGCTATGCAACAACACCAAGCATTCCTCACAGAAAGGAGCATTTGTACTCGTGCATCTACGAGCTATTTGTGGTCGTAAGTATATCAAACAATGTCTGTTTTCTGCTTGCAAGTAGTCATTAAAATCATAGCGACATAAGCTACACATAGGTACTCTTAAATTTCAGTTTCAAACACTTTCAAATTTCAGCTATCTTTATACGCATTTTTCACAGATGGGTTTAGAGCTAGGGTTTTGAGTGTAGAGGCTTAGGGACAGGTGTATCCTAGTGAGGGGATGGTGTTCCTTCAGTTTCGTATGATTCTTGCATGATTTGATGGGTTTCCTTCTGTTGTGTGTATGTGGGTAGGTGGTGTAGTGAGAGATGTTAGACTCTAGGTTGTGGTTTAGTTGGCCTTCCAGAGTGTTGTATGTGTAGGATGGTCTCAGCCTGACAAGCTAAAGAGATTTCCTCCGTGTGCCTATCGTGTCATCTGTGTCCTCAATTCACATCATGTTGATCTAGGTTGTGTTACATGCACTTTATGGGTGGTGTGATTCGCTCCCACAACATAGCTTGACCTCCATTTCAAGCTCTTTAGTATGCTTCTTGAGAGTTTTGTAAGCCTCATCCGTGAGTGTAGCCATGGTGGGGTTGATTTTCTGAGTTGATTGAGTAACTAATTCTACTCTTGGCAATGAGGCTCTGATTGTGCTGGCCGAGCATTTGCAATATCAAGCTGGACTTGCACCCGTTGAGAAAATGAGTTGGAGTTCTACATATCAAGGGGTTACCTCCTTAAGATGTTTCTCTTTCTATTGGCTTAAGAATTCTAGCTCCGCTTTGGATTTTGTTGTCACCTCTGCTAATTTCTGATTTGTACTCTCCATTGCTTCAACCTTTAGCCTTGGGGGATGCACCTTTAAGAAACTATTCATATAGCATGCATTCGAAGGGTATTAAAAAAATCATTTACTTACATGCTTAAGGCAATAAAATGGTCCCCTTTTTCTTCAAAAATGTACAGGTTTTTCTCCAAAATCAATTTAAAAACCCCTTCTATTAATATAATCCTGTTAAAAAATTTCAAAATTTTGGTAATTAAGAAACCCATTCATTTGAACTCATGTGGTAACTTACATGTCTAAGAGGTGAACCCCCCGAGGCTTCAGCACATGCCTTGCTGAAGGATTTTTCTACTTCAAGACGCGTTGTTGTGTGCTTTAGCTGTTGCTTAAAGTGATGAAGTTGTTGGTGTCTGGCATAGACTTCATCTTTCATTCTATCAAAAGCTTCATGGACATATTTTGCATACTCATATATGTCTTCCAAGCTCTCTAAATGTTGGGAAGTTCCTGCTTCATGTTGAGGTCATGGTACATTTTTATCTTCTGTTGGGAGCTCTACACTTGTCTTATCAGCTGTTTTTTGTTCAAACATCTATGGAACCTCTGGTGGTTCATCAAAACTCTCCGCATTGGACTTCCTCCTTTTTCTCTGACCCTTGTTCTAGCTTGTCTTCTTTTGGTGGTTTTTCTTTAGCTTCCTGTGCCTTGGCTTGCACTCTTTGTTTTTGTTCTTTTTTATAAAGGAAGTCCAATCTTGCATCATCCTACTAGTAGTATATGGGATTTTTTGAACGGATTTTGATCCGCTTAAGCATGGGTTTCCACTTTTCTGCAAAGTCCCTTTTAGCCCTCTTTCCAGCTCAAAATGTTTCTACTTCTCTTTCTATTCTTTCTGCTTTTTGGGTTGGCTCTTCGACTTGAACGGTGGGGCGTGATCGTTTCTTGCACAATGCCTCTTCCACTTTAGCTTTGCCTTTTTCTCTTGATTTTCTCTCTAGAGGTATCTCCTCCTCCTCATCTTGTTCCTTGCCTCTTTCATGTGCCGTCAATGCTGTGATCATTTTTGCTTTTGCCTCCGCTTTTTAGAGACTTGGACAAGTCTTCTTTTTAACCTTGTGGAAAATGGTGATGCTCTGGTTTGTACCTCTTCTTCTTCTCCATCTAATTTACCTATTAGCCATAAGTTTTTCTCGGGGTTTGGAGGTAGCTGATATGCTTAGCCAATAGCATGATACACTATCCTGGTGAGTACTTTTGGGGGGCCCAAGGAATATGTGTTCTGGGTTCTTTACATGTTCTAGGATAGTGTGGGTATATTGGGCATGGTTGACCTCTATAGCTCCTTATTTCTTTGATGCCTGGATGAAGGTAGATGCCACTACGTGATTAGGGCATGTATATGGAGGTGGCCTCTTTGCGGTGAAATGGAAGTGTTGGTGGTATAGCATGAGTGCCCGCTCTATACCTTTTTGTCACAGATCCGAGAAAGATGTTGATTTTAGTAGTGAAAATGGCAGTGGTAGGTAGCTGGCGGTCTCTCATAAATTTTCTCCCTGTTAATGTTGTGCATCAGCTCGTAAGCCCTTTTGTAGTCGACATCACACGACTTTGTCTAGATATTGTGTATTTAGAGGAATGCTACACAAGCAAAGGAGAAGCATGACAGGAAACTGAAGGACAAAGGCAGCAAGGAAGGAGATCTTGTGCTAAGGTATGACAATCAACTTGATAATCAATTTGATGCCAAGTTTGAAACTCGATGGCATGGGCCATACATAGTCAAGAAGTTTTTCAATTCAAGTTACTACTAGATCATGGACTTGAATGGTAAAGAGCACTCCAAGAAGGTAAACGGGTATCGGCTAAAGCCCTATTTGAGTCACTCCTTTTAAAGGATCTACTAAAGCACTATCAAAGAGCCACTATCTCATGGAAGTTTTGCAGCATGATGCATGTGTGTACCTCTAGCCAAACTGAAAAGGAGCGTCGCAATGAAAATCTTGTCGAGATAACAAAAATCACAGAGGACTCAAAACCACTCTCTTTGGAAAGGATGCCTTATGATGGTACATGAATGTACCATCATCTTGGGGGAAGGCTAATGATATCCGTTTTTGGCTATCTATATTTGCCATAGTAAGCTACCTCACCCTAGAAAAATCACCTAAATTCTATGGCTATCCTCATCTTTTTATTTTACATAGGTGTGTGTGAGTTAGGGACTTTTCCCATGTCTCCTTAAAAACCCTCCGCTAGCTAGTCACTTGGCTAGTTAAGCCAAAAAAATAAACAAAAATAAAAATAAAAAATATAATATGGCCCACCCTTTTAAATATTTCCTCTTGCCTTGGGCCTAGCTATATTGTGCCTTGGACCTAGCTATATTGTGAATTTGATTACTCCACTATAATTTAGAAGTTATATACATACTATATTTAGGTATGCATTTTTACCGATCCTAAGTAAGCCAATTTGCACTTCTTATTGGATATCCTCACTTAAGCCTCCAATAAGCTTGGTGTGACTCCTCTCCGAAAACCACATCTATACCTTTCACTTTCACAAGCATTTTTCACTAGTAGATAAATTCTCTTAACATATGTTTTTTCCTCCAATAAAAAGCACAATTCCCAATCACCTATCAATAATTGAAGAAATATTCTTAATTTTCTATATTTTTAATATTTTTCTCTATTTTATTTTCTTATTTGTGATGCCATGAGCTCATCATCTTAGATTCCATGACAAGTCAATGGAGTAGGTTGTTTTTCTCTTCTTGTATAGATATTTTATTTCATAAATAATCCTCATCCATGCATGCAAAAAGAGAATCTTCAATGGCCTATGTCATGCTATGAGGCATGGAGAGACACACTTTTGGAATGACATGACAATTCAACAAAAGGGTGACCACTGGAGGACTTTTGCAATGAGGAAAAATAGATTTGTTAGTGGAATTTTTGGCATTCACCTCCACTCCAAATTTGAAGAAGTGATCAAAAGACCAATTGTAGCCCACAAACTGAATAATCTCCCCAATTTTTTTCATAATTTGTGGATCCACCACCGTTGAGATATGATTTTTTATGTGGACCCCAATCTGCCCATTTTTTTCACAAGTCAACTCGAGTCTTCTCTGACCTCCTTTCACACTTCTACACACACATACACTCATCCCTCTCCATGTCTCACTCAAACTTGCACCTTCCATGGCCTCTCTCACCCTCTTCACCCTAATTAACACCCTAGTAATTTTAGAGGGTATGCTGGTTAACACAATACGTATGCTGTTTAACACCCTTTATGCTAGTTAGCATACCTAGTATGCTCATTAGCATATTGAGTATAATGTTTAACAAAATATTTATGCTAATTAACACCCTTTATGCTAGCTAGCATACCTAGTATGCTAATTAACATGCTAAGTATGCTATTTATACAAGGTTTGTGCTAGTTAGCACTCCTAGTATGTTGGGTTTGTTGCTTAGCATAATGAGTACGCTAGCTAGCATACCTAATAATCTACCTAGCATATGGAGTATGCTAGATAACACAATATGAATGCTAATTAGCACAATTTATGCTAGTTAACATACCTAGTATGCACACAGCATGATGCATCTGTTGTTTAACACACGATGTTTATGCTAGTTCACGTTCCTAGTATGCAAACTAGCATGATGAATATGTTGTTTGGCATAGGAGTATGCTAGCTACCTTTCCTAGTATGCTAACTAGCATAATGGGTATGTTGGTTAGCAAATTCTATGCTTGTTATTTTACCTAATATGCTAATTATCATATTGGGTATGATCAATTGCATAACTAGTATGCTAATCAACACACCTATTATTCTTATTAGCATTCAGAGTATGCTGGTCAGAACCTAGTCCATGTTGGTCAACATACTTTCTATTCTTCTTATCACACATTTTATGTAGTTTATACCTCATATGCTAAACAACAAACTGATTATGCTTGTTGGCACAACTAGTATGCTAGTTAGCATCTTGGGTGGTATGTTGGTCATAACATTGTCCATGCTAGTTAGCATACATGTTATGCTGGTTAGCATACCTAAGGAGCTAGTTAGCATACCTTGTATGCTAGTTAGCACACATGCTATGTTATTCACATATGCTTGTTGACACACTGAGTATACTAGTTTTCATACATGTATGCTAGTTAGCACACATGCTATGTTATTTACATATGCTTGTTGACACACTGAGTATACTAGTTTGCATACCTAAGGAGCTAGTTAGCATACCTTGTATGCTAGTTAGCACACATGCTATGTTATTTACATATGCTTGTTGACACACTGAGTATACTAGTATGCTAATGAAAACACTATATATGGTAGTCAACAAACCCTATACATGCATGTTAGGATGTTGAATGTGCTATTTCACACTCTAATTTGTTTTCATGAACATGCCGGATGTCCTAGATAACAATCAATATATTGCTATTTGAAGTCATATATCCTACTAAACATACTGATCAAGTATGGATATTGCAGGTTGAGCTCTTTCACAGATTCAAAGAAAAACATCCAAATTGCAAGATTGGCATGATAATTTTTGAGATGTTGAATCCATTCTTTTGCAGGCAGATAAAGGATAGATATACATGTTGTTGCGAATACCATGTGCACATGTCCTTTTTAAAGGATTCATTAAACCACATTGGTTCTTCTGCCTTTTTGGGATACATGATGTGGGTTACAACTATCCATGCAGTATTTGTGCCATGGGCGAGAACATTAGCAGGGTTGTTTTCCTTCCCAACATCACACGTTCAAAGGTGTCACACAATTATGGGAGTCGGTTCTCTATCCAAATTAAAAGATGTAGTTTTATAAAAGAGAATACATGATGGGAGACTGTAAGATATGTGGAGTCAAGAGGTTAGAATTATATTTCTTGGAGACCGCAAAGCCATGTAAGAGTATTACTATGAAAGTATTTGCATATGTAGAAACAAAAGACAAGCATGGAAATAATAATAAAAATAAACGATCTTTTGCATAAAGAAATGCAATGTTGGGAGTTTCTAAAACTCTTGAAGACCAAGTTGAATCTCTTCATCATTCATAACTATGTAGCTCCATGGCAAGGGCAACAATTCAAGGATTGTCTACTTTGGTTTCCAAATGATGTTGTTGTCTCAGTTGTTGATTTTGCCAAGAATTATGCCTTCAAGGAGCAAAATGAGATTCATTAAATGCATTGGCACTCTAGTTAGGTCACCATTTTTGTACACATAACATACTACCGCAAGGTAGGGGAGGTAATCAAAACAATTCACTTCTTCATACAAGATGACAAGGTGCATGACACATTGTTTGTGCAACATTGCTTCATGCTACACCATGAGTAGGGGTACAACAAGAGGGTGTCACTCCTATGCAACATTGGGTGTGGTTCGATGGTGACAAGGTGCATGACACATTCTTTGTGCAACATTGCTTCATGCTACACCATGACTGGTTACAACAAGAGGGTGTCACTCCTACGCAATATTGGGTGTGGTTAGATGGTGCAGCCTTGCAATTCAAGGGAGCCGGGCCTTTCCATTTTGTTGCAAGATATGGTGGACTCACTGATATTGGGATGAGCTGGTTCTTCTTTGGATCAAGGCTTGGAAAGGGTGAGGATGATGTTGCAGGAGCAGTTGTGAAAAGAACCTTGACCCATGAGTACCTAAAATCACATGGAGCTTTTTTGCAGTGTGCAGTAGACATGGTTGCTTATTGCCAAGCCAACCTATCACAGGGAGCACCTCATCATATCCTCATATCCTTAAAAACAAAGGGAATGTGCTCCTGTTTTCTGGCAAAGTAAAGAGGGGGATGTGAATAGGGAAGTCAAGTGAATTGTGCCACTATGAAAAAATCTCGCTCTTTGTATGCTTTTCATGGTCACAACCCACATGATCCAACTACCCTTGCAATAAGAAACTCGGCATGCTTATGTGATGCATGCATGCACAAAAGGTGGAATCGCTGCTCAATAAAGCTAACATGCAGGCTTGGGATTATCATTTGTTTTTTGCTATTACCTAATGAGGTTTTGGCATATTCTAAGAAAACAGATGAAGCTCTGACAAAGGAAGTTTTTGGCTATGATGGCTTCACGTACAAAGGTCATCATGATCTGTTAAGTAGCGCTGTATGTGTTGGAAACACTTTTGTTGTAACTCCAGATGATTCAGTCAATGACGCATTATGTGGATTTCTACCTTGGCAAGTGTGTTGCAGCTAAGAAGAAGGTGGAGAAGGGGTACATCAATGAATGGAGTAATGTAATTGACATAGGTTCATATGTTGTGCAAGGAATGTATTACAAGCAATGCTATGGTTAGGTTTTTGGTTTCTTAGTCCATTGTCATGAGTACTCTCATTATGGAAGTAATAAAAAAGTGCTAAAAAAATGAACAAATGAAACAAGAAAGGTGTCCAAATGAGTAGCACAAATTCTACTAGATACATGAAAATGAAATTTCTATGTTATGTTGTGTCCATGTGAGGCCTAATACCTTATTGGCATTTGGTAGGCGAGGGGAATCACCACCTTGGCTCGCTTGGTCAAGGCCCTAAACCGATGCCCTAGGTTGATAATGGTTAGCCGTCACCTTGGTAGGCTAGTAGACTCTTGGAACACCTCCTTGAGGGTTCAAGGATCCAAGAGTCGGAGCTTGACTTGCCTTAGGATGGTAGCCTTGTGCTTTAATTTTTACAATCAAAACTTAAAAAACAATATTCCATGAGATTAAAAAAAGCTAAGTGACATTGTACTAATAGATTAGGAGCTTCCTTGTGGCCATAGACATGATAAACTTGGATACTTTATTAAGATTGATTATATGGTTTCTAGGTTAGTAGATTTATGAACTTGCATTAGCATAGAGTCATAATTGATTGCTTGTGCTACATGCATAAGTCTGAAAATTTTAGTGGTTTAATCTTCATAATAGTTTAGGTGTTTTTTTGCTTTATATTGTTTAGTTTTTTACTATGATTGCCCATCTTTCAGAAGCAAAAATTAAATTTGCCTAATCTTTCATTGTACTTCATGTTTTATTCATCATTTGTTGGACTTTGATACTCATGACTTGTCTTATGTTTTGCAGCTCAATGTTCCTCCATGGACGTGCTTTCTACCATGTCACCGTGCTTTGCTTCAACGGCACATGAGGACGTGCATCAAATTAGGAGGAGAGGAATGTTAGCAACGGCTAACACATGCGACACCCATTATACAAGCTAGAGATGTGTTATGGGTGTGCACAATATTTCCTATTCACATTATATAAAGTCTTGGGATCATTTAGGAGTTCCAAATTGTATAAGGTAGAGGGATCAACTTAATAACATAGTAGAAAGGCTTGGAATGCATGCCTTTATAAGAAGCCATTTTATGCAAAGAGGCTTCATTCTTGAGTAGTCATGCTTGAGAGATCACTCTATGGATTGCCTAGCCTTGAGCTTAATGCCCATGCTTAGAAGGCTAATGCTAATCCTTTGTAATTAGAGAATCTCTTTTTGATTACTTTAATCTCTATTTTGCTCATTATTCTTGTCTTCTCTACATTTCATTTTGTCATGAAGTAGTTTTACACTCTCATTATTCTAGATTTGAGAGAGGTAATGACTTCTTGCTTTGATCTTAACTGGTGGTCTCTATGTCTCCCTACTTGTTTGGTATGATTAATTGGTCCATAGATCTATGAGCTACGATCGGTTTTTTCTTCGTTCTTTCTCAACAAGTTTCTGTTAACCTAGGTTTTTTGGAACTACCCCAACTCCAAAAACAAGTTCAAACATGCTCGTTAGTAAGTTAGGAACATACCCCTCATGTCTCGTGCAAGACTGTGTAGCATAAAGGTTGGTAAGAGTGGGCAAACGAGTGCAGAAAACCAGCTCTGGGAGCTCTCTCTAAGAAGGTCAAAGTAGAAATAAGACTAGTTTTGGCATACCTAGGCTATACATATTGGGCTTCTCGACTCCTTTTCTCTCAAACTTCTTGGTTAGTACTACTACACTGTGTAATGCACTTTCCTTTTCAAAATTTTCTCATTTGGATTCCGACTGATCCTTTTCCGAGAATTTCACCAAATCAGGCATTACGGATCCAATTCAAACTTTTTGTCATTATTGTCAAAATTGAACAAGATTTGACATACTCGTTTGTCTTATCTTCTTGTGATCTCTCAGAATTCTTGGTTGTACTACTACACTGTGTAATGCACTTTTCTTTTCAAAATTTTCTCATTTGGACTCCGACTGATCCTTTTCCAATAATTTCACCAAATCAGGCATTACGGATCCAATTCAGACTTTTTGTCATTATTGTCAAAATTGAACAAGATTTGACATGCTTTTGTCTTCTCTTCTTGATTATCAGGGTATCTTTAGTTTCTCCATTTGAGCCTATTTACTATTTATTTTTTATTTTTAAAAATTAAAAAGTTAAAAGAATAATACTAGAGCAATCCAAAAAAAGGAAAACCAACACACATAAACACTAGACTTGGCCATATTTTTGTGAATTTGTCCAGTTTGATCACTCTTACGGCCAACAAACATGCAAAAAGAGTGAAAATTGCAATACTTTTGTCTTCTTTGATGATATTTACACTATTTACACACACCTAGGGGTTATCATATTATGTTATCCCCGATCTCTTAACTTATAACGGCATCTTCCTTGAATTGCAAAAACTCACACATTAACATACAAAAACTTTAAAACATTGTCATTTTCATGGTCTATTTCATCTATGTGGGTCCGTATTTAGAATGCCTCTCCTTGTGTAAGTCCTCTCAAAGGATAGGGTGATGCTAGGTAGTGAAATGCATGGGTATTCAAGTTGTTTCTATGTATAGCCGAGATTAGCTCTACCATGCAAGTGATGTCAATGCAGTGCATGGGTAGTCAAGTAATGTCTATGGATAGCCGAGATTGGCTCTACCACGTGAGTGATGTCAATGCATTTCAAAACACTATGCGGTGGAAGAGGAGAGTCTTGAGTGAGCGGAGAGCTCAAGGGTTGTTGATGATAAAGCATCATGTTAGCAGCGGCTAACACATGCTACACGGATGAAGCTAGGGATGTGCTATGGGTGTGCACAATATTTCCTATTGACATTGTATAAGGTCTTGGCCTTATTTAGGAGTTCCAAATTGTATAAGGTTAAGGGCTCAACTTAGTCCCATAGTAGAAAGGATTGGAGTGTGTGCCTTGATAAGAATCTCTTTTATGCACAGAGGCTTCATTCTTGAGTAGTCATTCTTGAGAGCTCACTCTTGAGTGTTCACTCTATGGATGGTCTAGCCTTGAGCTTAATGTATATGCTTAGAAGGCTAGTGCTAATGCTTTTTAATTAGAGAAACCCTTCTTGATTAATATAATCTCTATTTTGCTCATTAGTCTTGTCTTCTCTACATCTCATTTTGTCATGAAGTAGTTTTACACTCTCATTATTCTAGATTTGAGAAATGTAATAACTTCTTGTTTTGATCTTAACTCAATTCTACCATGAGTATTTCAATTAGTTGATGACTTCTCTATTTCTCTTGATTAGTGTAGTGTGTGTGTGCACTCTTGGTCATGTGATTAGAGTTTGTGCGTAATTGTGTGCTTAAGTGTGTGAAGGTTTAAGAGGCTTGAGCTCAATGCCACTTGTGTGTGATATAATTAGAGTACCTTGGTTGGCATGTGATGATTGGGGAGGCCAAGATCGATGTAAATATGTGTGTTGTGGTCATGGATGCTTGTGTTGATGATGTGCTCTTGTCACTTGAATAAGATTGGCAAGTCAGACTTTAGTAGTCTTGATGAGTCTTACCATGCACTGAGCGAGTTTTTCCGAGCAAAGACAAACCCGAGCAAGTGTTTGTACGCAATTAGTAAATTTTATCATCAACAAAATATTTATTGTTTGTTATATATTGATGCACTACAACAAAAAGAGTTTTTAATGGATAGACTACCTCCTAAATTCCAAAAGATCAAAGTTTACTTTTTTTTAAAAGTAACACAATATTTGAAAATATTATCTTCTGGCTCAATCTCTATTTATTTAATTATAATCACCTCTGCTTCTACTCTTCTTTGGCTTGGATTTTTCTCGCTTGGGCTTCATATGTTTGAGCAAATTTTTTTGTAAAGCATACAGATTGGGATTGGCTAGGGTTGAGCGATCGAAGCTGGCACTTGCACGTACAATACCTCATACTATAGAAACAAAGTTGCACGATACAATCGAGCATTGGGCCTGTACCGAAAAGCACCTGGATGGATGAGAAGAGAGAGGTAGAGGTGATAGCAAGGCAACTTTACAGAGATTGCCGACGAGCGAGAAAAGTGATGACGAGTGAGATGGCTGCAACAACACACACACAGAAACCCTCAGTCTCCTCTCTCTCTCTCTCTCTCTCTCTCTCTCTCTCTCTCTCTCAAAAAGAGAAGGAAGCGTCAATGCAAATTTGCTAAAAAAAGTAGTACATGAGCGAGCTAGCATGATGGGGAGAGAGAGAGAGAGGGATGGCTTTTGGCAAGCGCATGGTCGCATTGTTTTTGGTGCTAATGGTGGCGATGGCAAGACTGAGTGGTGCCGCAGCATAGCTTCCTCCTCCGGCACTACATTGCACGTCCCTACTGAATCTAGTGCCGGCCTGCTAGGCTTTGACTCTCTATGTGTGAAGCTTACCTTGCCCAACCTATCGCTCACCACCTGTCCTAGCCTCAACATCAACATCGCCCACATCATCTTCGACAACAACGGAAGGTGCATCTGATCATCGTCACCTGCATCGACCTGCCTCATCATGCACTTCTCTTCATTTATGGTCATTTGTAGTTAGATTCCTGCATGTTGAAATCAACTTCTTGTTCTCTATGATACTAATTGCTTTCCCACACAGATCTCTCTCTCTCTCTCTCTCTCTCTCTCTCTCTCTCTCTCTCTCTCTCTCTCTCTCTCTCTCTCTCTCTCTCTCTCTCTCTCTCTCTCTCTCTCTCTCTCTCGGAGTAAAAAGCAGCTCTGAAGACTCTTGCTCACCATAACAGCCCAATATAAAACTTAGATACACCTCTTCAAAATTCCTCATTTGAGATATCAAAAGCAACCTTAATCCTAATAACAAGCTTGGATACACTCATATTAAAATGTCCCAAAAGTAAAAGAAATCGTAGCATTCAAAATTAGCTTAAGCTCAAAAATTTCAAATGAGCATAAGCCAAGCCTGATTCAAAAGACTCTTTGTGTCAAGAGACCCTAGTACTATACCTCAAAAGGGAACATCAATCTGCAAAAGAGAAGCCTGCTCAAAAAAGAAACTCAAGCCACAGTTCCCTTTAGAGTTCCTTCTTTTTTCTTGGCTTCTTCAACAATAGACAGCTTAATACCCTTGCCTCTTGGTAGTGTCACCCAAGGCTTTATTCCTTTACCAATAGTAAACACATTGCCAAGCTGGGTGGCAAACTCTTGATTGGTAGTATCTTGTGCGTGCAAAATTTCAAAACTTCCCTTATGCTTTTCACGGTGCTTGATAATCCCAATCCTGCCTCTGTTGTGACCACAGTAACCATAACAATGTTGCCAATGTCAAACTTGATGAGCTCTACAACCTTTCCAGTCTCAATTTCAATTTTAATGGTGTCATTGGCCTTGATAAGGGGACCTAGATAGCCAATGGTGCACCTATCAAATGTAGTGATGTAGGGAATCCCCTTCTCACCAAAGCAAGCAACTCAGACCTTGCATAGCTTGCACTTAGACTCTTCAAGACTGATGGAGTGCAAAGTGAATCTTCCCTTGCTATCCTAAAGCAACCGAAAGTTCCCTCCGATTTTTGCAATGGACACAACATCCATAAACCCAGCACGGTAACACTTGTTCGTCCTTACTTTCCCATCCATAGAGATGAGTCGCTGCATCACAATGGCAACCACTTCACGATAGGTCAAGGCATACTTAGCCGATTCCTCAACAAGACAACCATCAGCAGACATTCCCTGGTCTTATGTGCTTGCTGCATGGGACGTGGTGAGCCGACAATTGCTATCATGGCTCAAAGGTGATGATCAACAGAGAGGCGACATATCCATAGCTCAACTAGAGTTGGCATCATGTCCAAGAGGTAGAGTTGGCCAAGGAGTGCATGTAGTAGCACTATTGTGCTTGGAAAACGAGAAGCAATGGCAAAGACTGAGAGTCAGCCACTGTAAGGAATATCCGGTTGATTCGACTCCCTCTCTAAGGTGAATACTATCAAGATGCGCCTGAGTGATATAAATTGAAGCTCCACTTGCGGGGATGCACCCCTAATGGGGTTTTCAAGATGAGACTAGAAGGGGGCAAGGATCATGAGGGACTCGGGAGAATGGCAAGGCTGGCACCTTCCCAGGGTTCTGAAGAAAGAAGACTAGGACTAGGTTCGAAGGACGGTTGTCCGAAAGGCAAGGCTGGCAAGGACGGTTGTCCGACTCCGAAAGGACATACCAAACGGGAAGAGCTCTATGAAGTCGTCCAGAGGAGCAGAGTAGCGCATCCGCAAGGTGTTTTGGAAGCTAAGAGAAAAGGCTGTCGCTAACTCTCTGGCCACTTGAAAAACACTCTGTTCTCTCTCTCTCTCTCTCTCTCTCTCTCTCTCTCTCTCTCTCTCTCTCTCTCTCTCTCTCTCTCTCTCTCTCTCTCTCTCTCTCTCTCTCTCTCTCTCTCTCTCTCTCTCTCCAGGCGCTAATGGCTAGAGAGAGGCAAAGAAGCCTGAGGGATTTTGAACACCTTCGAAGAGCATGAATGAAAAAAAAACTATCTGTAGTTGTCCGCACCGGCACGGATGGCTAGAGACATATATTTTTTTTCAACCCTGCAGCAACGTGCATACCCTCGATCTCTACCCGAACCTAAAGTAGTGATAAGACTTGTCACCTATTGGTCCTATCAAGCTTCTCTCTGTGCGAGGGTGGCTGAATCGAGGGCTAGCAGCGTGTAGAGTCGACACAGCGTCTTCGGGTAGAACTGATATCATATAGGCTAGAGTCCTCTAGCTCCTACTATGCCCCCCCCCCCCCCCCCCCCCCGGCCCCCACCCTCACACACGGAAGTCGGAACACGAGGGTCCTGCCGCTGCTCTCTCTCTCTCTCTCTCTCTCTCTCTCTCTCTCTCTCTCTCTCTCTCTCTCTCTCTCTCTCTCTCCTATGTGCGTTAGTATGAGAGAGAGAGAGGGGGGGGGGGGGGGGGGGGGGGGGGGAGAACAAGAAGAAGGTGATAGAGAAGAAGCAATTGTAACAGTGATGCTGGGAGTACCCTTCTGGCGCAGCATCTTGGACTGCAAGAGAGGCCGCAGCACACAACTCCGCCTGTGACCGTCACCATGCCAATGCATGGCCATGCCATCGATTGATGCGATTGTCCATGAGGCTGGCCTGCGTGGGCTTCATCATCACTTTTATAGTGAAAAAAAACTGTTTGTAGGATATCCGCGCCGGCGCGGATGTCTAGAGACAGATTTTTTTTAGGTGAGCCTAAGGCTCTTTTTGCGATTCTTGAACGCAAAAGCCACCACGTGGCATTAGATATAATTTTTTTTTTAAAACATCACTGCCATGAAAAGCTCTAAAAAATACCCTGCAGGAAAAGCTCAGAAGCAGATTCAACAACCCTGTGCTATAGGCGAGTAACAAACTATGGAGCTTGTCTTTCTATGCACCAGAGTGAATGTGCATGCATCCACACAAAATCCAGTTCCACAAAGATCCTACTCTATCTAGTAGATTTTGCAGCACCAGGTGCACGTTCTGAGAGGAGTGTAAGTTATCCTCTCGTGGCTTCATCTTTCTCTCCTCGGCCATCCTTCAATCATAGCAGCTTTCTGTGCAACAAGACGCAGTGGCTAGCTGAACAATATGTCCAGCTTCAACTACCTTACTCGGATCGTTTCTGCAAGCACAACTAGTTGTAGTTATGGATAGCATTATGCAGCTCCAAGTATATATTCTGATGCAAAAGGTTCCCATGCCTAATTCTCAAGATTCACACCGATTCTTTTCCGCGCAGTTTGCATGTGCAGTAGTAAGCCGGGCAAAACCGGAAAGGAGTACCAAAGACCTTTCAAACCTTGGTTATATTTCGTAGATCATCAAGCTGGAGGGTACTTCAGATGCTTGTCGACGTGATGAGCATTCTCAAAGATTAGATATTTCGTGCAATCCACCAATGGTAGAGGTCTGTTCTAGTGCTACTGAAACAAAAGATAATCACATTTCAATCGATGATCAATTGGCCTAATCTGGAGTCGAACCACCAAAACTCATTGCCTTCGTAGGCTCATTCAACACATTTTCTGTTGATGCTATCAGGGCGTTGACGATGCCATCAGGGTGTTGGCTGTCCATATTAACCCAAACGACTTTTGACCTAATCGGTAAGACAAAATATCAATGTAACAAGCAATAAATTGGCAGATCCCTTCAACAAAAAATGTGTTCTCTTGCTCGGTGATCTTGCCCAACTACCCCTAGTTTGTAGTCACGCACGGGAGCTTTGTAACACATGCCATATCACAAGTTCGGTCCACTGGCTACATGCAACTTTGTACAAGATGTCATGCTCTATAAGACATGCAACCACCCCTGAATCTCTTCAGTTTCTCACCATTTTTTTCATGAAAGAAAACCAGTCGTAGATGAGATCAATTGTCCCTTGGGTGCATGTATTATAGATAAAGCGCATGTGCATGACTACATCAACAATCTACTACGATAATATGTACTCACATATCAGACGTTCAACACCATAACAACCTTGCCTTGAATAAATTGTACAATCAAACCGACATTACAAAACTTGAAATGAAGACGAACGCGGGTAGCATAAATGTCCTTCAGTAGTGGCTCCTAGACCCTAATTTCAATGAGCTATATTTGATCGCAATTTGTGTGCACTGTATGATCACTGAAAATATTGACTTGACAATCGGTGTGGCAAACGGTGCAACATGCATTGTCGATGCCATAACACTGAACACAGAAGGTGAAGTTACATGTATCATTGTCCTCATTCATTGTATTAGGAACAAGTACAAAATAAGAAAGGAAAAACACAAAAAAACTATAAAAGAAGAAAGGAAAAACACACTCCAAATCCATTAAATCATGGGGCCACTATGTCCAAGAATTGTTAATGTCAATGTCGCAATAACCAAGGTCCATAGCATGCAATAGCAATATCCAAGGTCAATAAAAATACAATATCTTTCATTTGTTGTACCATTATCTGTGTGACATGCCCATAAATGGTTCCAACTATTACACCCAAGGGGGATGTTCCCTCAAGGCCATAATCAAGGAGACATGAGAAAAATTCTTCTTTTACACTTGTGGTGGTGTTTCAAAGCAATAGATAAATCTTGACGGGTTTGCCTTTTTTGATGAAGTACCTTGTTTCTTCCTGCTCAGTTTCAAGCTCGCTCGAAAAAGCTCGCTCGCAATTTGGAATTCCTCGTCTTGATGCGTGTAGGAGTTTATTGATTTGTGATTAGAGTTAGTTTTGCTATGGCTAATCTCTACTTGCATTGGAGAGGCATTCTCTTGAATCCTCTTATTCATTGTTTTTTATGACGCTCTCACACTTAGTTGTGTGATGTTTCCATGCCCTATCCGCGATTGATGATTATGTCGGAGGTAGCCTATTCTGCAACTACCTCCTTACATTTGGCGCCATTGTCGAGGAACGGTTGTATAAGCTAGAGGAGTAGAGGATGCTTTGAGTAAGAGTAATTTCATTACTAATTTCATCGGTTTTGAGTGTGTGTAACAGTTTGATTTGATTGTGTGTGCAAGTAATTGGAATCTAATTTTTGAGTTATGAATACACCAAACCCCTAATTTCACTCCCAATTTCACTAGTTTCATACTAACCCTTACTAATTCGCTTCATTTTCATGCTAACTTTGACTAATTCCATGCTAATTTCATGCTAACAATCACATTTCTACTAATATTTGGCAAATTTTGTTAAACTAACCACTAACCTGTGATGTGTAGTGTATGTTTAATCCCCTTATAAGAACTGGAATCATCACTTTAATCAAGTTAATTGTGCTAATTTGTGCCTATCTTGATGATTTGAGTGTTTGATGTTTGACCTACATTGGTCAATTTTGGAGCCGATTTGGTGGTGCACATACGTGTGTGCAATGATGCATCTTTCTGTGGAGCAAAGGAATAGCTTGGAGTGTGATTATGATGTAAATGCACTCTCTTGCTCATGTCAATTCTTGATTGATTAATGTGGTTCAATGTGTGCTAATCACTTGCTAAAATTATGTGTGTATCAATTGACCTATAGTTTGTACCTAATTTGATTCACTTGGAGTAAAATTAATGTTCAATTTTGACTGATGAACCTTATGTGTGTCAAGATAATTCTTAATTCTCATCAAGTATTCATGTGTGTACATAAAGATCATTGTGTGTGTAATGCACCACAGAGGAAAAAATTACCATAAAATTCAAGTGTGTATGCACCTAATCTTGAGTGTGTTGATGCATAGAAATTGAGGAATTGATGATATATGAGTATGCAATCATGTAAATGATGTGACTAAGAGGAAAATCCTATCATTGGATTTGCCTAATTGCCAAAAAATTGGGCAAAAATTGAGTGTGTACGCCCAATTGAAGACCACTTGATTCAATGATTGATGGTCATGGGGCACCCAAATGCTTTTTGATTGTGAAATGTGCATCAAATGTGTGTGCAGTTATTACAGATAAGCCTACGCACATTGCCAATTGAATCAAAAATCAAACTTTTGTGCTTAATTTTGGAGTGTGTGCATTGCTTGATTATGTTTAGTGTTAATTTTTTACAAATTAGGCATGCATGAATTTGTTTATAGTTGATCAAGTGTGCAATTTGAGCATTGCAATGTGGAATTGGTGAATTTGTTGCATATAATTTTGGCCTAAACTTGGGTGTATATGCCAATTAATGGCGTGCGCAATCCAATGAGTGAATGAATAATTGGTATTTTGTACCAATTATGATGATGAATTGGCCAAATACTGATGTGTGTATCACATAAGTGGCTCGAATATTGAGATAGATCTTTCGATTGATGCTCAATTGTGAATATTTTTAGTGTACTTACATGCTAATGATTGATCGATGTTATGAACATGGCAATGTCCCATTGATGTGTGTGCATAATTGTACCCAAAATTCAAGTATGGGTGTCATCACAAACCAAAATGACAGATTCTATTGGGTTTGGACGATTTGAGCTATTGGATATGACAAGTTAGTTTTGGGATGATTGTTAATTGGATTCAAATTGACCAATAAGAGAACGAATGCATTGGTATTGCTTAACTGTGTGCTCAAATGACTAGCATTTTGCGTCGATTTTGATTTGAAACTTGATTTTTTTTGTGTACATGAATTCAGATTAGAAGCATGTGTCTAAGTAAGTAGGTAATTGAAGCAAATCAAATAAGAGCTTGAGTTACCATGTGCATGATGTGAAAATCTGGATAGTTTTGAGACGTGATCAAAAAAATTAAAACCAACATGACCATAAGCGCTAATTACCGATACACATTTGAGTAGCTTTGAATGTTTATCAGCAATGAACCATTTGTTGAAGTCGGAAATGATATTTGATCCTTCAATTTTGATGGTTATGTGTACTCACTTTGTAAATTGAATCAACTTGATTAACGAACGTGGTGGATCTTGTGGCGGACACACACACAATAGTACTTTGCCTTTTACATAGGCACGTATGAGCGTCTCTTCAACAGAGAAGATCTTGGTTATGGAAGAATTGGTCCAAGTTTTCTCTCTATCTCTCTCTCTTGCGCCAATAGCAATGCACACTCATGTGAACATGCCCTTGAGATATTTTTTTGAGAAAAAATAAAAAACACACAAACAAGTGGTCTGCTTCTTTCACGTGCGCTCACATCACACATGCATGTTCTCTCTGGCCCATACTTCTGCCTGATGCTTTAAGTGGCACACACTTCGTGATTTAAATGGCACACACTTTTTCTGCCTTCATGGCTCCTACTTAACTCGACTTTTGTAGTGGTAGGCTGGCAACCCTGCTTCACCTTTTTGGCCCCGTTCTTTTCTTGGCTTGACTTAGCATTACTGGCGTAGTGTCCACTTGCTACATCCATGGAGGGTCCAGCCCACTTTAGCTTGCGCAACCATTTAATTTGGTGCTACTGAACATAGCAAATTAGATATTTTGAAGCCACACCCTTGGCTTTTTCCGCAGACCCTGCCATCATGCACTCGCCATGATGTTGATTTGGCAAACACACCTGCTAGTCATGGCCCATCGACTCTAACAACATCCACTTGCCTTGCAAAGTTGTTAACTTGACTCTCATCGATGAGTCATCGCTTTGGCAAATGAAGAGTTACAAACCTGATTTCAATCATCAGTTTGCCCCACCGAGCCCTGCTCTAGCTCACAACTCCCATTGATTGACCCTGCCCCAACCACTTGCAGAACTCGACAGTCAACACTTGACCTTAAATAGCTATTTGCTACTACCATTCGGCCCCGACGTCACCGACATTGGCTTGCAACACACACAGTGACACACTCATTAGTCGCTCTCGCTTCTCAATTAGTATCTCTCTTGACGAGGCCCACCATCCATGCTCACACACTCACTATGTTGTTGCTTCCTTCTAAAAGCCCTTTCCCACACTCTCTCAACCCCCTATCTCGTTCTCTGTGTCTCGCCACAATAGTAAGCCCTTCAGAGGGTAAAAAAATAAAAAAAAAGTGGGGGGCTTTTTGAAAAAAAGCAAAACGGCATTCCCACACCTATCTCCATCTCAAGCTCGTAGGATGAATTAATTACCCCTTGAGCTAGCAAAAAGAAAATAAAAACGACTCTCAGCTTAACCACAACCTATACAAACTTCTAAATGGTCAAGTAGAAAATGGGAAAAATAATAAAACTTTTTGGATTTGCATTGCATGATTTGTGAGGATGATCATTTTCATGCTTGCTTTAGATGCAAATTTCTAGTCACGTCACTTTAAATCGAGTTGTTGGCCAAAGCTATGAATAAAATTTTGGTTAACTTGGGGAAATGAAAATTCACTTCATCATAACCTCTCGTTTGCTTTTGCTATGTATGCACAAATTTGCTACATAATAATCATGAATTGAGATGGAGTGCATTGAAATTTGGAGTCATGATTGAGCATAAAATTTTGTGATGCTTGAGGTAAATGCAAGATACTTTTGTGCTCTAATAAATGAGTTTTCTGAAGGGGTGGGGGCCAATGACATTTTTTGACGCTTCAAGGGAGTTAGCATTTCACTTACTTTTCTTTGCTATGAATGTCATATGAAAGAAGAATGCAGGTGATTGTGTGCGCTATGATTATTTGGATTGTGCATTCGTCTAGTGCTTGGCTTGCTTGCAAAGTCTCACTGCCAAAATGACAAAATGTTCTTCATTGAATGTGGGCTTTATCTTGAGGTACATTGAGAGCAAACTGATGCTGGGTCGAGAATGCATTAAAATTTGAGCTTAGCATTGCTTGAAGCATAGTTAGTGCTTAATTTGAATGCAAAATCACTGCATAGCACTAGCCATCGAGCTCAATCAAAGATCCATAAGGTATCATTTTGGGTTGGATTGAGCATGACATTTTTAGTACCTACTTTGAATGATAAATGCTTAAGATCACTAATAATTGAGTTCTTTTTGAAAGGGTTGTGGGCAAGCATGATCTTCCATTAATCCATGGGGTGTTGGACATTGCGACATAGTGCAATATTTGGCTATGTAGAGACATTTCAATTGTTTTGATTAAAGTCTAGCTCTAAGTTTTGTCTATGCAAACTTTTTCATGTGAGCTAGTTGTTAGCCAACTCTTTTGAGAGCTTTAAAAATGTAGAATGTAAAATGTAAATTGTAAAGTGCTTTATTTGGCTATGTAGAGACATTCCAATTATTTTGATTAAATTTGTATAAATTATAGCTCTAAGTTTTGTCTAAATGAAAACTTTTTCATGTGAGCTAGTTGTTAGCCAACTTTTTTGAGAGCTTTAAAAATGTAAAATTTGGCTTTCAAGGACCAGTTTATTTCACATAAAAGGACCAATTTGGCTTTCAAGGACCAGTTTATTTCACATAAAAGTTGCATTATTTCTAGCTCATGGCTTGTTTTAAGTTTCACATTTTATTTGAGCTAGCAATTAATCAACTTTTAATCATGCATGAGAGGATGTGATATTGCAAATGCGCTTATGTAGAAGCATTTTCGCTCCCATTTTTTTATGTGTATGCATAGATTTGCTATTAAAGAGCACCATGTGCATAACCAAAGGCACTTTTGCCCCCTAAGGTTTTTTTCCTTTGTCATATTTGGGTATTTAACACCATAGCATTAGGATTTCAATAAATTGTTTTCTGTGTTTTTCTTGGCTTTGGTAGCTTGTGTTTGTTAACACTTAGCTTCAAGAAGCTTGGCTTGCGAATAAAAGGAATCAAGGGGCCTCTAAACAAGGTGGATGCTTTGCTCAAGGATGCTCAAAAGAGCATGAATAGGTGAAATCCTTCCATGCTATGCTCCTTTTTTATCTTTACATCTCCTTGCATGCTTGGATTAAGTGAATTTGCTTCTAAGCTATGGTTCCTTTCATTTTCAAAAGCTAGGCATACATGAAAGTTTCAACACTTTCCTTTGTAAATATTAAACTCATTAGACATTTGGTTTTATGTCTGATAATCATAGGTACTTGTTTTTGACCTTAGGTTAATATAAGATCATTGCTTGTTAGTCCTAGACTCTTAGTAATTGACGTAATACTCCACTCATTTCTAGCATAAACTAGCGCTATGATTAGGCTTTTAGTCCCTTAGTCCATTTGCCATAAGTACTCTCATTATGGAAGTAATAAAAAAGTGCTAAAATAATGAACTAATGAAAAAAAAGGTGTCCAAATGAGTAGCACAAATGCTACTAGATACATGAAAATGAAATTTCTATGTTATGTTGTGTCTATTTGAGGCCTAGCGCCTTATTGGCACTTGGTAGGCGAGGGGAATCACCACCTTGGCTCTCTTGGTCAAGGCCCTAAACCGATGCCCTAGGTTGATAATGGTTAGCCGTCACCTTGGTAGGCTAGTAGACTCTTGGAATACCTCCTCGAGGGTTCAAGGATCGGAGAGTCAGAGCTTGACTTGCCTTAGGGTGGTAGCCTGATGTGCTTTAATTTTTTCTATCAAAACTTAAAAAACAATCTTCCGTGAGCTTCAAAAAGCTAAATGACAATGTACTAATAGCTTAGAAGCTTTTTTGTGGCCATAGACATGATATACTTGGATGCTTTATTAAGATTTATTGTATGGCTTTTAGGTTAGTAGGTTTATGAACTTGCATTAGCATAGAGTCATAATTGATTGCTTGTGTTACATGCATAGATCTGAAATTTCTAGTGGTTTAATCTTCATAATAGTTTAGGTGTTTTTTTGCTTTATATTGTTTAATTTTTTACTATGATTGCCCATCTTTTAGAAGCAAAAATTAAATTTGCCTAATCTTTCATTGCACTACATGTTTTATTCATCATTTGTTGGACTTTGATACTCATAACTTGTCTTATGTTTTGCAGCTCAACGTTCCTCCATGGACATGCTTTCTACCATGTCACCGTGCTTTGCTTCAACGGCACACGAGGACGTGCATCAAATTAGGAGGGAAGGAATGTTAGCAGTGGCTAACACATGCGACACCCATTATACACCAAGCTAGAGATGTGTTATAGGTGTGCACAATATTTTCTATTCACATTATATAAAGTCTTGGGATCATTTAGGAGTTCCAAATTGTATAAGGTAGAGGGATCAACTTAATACCATAGTAGAAAGGCTTGGAGTGCATGCCTTTATAAGAAGCCAAATTATGCAAAGAGGTTTCATTCTTGAGTAGTCATGCTTGAGAGCTCACTCTTGATTTTTCACTCTATGGATTGCCTAGCCTTGAGCTTAATTCCCATGATTAGAAGGCTAGTGCTAATCCTTTGTAATCAGAGAATCTCTTTTTTATTACTTTAATCTCTATTTTGCTCATTATTCTTGTCTTCTCTACATTTCATTTTGTCATGAAGTAGTTTTAAACTCTCATTATTCTAGATTTGAGAGAGGTAATGACTTCTTGCTTTGATCTTAACTGGTGGTCTCTATGTCTCCCTACTTGTTTGGTATGATTACTTAGTCCATAGATTTATGAGCTACGGTCGTTTTTTTCTTCGTTCTTTCTCAACAAGGTTTTGCTAACCTAGGGTTTTTTGGAACTACCCCAACTCCGAAAACAAGCTCAAAAATGCTCCTTATTAAGTTAGGAACGTATCCCTCATGTCTCGTGTAAGACTGTGTAGCATAAAGGTTGGTAAGAGTGGGCAAACGAGTGCAAAAAACCAACTCTGAGAGCTCTCTCCAAGAAGGTAAAAGTAGAAATAAGACTAGTTTTGGCATACCTAGGCTATACATACCTGGGCTTCTCGACTCCTTTTCTCTCAAACTTCTTGGTTAGTACTACAACACTGTGTAATGCACTTTCCTTTCCAAAATTTTCTCATTGGGACTCCAATTGATCCTTTTTTGAGAATTTCACCAAATCAAGGATTACGGATCCAATTCAGACTTTGTCATTATTGTCAAAATTGAACAAGATTTGACATGCTCGTTTGTCTTCTCTTCTTGATCATCAGGGTATCTTTAGTTTCTCCATTTAGCCTGTTTACTATTAATTTTTATTTATAAAACTTTTCTATCAAAAAGTTAAAAGAAAAGTACTAGAGCCATCCAAAAAATAGAAAACCAAACTAAACACACATAAACACTAGAATTGGCCATATTTCTGTGAATTGCTCCATTTTGATCACTCTTTCGGCCAAGAAACATGCAAAAAGAGTGAAAATTATAATACTTTTGTCTTCTTTGATGATATTTACACTATTTACACACACCTAGGGGTTATCATATTATGTTATCCCCGATCTCTTAACTTATAACGGCATCTTGCTTGAATTGCAAAAACTCACACATTAACATACAAAAACTTCAAAACATTGTTGTTTTCATGGTCTATTTCATCTATGTGGGTCAGTATTTAGAATGCCTCTCTTTGTGTAAGTCTTCTCAGAGGACAGGGTGTACGCTAGGTAGTGAAGTGCATGGGTAGTCAAGTTGTGCCTATGTATAGCCGAGATTGGCTCTACCATGCAAGTGATGTCAATGTAGTGCATGGGTAGTTAAGTAATGTCTATCATAGCCGGGATTGGCTCTACCATGTGAGTGATTCCAATGGAGTTCAAAGCACTATGCGGTGCAAGAGGAGATTCTTGAGTGGGCAAAGAGCTCAAGGGTGTTTGATGACAAAGAGTCATGTTCGCAGTGGCTAACACATACTAGACTGATTATACACCAAGCTAGGGATGTGCTATGGGTGTGCACAATATTTCCTATTGACATTGTATAAGGTCTTGGATGTGCTATGGGTGTGCACAATATTTCCTATTCACATTATATAGGGTCTTGGGCTCATTTAGGAGTCCCAAATTGTATAAGGTAAAGGGCTCAACCTAATCCCATAGTAGAAAGATGACTTGGAGTGCTCAATTGTTGTCATGTTCTCTAAACTCTCTCTCTTGCAAAAGTATTGTCTATGCCAAGTTAACTAATTGCTATGATTATGTTGCTATCTTCAATTATGTCTACCCGCTATGCTCACAAAATCATTTCTTGAAAGTACTCTCGTTAAATTCCACTATTCTCAAATTGAATAGGCAAATTCCATTACATTGGTATCAGAGCATTTGGTTTCTCTTTTCTTGCTTAAGAAGAGAGGTCCTTAAGTAGCCTATAAATGGTTGATGTTGTTAATTATAATAGAGTAAGTGGAACTAGGATCTAATACCGGTTTTGTTAAGCCCACTATGTGGGGGATGGTGCACACCTCGGGAGCTTTGGACTTAATAATGGAGTCTTTTTAGACTTGCCTACGGCTTTACCATTATTGAGCCATAAGAAGTCCGAAAGGAGCTAGCCCTTGGCAACTCTGCTATGTTAGACCTACTCCTCTACTCTCTATAATTAACCACTTTGAGCCGTGGGTGTAGATACTTAAGAGCCGATTTTCAAAGGCTAAGAGGAGTGGCAACTAAGGTTTTGAATTGCCAAATCATACACTAAGTACATACATAAAATTTTGTTAACATGGCTGACAATAATCAAGAGAGTAGAATGAACATTGATAGCTTTGATTTTGCACATGAAGGTGCTAATGATGATGCTCCCATGTTTGTGAATTATCTTGTGACTAGGTTGCAACAAGCTATGGGCAACCCTACCTTGCAAGCCGAAGTTACTCAACAACTTCGTGCCTATGGAATTTCCCTTCCTCTCCAAGAGGAGAGAGAGCTTAGGAGGCCTCTTGAAGAGACCCCCAAAAGAAGACTCTCTCCCATTCGAGAGGAGGAATCCAAAGAGAAAGAAAGCAATGAAAGTCTAAGTTCTTCTGAAGATGTGGCTCCACGAAGAAGGCGGTCTAGACGATCGCCTACTCCTCCCAAGAGGAAAAGAGCAACCCATAGTCCTTCTCCTCATCACTCTCAAAGGCAAGAGAGGAAACAAAGGAAGAAAAGGGCTAGGAAGAGGTCACCCTCTTCTCCTTCTTCTTCACCTTCCTTCTCTTCCGATGAAAGTTATGGCTATTCTCCTAGAGAATACAGGAGGGGAGGGCATCGCAAATCATTTCCTGCATGGCGAAGGTCACAAAAGCTAAAGAAGTTCAAGGAGGGAGGAAAGAGTATCTCTTTTCTCACCTACGATGGCACCTTTGGTGCTACCGACAAAGTGTTGGCCTTCATCCAGCAATTTGATGCGGCCTTTGGGGACGAGGGATTCACAGAGTCCTCCAAGCTACGCCATGTAGCTATGCACTTCCAAAAATCAGCTCCTCAATGGTGGGCTAGCCTTCGTGGCAATGGAGAAGCCCCAAAGACATGGAAAACTCTACGAGTTTCCATCATGAAGCAATTTCTTTCAAGCGATACTAAAGATAAAGTTCTTACCGAATGGCGCGGCTTGAAGCTCCTCTCTCATGAGTCTATCAACAAGTATGTAGATAAGTTTTGGGATTTACATCTCAAAGCTACTATCTTTCAAAAGATAGACTTTGCCGAGCAAAGACAGCAATTCTGTGCGGGATTACCTGAAGAGATGGCCGAATATATCAACTCTCAACGGCCCGGTACTATTACCGAAGTAATCCACCACACCATGGTTGCTTCACGCATCAATTTCCATCAAGGGGCTAGATGTAATGTCAAGCCCATGGAAAACAAAGATAAAAATGATGCAAAGGGGAAATCCAATGCTCAAAATAATTCCCAAGGCACTTCCAACAACAACAACAACAATCGGTCCAAGGAGAAGGGAGTTTACAAAGGTAAAAACAAACTCTCTCCTGAAGAGCTTGAAGCTTTTCGCAAGGACCATAAGTGTTTCAAGTGTGGGGAGCAAGGACATGGCTATCGTTCTTGCCCCAAGAAGAATACTCGCAATGAGACTCCTAGGGCTTCCACCATCAAAGCTCCAAAAGAGGATGCTCATTGCAAAGGATCATCACTCTCCTATGCTTGGGGAAAGGTACGAGAGCATGATGCCTTCATCTTGTTTGACCCTGGCTCTACTCTCAACTTCATATCAATAGAGTTGGCCACCAAGTTGGGCATTCAAGCTTTTGAGATGGGAAATATAGTAACAGCTGATGCAGCTTTCAAGGGACAACAAGCCTCCGTTACTCCCTTGATTGGGAAGTTGAGGCTTCATGTCCAAAGCTATGTCGACAAAGAAGACTTCTTCATCTCTCCCCTCCAACATCAGGATGTTATCCTAGGGGCACCATGGTTTGATCACATGGCTGCCAATATGAAGTTCCCTGAAAGGAGAATTTACTTCACCTACAGGGGAAAGAACATGTATGTAGATGCTAGTGAGCGTGGTCGCACTATTCCACTTGTAAATCCTCTTTCTCTTGATAAATCAATGAAGAGCTCAGTTTCTGCGTACATGATTTATGTCAAAGAGTCTCTAAAAGCTAATAATGTTTCATCAAATGAAAATGATAGGAATCAAGAAGAGTTAGACTTGTCTACTTTTCTAAAAGGATTCCAAGATGTGTTCATCGATGATATCCCTATGGACCTACCTCCAAAACGAGGGGATGATGACCATCGTATTGAGCTCCTTCCAGGAAGCTCACCGCCTAACAAACCTCCTTATCGAGTCTCACAAGCTCAACAAGAGGAGATCATGAGGCAAGTACAAGAGCTGGTAGACAAAGGGATGGTGAGGCCTAGTTCCTCTCCCTTTTGTTCTCCAGTCCTTTTAGTGCAAAAGAAAGATGGTACATACCGTATGTGTGTGGACTATCGAGCACTAAACCATATCACTATTAAAAACAGATTTCCCGTACCTCGGGTAGAAGATCTGTTTGATAAGCTACAAGGCTCTACCTACTTCAGTAGGATTGACCTTAAGAGTGGCTATCATCAAATAATGATAGTGGATGAGGATATCTTAAAGACCGCGTTTCGCACAACATTTGGTCTTTATGAATATCTAGTCATGCCTTTTGGCTTGACTAATGCACCAGCTACGTTCAATCGTTTGATGGAGAAAATTTTTAGACTATATCAAAAATTCACTGGAGTGTTCTTCGATGATATCATCATCTACTCCAAGTCTTTGGAGGAACATAAGCAACATCTCCAAGTGATTTTTCAAGCCTTGAGGGAGAACAAACTTTTTCTCAACCAAAAGAAAAGTGAATTCTTCCTTCAAGAGATTCAATATCTAGGCCATATTATCTCTCACGATGGTATTCGTATGGATCCATCAAAGTTAGAGGTAATAAAATCATGGCCTAACCCAAGGAATCTACATGAGCTAAGAAGCTTTATTGGTATGTGTGCATACTATAGACGCTTCATAGCAAAATTCTCTCAAGTGGCAGGACCACTACACGACTTAACCAAGAAGAACGTTAAGTTTGTATGGACTGCTAAGGAGCAAAATGCTTTTGAAAAACTCAAAGAGAAGCTTACTTCCCAACCAGTCCTCGTGCTTCCGGATCTCTCAAAGCCCTTTGAGGTCCAATGTGATGCTTGTGGTGATTGCCTTGGAGCGGTTTTACTTCAAGAAGGGCATGCCATAGCATATGAGAGCCGAAGGCTCAATGGTGATGAACGATTCTTGGGCATTTATGAGAAAGAGCTTTTAGCTGTTCTACATGCCCTAGACACATGGAAGCACTACCTATTGGGGACTCCATTTATCCTACGAACCGACCACCAAAGTCTCAAGTATTTCATGACGCAAACCAAGCTTTCTGACAAACAAATGAGGTGGGCAAATTTTCTTTCGCAATTTAATTTTCATATTGCTCACATAGCTGGTAAGCACAATCAAGTTGCCGATGCACTTTCACGACGACCAAAAGTTAATGCGGTGTCTATAGCTACTCACAATGATCTATCCTCTATGATAGATGAGTATGCTACTAACCCTGACTTTAGAGACATAATGTCAGTCCTTGCTTTGGGGAAGAAAGAGGAACCATTCACCTTGCAGGATGGTTATCTTCTTCACGGAAATAGGCTATGTGTTACCCATTCCCTTCGTGAGAAGGTTATGTATGAATCCCATGCTCCTCCATATGCAGGGCATAGAGGTATTCAACCTACTCTCCGAGGAGTAGAGACGTATTTCTATTGGCCTACCATGAAAGTGGACATACAAGAGTATGTTTCAAAATGTGTAGTATGCCAAAAGACCAAGTATGATAGAGGGAAGCAACCTGGATTACTCCAGCCATTGCCTATTCCAAATTCACCATGGGAGAGTATATCCATGGATTTCATCTTTGGATTACCCAAGTCTATCCATGGGAATACAGGAATATGGACAATAGTCGACAGGTTTAGCAAGCAAGCACATTTTATTCCTGTCAAAAAGACTATTAAGGCACATCAAATGGCAACTCTCTTCATATCTCAGATTTTCAAACACCATGGATTACCCACATCCATCGTGTCAGATAGAGATCCTAGAATGACCAGTAATTTCTGGAAAGGTCTCTTTGAAAATCTAGGAACAAGATTGAATTTCTCTTCGGCCTATCACCCACAAACGGATGGCCAAAGTGAGATAGCCAATCTTACGATACTCGATCTACTCAAGACTTATGTTACCGAAGTAGATCAACGCTCACAATGGGAAAAGTATTTACCGCTAGTAGAGTATGCCTACAATAATACTGTACATACTTCTATGGGCAAAGCACCTTTCGAGATCATAGAAGGAAGACCTAAAAGTCCCTTGCTACTGAAAGTACATGGGAAAATCTTCGCCGCCGATGAGTATAGCCGTGACCTACAAGAATCTTTTGAAAAGATTAGGGAGGCTATAGCCATCTCTCAACAAAGGCAAAAAGCTGCTGCTGATAAGCACAGAAGAGCCTTAATGTTCAAAGAAAATGATTGGGTCTTACTCAAGTTTCCTAAGGCTCGATTAAGGCAAACGACGGGCAAAAATCCTACGGGCCATCAAAAGTATTATGCTAAACTAGCAAAAAGATACTATGGTCCTTTCCAAATCTTGAAGCCTATCAATGAAACGGCTTATCAACTCAAGTTGCCCAACCATTGGCTTATACACAATGCCTTTCATGTAAGCTTACTTAAGCCCTACAAAGGAGAGCCACCAATTGAACCAATTATTGAAGACCCTCCCGAAGTTGAAGACCAAGAAGAGGTGCTACAACCCGAAGCTATCCTTCGGCATGAAGACAAGGTACTACGACATGGTAAGATTATCCGACGGTATCTTATTAAGTTCAAAAATTATCCTTTTGAAGATGTTAAATGGATGCAAGGAGTACAACTTAAGGATAGTATGAACCTTGTCAATGCTTACAATGCTACATTAGAGTAAGCAAATGTACAAATTTCTTTTAAATAACTCATGTTTTTGTCTTATATGACTAGTCCTCTTTTTAATTGTGCACAAAATTTAACTAGTATGCATGCTTAGAATCATGTTTGTGATGACGACGTCTCTCAAACACCAAGTAGAATTTGTCACTCTACTTTGGGAGAATAAAATGGACTAAAGAGCACACATGCTTGCGGCAGCTATGTCTCCCAAGCACCAAATGGATTAGTCATCCATCTTGGAAAGATGTCATAGGGTAAAAATGGATCCTTTACCCGCTAAGTACGATTGACTAATGACTAAGACTTTATCTTTTCTACCTCATAGTCGAGGACGACTATGATTTCAAGAGAGAGGTAATGTCATAAAATCTAATATCTAACTAACCCAAGTGATTTTTTCATATTAAATTGATCACTTAATGTGGGAGAATAAACGGGAACAAGTGTTAAGATATAGGTATGTGCTTAAAGATCTATCTCAACACGGGGCCAATGGTAAAGGGGCCCAAAAGGGAGATGGTCTATCAAAGAGCAAGGCTAACCAATGGAGCATAAGACCTTAGGGTTAGCTTCATTGAAGACCTCCAATAAATGTGTGTAAAAGTCCTTTGACCTTAAGTAAGCTAGGGTTGAGCTTGAGGTGGGAACCCGGCCCAAGCTCGAGGTGCTTGTCATGCTTGATGTGTTTTTCATGCTTGAGGTGCTTGATTAAGATGCTTGAGGTGCTTGACTGGCTCCATGCTTGAGGTGCTTGACTTGCTGCATGATTAAAGTACTTGAGGTGCCTTGAGAAGCTTGCCTGAGATGCTTGTGGGAACACCCCCTAGTTCAAGTGCTTTGTCATGCTTGGTGAGTAAGGTGCTTGATCACCTAAAAGTCAAAAGCATTCCTACAAGAGGGGGGGCGAGCCCTTTTCCTAGGGGCTAGAGAGAGAACACCCACTCACACACACAAGGGAAGCCCAACTTGAAGAGGCAGCAAGGACACATGTCAGGCCCCTACCCATGTTACCTTCATGTGCTGCTTGAAGCCTATTGGCTAGGCTTCAAAGGGGTCCAATGATAAATTACATGAATTATCTAATTGTTTTAGCATTTATCAAGTCCTCTCTCTCAAAGGGGAAAGAGGGACACTTGTCCCAAGGCTACCCATGTTGCTTGTAATGGCTCTTGCTTGTGATTGGCTAGGCCTGGAGGGGTCCAATGAGCTTCAGGCATGAGCTACAAGGGGGGGTCGACCCAAGAAATCTAGGGGGCTGCCTAGGGGGTATACTCACCCACACACACTCACAAGCACTCTCATTGTGTGATATGCAAAGTGCAAGAGCTCCCTCTCCAAGCAAGTAGAGGTTGAGAGCCTACACCAACACTCTTGGCTATGGAGTGCAAATCCAACCAAGAGCCATGCTTCAATGCTTAAGCTTGCCATATCCTTCTTCTTCATTACTATGCTATTATGTATGCTAGCAACAAGAGTATGATAAGTGAGGAACTAATTCTTTCTCCTACGAAATGTTTCTTCTTCCTCTTCCCTACTCTCATTCCCTGCTAGCTCTCTCCACCTTCGAAGGTGTTTGAGGTCTTGGGACTGAGGCTTGGGATAGTTAAAGCTTTCTTCAAGTTTATGTTATGTTTGTGGTGCATGAAGCCTTCCATCTTCATGGCATCACCTAGGTCACAAGGAACACAAAGACTGTATTGTAACAAGTCTCTCTTTATGGGAGAAATCATAATACAAATGCCTATTGGAGGGGGGACCGGCTCCACATAAATCCAGTCCTCAATTGTTGTCATGTTCTCTAAACTCTCTCTCTTGCAAAAGTATTGTCTATGCCAAGTTAACTAATTGCTATGATTATGTTGCTATCTTCAATTATGTCTATCCGCTATGCTCACAAAATCATTTCTTGAAAGTACTCTCATTAAATTCCGCTATTCTCAAATTGAATAGGCAAATTCCATTACAATCCATTATTGAAAGCTCATATTCTTGAGTATCCATTCTTGAAATCTCTTTATAAGAAGCGCTTTTATGCAAAGAGGCTTCATTCTTGAGTATCCATTCTTGAAAGCTCTTTATAAGAAGCGCTTTTATGCAAAGAGGCTTCATTCTTGAGTATCCATTCTTGAAATCTCACTCTTAAGTGTTCACTCTATGGATGGCTTAGCCTTGAGCTTAATTCCTATGCTTAGAAGGCTAGTGCTAACCCTTTGAAATTAGAGGAACCCTCCTTCATTAATCTAATCTCTATTTTTCTCACTAGTCTTGTTTTTTCTACATTTCATTATGTCATGAAGTAGTTTTACTCTCTCATTATTTTCGATTGAGAGAGGTAATGACTTCTTGCTTTGATCTTAACTCTCTTCTACCATAAGTATTTCAATTAGTTGATGAATGTTTAAGATCCTTGAGCTCAATGTCACTTGTGTGTGATATGATTAGAATACCTTGGTTGTCATGTGATGATTGGGGAGGCCAACTTAAATGCAATTAGTGTGTTCTTTGGTCAAGTATTCTTGTGTTGATGATGTACTCTTGTAACGTGAATAAGATTGTCAAGTCGGTCTTTTGTGGGCTTGATGCGTGTAGGAGTTGCTTGATTAGTTATTAGAGTGCGATTAGAGTTAGTCTTGCTATGGGCAATCTCTACTTCCATTGGAGAGGCATTCTCTTGAAGCCTCTTATTCATTGTGTCCGATGACACTCTCGCACTTATTTGTGTGATGTTTCCATGCCCTTGTCGAGTGATGCTCTCTCCGGATTGATGATTTTGTCAGAGTTAGCCTATGCTATGACTACCTCCTTACACATCATGTTGGGTAACTCTCTTAAAGAGTAGATCTTTGGAAATTGTGCTTGTAGTTTGATAGTTTGTGGTGAACAACCATCGGTTTTCCTGGATCATTCTGCATTGTAATCGGTTGTTGTATTGGTGCCGATCGAAGATTTGGTACCCACTTGTACATCATTTTGTTTGGTATTGCCTTGTATTGCCATTCGTACATCATCCTGGGTTGCGGTGTGGCTTTAAGATGCCTCTTGGGTTTCCACTTCCACTGAGGCCAATGTAACTGCTTTCACTTATTGGGACGGGGTTGTGGAGGTGTCGGCTGTGATTGTTTACAGTTGTTTTTTGGTGGTCACTAGTTGCGTGGGCACCCAATTCTACTTAGGATTGTTCGTAAGTTGAGCTTTTGGTACCCAAAATTGCTTTGTTCTTTGCATGCCTATGCTATGAGAATGAATTTTGTGTCAAATAGTTGATACTAGTGCTGACTTGATCATGTTTTTTGGTAGCTTCAGAGTGTTGAGAGTGTCTTTTCATTCTTCGCGGCTATGAGCAAAGGGTACTCTTAACTCCCGGGGAGTCCACTATGTAAAAATTTCATATAGTACTTGTGAATAAGAGGTATTTAAATAATCCCTTACCTGTATATTTTCAAGTATTATATGTACTCCTTATGTATGCATTTTTGTTAAAAAAACTAGCCCTTATGTATGAAAATTTTCACTTTCTTAATTAAAGACACTTGTGTATGTGAGTGCTTTGACTCTGAATCCATCTTTCAATGTGACTATTATCCCCATGTCCAACCCGTCCAATCATTCATCATGTGTTTCCACTTCATCTTTTGCTAAAGATTGATTAAAATGTTGAGCATGAATCCAAAGTGTATTGACTAGCAACACTTAAGGGATGGGTCCCATTGTGGCTTTTCTCTTCAAGCTTCAAATGCACGTATCCTCTCGAGCCTCATCAATCACTTGTTGTCATTTAAGGTTTTATTCCTTAGCTCCATGCATTCTTTGCAAGAGATCATTAGTCAATGGTAAATGGTACTTTCTTAAGATACACCGACTAATCCAATTTTCCATTATTTTTTCCATCTAAGGTGGCTAGTTTAACTTCTGCACTTGGTGAAACACTCTGTGTTACAAAAGGACCATGTCCCTTTTTCTTGAATTAGGGATGTGTTACTTTATTGAATAGACCAAGACCAAATCTCCTGGCTCAAAGACTTTTGTCAGTAAATGTGAATTAAAGAACTGTTTTTGTTTTTGTTTCTGAGCATAAATGTGTGCTATAGCGGCTAGTCTCTGCTCATCTAGCTATTCTAGATCCTCAAATTGTTCTGACAACTCATGACCTTTCGACTCTAACTCTTGTGAAACTTTGATGGTTGGCAGTAAAAATTTCATTGGTGAGATAGCTGCATCAAGTCCGTAGACTAATTTCAATGGAGTGGCATTTAGAGCTATTTTGAATGACACTTTATAAGCCTGAATGAAGATTCATTTTCCAATGAGTTCTTTTTTAGCTTACAATCTTTTTTTCCCAAGAAAAAGATCCTTCCATTAGTTAATAAAACTACACATAGAGCTACAAACCACCTCTACAAAAGAGGGCTACATCAAAAACATGGGGAAGTGAAGAAAAAAAGTATGTACAATGAGGGTCTGATAGGAGGGGGAAATAGCCACACTAGTAGCCGGTAGTGCCATCTAGGCACACCCTACACCATGGTGAAAAAAGGCCCTCGGCTCTAGAGTCACAAGAAAGCGTCTTTGTGCTCTTGTCTGCAGTTGGACATGCCCTAGAGTCTCTCAAACTAACCCCTTGATGTATGAATTAGCTACAGTCAAAAGTCACAAACAGTCTCTGCCAATGGAACAGAGCAAGCCTCAAAGATACAAAAACAACAAGCCCACCAGATGAACCAAAGTGTCAGGCCAAATGAGCTCCCAACACCACTCTCTATCATTACACCACTCTTGGGGGGTAAGCATTGTGGTGGAAAGCTGGAATGTAGGCCGACCCTCTTGGATCACTATCATCTTGCTAATGGAAGCCAAATCAAAGTGGAACGTAGGGCCCATGAGAGTGGACCAGGTTGCTATGCCCCAAGTGTATTGCTGGGCTATGGAAAGGGCTGGCAGCAGCCAAGCACCCCCCTCATGCCTTGTAGCTTTATTCTCTAAACCTCCTCGGGAAAGCCTGAAAACTAAAGTGAGTCACCAAGAGTGTGGGTTGGACCCTCTTCCATGGGACCCCAAGAAATGTGAGGCGTGGGCTGATGCTGCTCTAGGAAACTCCTCAGCTGCTCCCAAGACCTAAGCAAGCTCACAGCAAAACGGTCCTCTAACCTCCTGCTCAGACCAACTCTACGCATCTCTATAAAAATCCATCTTGTGGACGGGCTCCAAGGGCCACCCACATGAGGGACTCAAGAGGGCCTCCCATGCGGGACTTGAGCAAAAACCCGATGAAACAATAGATCCTTCTAGGGCTCCTCCACTAGAAGCAGTCCTCTGACCACAAGCTTCCCAAGAAGGGCTCTACTCCGCTGTGTTGGGTCGATGATCCCCAATCCCCCTTGAGAACATGGTAAGGTGATAACCTGCCAGGACACTTTCACTTAGGCTAGCTGGGTATCCTACCCAATGTCACCCACTTGGGTCCCTGGATGCCTGTTGTTAATAGAAGGCGTAAGGACGTGGGTCCTATGGGCAAGGCCACCGGCACGGCCAAACAGTGTGTACTCTAGGGGGAGGTTATAAGATAGCAAGGTTGGGTGGAGACTAGCACATGCATTACCACCGCCCTGTCACTGGTACCATAGCTATTTTTGGGAGGAGGGTAAAAGCGGCTTGCATGTGCGTGTGACGATCTGCTTCTCTCCCACGTTCTGCAGACAGCAACATCCCCGCTGTGCAGCAAAAAGAAGATAGCCAGAGTTTTTTGTGCGAACAGCGGGTGGACAGATAGCGACAGTCGACCGTGATGCCCTGCTTCTCTCCCATGTTCCGCAGACAGCGACGTCCCCGCTGTGCAGCAAAAAGAAGACAGGCACAATTTTCTGTGCGAACAACGTGTGGACAGACAGCGACAGCCCCATCTACGTCCTCCACCTCAGGCGCCCAACGCGGGCGACCAAGGCAAACTCGATCGAAAACTCGACGGCACCAAGGCTCTGAAGGCTTCCGTTGGTTGCACATGTAGGAAGGCCCGCTTAACCCTTGCATGAAGGAGGGTTGAACCCACCCCATGAGGGTAAGAGGCTAACACTTTACCATCAAGCTATTGGCCCTTGTTGTGTATAGCAAGGAAAGATAGTCTACTTGTGTTGAAAGGAAAACTAGAAGGAAAGGGAAAGCTTCAAACTTCAAGGAAGTAGCTTCACCCTTCTTTTTCACTTCTTGGAGGAAGGCAAGTTTTCCTCCAAAATTTCTTTTTTTCTCAAGGAGGTAGCTTCAAAATGAAGAAAAGCCTTCACAAAAAACGATGAGTTTTTGTGAAGAATCATCAAAGGTGTTCTTACAAGGAACAACAAGTGAAGCGCTCAAATTCCTGCAAGGTGAGGTTCGCATGCAACACAAATCGCAGAGCATACAAAATACAAAGACTTCAATTTCTCAAGGTACAAGTTGTCGTTTCTTTTTCTCTCTTTGCATTAGTGTGTGTTTACCATGGCCAGTGAGGATATCCCACCTACACACACGTTAAATTTTGAGCACGTATATCAAAATCAGGGCACCACGGGTGCTGTTCACACTAATATGCATGATGATGATGATCTAGGAGATCATGGGCTTGTAGATATGGCTTCTTTCAAGACTTTGGAACATCGCCAAAGCGTACTTGAAAGCAACCTCTCTGCACTCAATGCAAATGTTATCAATCTTACGGAGTTACTTGTGAAATTTAAGAATTCACAGACGACTCAAGGAGCGACAAGTGGCATGGTTCATGGGAAACAAGCTTGCACGACTCAAGGAGTCCAAGAGACAAGTGTTGCAGAAGATGCAGAAGGTAGCAATGCATTACTTAAGAATATCACCATTCTTGAGTTTCACGGGGAAGAGCATGATCGCAACAAGGATGCGGTCAATACGTTCTTACACAAATGGAGTGATATTCATAGATTGAGACACGCCCCGGATATAAAGACAACTGTGGAAACAAGTCTATCTCTTAAAGGAAAGGCCTATAAGTGGTGGATGACATTTCCAATAGCTGCTCGTCCTCTGTCTTGGGCTGTATTTCAAGCTTCTTTCTCCAAAGAGTTTTTGGAGTCCAATGAAGAAGATAAGAATTGGTTAGCATGGGATTGATGCCACATGTTTGGCCTCTCTCTCACACAATACCTTTCAAAGTATCGAGAAATCATATTAAAACTAGAAGGTCTAGATGAATTCCAAAAGATATGGGGTTTTAATAGGGGTCTTGACAAAGACTATCATCTTCATGTCAAGACCCAACATCCAAAAAATTTGGAAGAAGCCATTAGTCATTACACAATCACACAAGGCAAACTTGGTACAAAGAAAGCAAAAGGGACACTTGTCAAGCTCCTCCTCATGTTGCCCTCATGGTGTGCCTAAAGCCTATTGGTTCGCCACCCAAGGGGTCCAATGATAAATTAGTATATTTAATTAATTGTTTTTGCATTTATCAAGTCCTCTCTCTCAAAGGGCAATGGGGGACACTTAACCCAGGACAACCCTTGTTGCTTGTAATGCCTCTTGCTTGTGATTGGCTAGGCCTTGAGGGCTCCAATGAGCTACAAGGGGGGGCGACCAAGGAAGCTAGGGGCATGCTTGGGGGGTATACTCTCCCACACACACACACACACACACACACACACACACACACACACACAAACTCATTGTGTATTGTGCAAAGTGCAAGAGCTCCCTCTCCTTCTCCAAGCAAGTAGATAGGGTGAGAGCCTACACACTCTTGGCTATGGAATGAAAATCCAACCAAGAGCCATGCTTCAATGCTTCAGCTTGTTATCTTCTCCATCTTCATTACTATGTTATTATGTATGCTAGCAAGAAGAGTGATGATAAGTGAGGAACTAGTTCTTCCTTGCCCGTAGGACCCATGTCCTTACATTTACCCCCCCCCCCCCCCGACAAAAACGAACGTAGGAAAATGTTTCTTGAGTGTGGGGACATTCTCCCATGTAGAACCTTCTTCAGGTCTATCTAGCCATTTTACCAACACATGTCATCTGACATGATGTCTGGTGTGAAGCTCATGAGAATCCAAAATCTTTTCGGACTCATGAGCGATGCTTGGCGGTTCGATAAGGTCATATAACACACCTGTGTCAATGACATTATCATTCTGTCCTATCTATTTTCGTAAACGGCTAACATGAAAAACAAGATGAACCCGTGAGTGCTCTGAAAGATCTAACTTATAGGCCACTTGACTTATACGTTTGAGAATGGTAAATGGTCCACAATAGCGTGGTGAAAGTTTAGCAACTTTTCCCGTCTTTAGACTTTCTGAATGCTCCGGAACTTTGAGGAAAACCTTGTCTCCTTCTTTGAAAGTAGCAAGACAACAACGCTCATCTGCGTACTTCTTATATCGATCTTGAGCTTGCTTAACATTTTGTTGAGCAACTCGAAGCATGTCAAAATGATCTTGGAGAAGAGAAGATCCTTCGCTTGTTGTATCTTCTCCTTAGCCAACCCCATCGTAACGAGTGATCTAGGTTGAAATCCATACAAAAGCATAAATGGACTAAACCCTGTAGTCACATGCTTTGAACTATTGTAAGCAAATTCCAATATAGGTAAGTAGTCTTCCCAATTGGTTTGCTTCTTGCTGACGTACGCTCCTAGCATATCCTCTAGCACTTGATTAAGTCTTTCTGTTTGACCATTCGTTTCTGGATAATCAGCCGTACTTAGATTAATTTTAGTTTCCAACTTTTGGAACACGACTCTCTAGAAGTGATTATCAAACTTTCGATCTCTATCTCACTGATGATACTAGCTGGTAGACCGTAGAGTCTATATATATGCTCTACAAATAGCCATGCTAATTCCGATGTCTTAACCGTAGTCTTAGTGGGAATGAATCAACCCATGTTGGTGAGACGTTCTACAATTATCCATATGGCATCATGGCCACAATTTGTAGTAGGTAGTCCTACTACAAAATCCATAGAGATACTCTCCCACTTACCTTGTGGAATCTCTAAAGGATGTAAAAGGCCACCTACCTTGAAGCACTCTGCCTTACTAACTTGGCACTGTTGGCAGTTTAGTACGTACTCTTGAACATCATGATGTAAGCCTGGCCAATAAAATTGCCATCGAACTAAGGCATACATTTTACGAATACCGGGATGACCAGCACTTGGACTATCGTGACACTCAAATAAGATTTTTCGCCTAGTGTCTGAGTCCTTTGGCACACATACTCTACCTTTGTGGAGTAAGTAGCCATCATCGATGGAAAAATTCTTCCATCTCTTAAGCGTATCTCTTTTTAAAACTGCACTCCACACTTTAGCGTATGATTGATCTTGTGCACACTTGCCACGTAATAACTCTAAAAATCCACTCTTTATTTCCGTGAAAGCAAGTGAATTAATTTGAGGCATCCAACTTAGTGCATCCGCTACTACATTATATCGCCCCTTGTGATATCGTAGCTTACAATCATAATCTTGAAGGATTTCGGCCCAACTAGCTTTACGGCCCTTCAAGGCCGTTTGAGTAGTAAACCATTTGATACTCTCATGGTCAAAAACTCCTCAAACTCGGCACCATATAGATAGTGTTGCCACTTTTGTAAAGCGTGAATTATGGCATAGAGCTCTCTCTCATAGACAGAATAATTATGTTGAGCTCTATCTAGCTTTTTACTTTCAAAGGCTATAGGTCTTCCCTCCTGGAGAAGTACCACACTAATTGCTTTATCACTAGCATCAGTCTCTACCACAAACGGCTTAAGTCGATGATTTCTAGGATGGGAGCAGTGGCTATAGCTACCTTGAGATGTTCAAAACTGCATTTTTGGGCTTCTTCCCAAGAAAAGGTCTTACCTTTTGCTTTGAGTTGGTTCTTCATAGGAACATCAATTTTGGCATAATCACGATATATTGTCGATAAAATCCAGCCATGCCTAAAAATATTTGAAGCTCCTCAACCGTGTTGGGATGTTGCCATCGAAAAATGGCAGTGACCTTGTCGGTGTCCATTTTGATGCCAGAATAAGAGATCCCATGACCGAGGTAATGTATGATCTCTGTTTTAAAGAAATCACACTTGCTTTGCTTAGCATACATCACATGAGCTCGTAGCTGTTCGAACACTAATCATAAGTGTTCTATGTGTTCATCTTCAGTCTTACTATAAATGAGAATGTCATCAAGGAAAACCACAATAAGCTTTCAAGATAGGGACGTAAGACACTATCCATGAGTGTCATAAATGTAGCTGGAGCATTGGTTAGACTAAAAGACATAACAAAAAATTCAAAATGCCCGAATCATGTTCTAAAGACAGTTTTGGAGATATCTTGTAGTAGGATACGCACCTGGTGGTATCTTGAACAAAGATCTATCTTTGTATAGTATCTTGCCCCGTGGAGTTGATCAAACAACTCATCCACTTGAGGCAGATGATACTTGTTCTTGATGGTTATCGCATTGAATCCGCGATAATCTACGCACATGCGCATAGTACCATCTTTCTTTTTTACCAATAGAATTGGTGATGCCCAAGGCGAGGTCTAATGAAACCACGAGGGAGGTAGTCAGCCAACTGACTCTCAACCTCCTTGGCTTCTTTAGCACTCATACGATAAGGTGGTTTACTCACCGGTTTAGTGCCTGGCAAGACATCTATGCCATGCTGCACATCACGTGTAGGGGGTAAACCCGATGGTAAATCACTTGAGAACACATCACTATACTCTGTGAGTAAGAAAAGACTTGGAGACAAGCAGTAACACAAAAAGACTTCATCTATTAAATCTTTCTGCAAAATAGAAAGCTCGGTTGTACATATAAGAGGTGCAGATGGTATATCTTTCTCACCAAGCAAAAGCACATGTTTACCATTGGCCATAAAGGATAAGGAGTTGTGTTCATAACTAGTGTGCAATGTGTTTCCTAAACCATGCAGCCACTCCCGTCCTAAAACTACATCAGGACGGTCCATGTTCATAACTTGGAAGTCAAGGGTCATCGTATGATCTTGAACAATAAGCTTAACCCCTTGAACTATGGTGTCCCATACTTCTTTATCATTCCTAGACATCTGCTCCACCACATACTTGTGAGAGTAGGGAGTCTGTGTAAGCTTCAATTTCTTGACTAACTTATAGTTTAAGAAGTTATGAGTTGCACCATCATCCACTAAAATACGGACACATTGTCCGTTAATAGTGCCATGCATGCGAATCAAATCATGGGAGCCAAATGTGGGTTGCCACATTGAAGGAGGCACACAACACTTGTGCTTTTCTTCCATATGAAGAACCTCTACAGCACAATATCTAAGAGATGAATCTAATGCGAGGCGTTGCACAGTGTGCATGGTCTTTTCTTTGCCTTGCAAAAGAGGACAATCTTTCTTGTTATGTTAGTCCAAGACATCTAAAACACAAATTGTGTTTCTTTGCATGCTCAAAATCAGCAGTGCTGAGAGACCCACGTGGAGTATCTCGTGATTGCTTAGGCTTCTTAGCCTCGTGTGGGCGTGGAGAGGTAGATTGTCTCTTATTCCTCTTGGAACGTGTGGGAAATCTACCTCGCCATTGTCTCTTAGCCACATTGCTCTTAGCAAAAGTATTCTTAGAGAAGGGAAATTTCCTTTCCTCTCTTGGTCATCATCATATCTTTGGGCATGACTGATGGCTTTTTCCAAAGCTTTTGGATGTTGGGTCTTGACATGAAGACGATAGTCTTTGTCAAGACCCCTATTAAAACCCCGTATCTTTTGGAATTCATCTAGACCTTCTAGTTTTAATATGATTTCTCGATACTTCGAAAGGTATTGTGTGAGAGAGAGGCCAGACATGCTGCATGGATCCCATGCTAACCAATTCTTATCTTCTTCATTGGAGTTCAAAAACTCAAGTTTGGAGAAAGAAGCTTGAAATGCAACCCAAGACGGAGGACGAGCATCTATTGGAAATGTCATCCACCACTTATAGGCCTTGCCTTTAAGAGATAGACTTGTTTCCACAACCGTCTTTATATCCGGGGTGTGTTTCAATCTATGAATATCAGTCCATTTGTGTAAGAACGTATTGATCGCATCCTTGTTGCGATCACGCTCTTCCCAGTGAAACTCAGGAATGGTGATATTCTTAAGTAATGCATTGCTACCTTCTGCATCTTCTACAGCACTTGTCTCTTGGACTCCTTGAGTCGTGCGAGCTTGGTTTCCTTGAACCATGCCACTTGTGGCTCCTTGAGTCGTCTGTGAATTCTTAAATTTCACAAGTAACTCCGTAAGATTGGTAACATTTGCATTGAGTGCAGAGAGGTTGCTTTCAAGTACGCTTTGGTGATGTTCCAAAGTCTTGAAAGAAGCCATGTCTACAAGCCCATGATCTCCTAGATCATCATCATCATGCATACTAGTGTCAACAGCACCCATGGTGCCTTGATTTTGATCTACGTGCTCAAAATCAAAAGTGTGTGTAGGTGGGATATCCTCACTGGCCATGGTAAACACACACTAATGTAAAGAGAGAAAAAACGTCAACTTGTAGCTTGTGAAATTTAAGTCTTTGTGTTTTGTATGCTCCGCGGTTTGCGTTGCATGTGAACATCGCCTTGCAGGAATTGTAGCGCTTCACGTGTCGTTCGTCATAAGAACACCTTTGTTGCCTCTTCACAAAAACTCGTCGTTTTTTGTGAAGGCTTTTGATCACTTTGAAGCTACCTCCTTGAGGGGAAAAAAAAATTTGGAGAAAAACTTGTCTTCCTCCAAGAAGTGAAAAGGAAGGGTGAAACTACTTGCTTGAAGTTTGAAGCTTTCCCTTTCCTTTTAGCTTTCCTTTCAACACAAGTATGCTATCTTTTCTTGTTATACACAACAAGGGTCAATAGCTTGATGGTAAAGTGTTGGCCTCTTACCCTCATGAGGTGGGTTCAACCCTGCTTCATGCAAGGGCTAAGCGGGCCTTCCTACGCGTGCAGTCAATGGAAGCCTTTGGAGCCTCAGTGTCATCGAGTTGCCGATCGATTTTGCCTTGGTCGCCCGCCTTAGTCGCCCGTTGTGGAGGTCGTAGGTGGGGCGTTCGCGGTCAACTGTCGCTATCTGTCCGCATGTGCTTCGCACAAGAAACTGTGCATGTCTTCTTTTTGCTGCACAGTGAAGACGTCGTTATTTGTGGAACATGGAAGAGAAGCAGCACGTCGAACGCACATGCAACCCGGCTTTTGCCTCCTCCCAAAATAGCTCGGATACTAATGAAAGGACGTGGTAATGTGTGTGTTAGTTTTCACCCAACTGTGCTATCTTATAGCCTCCCCCTAGCGTACACGTTGTCCGGCAGTGCCGGTGGCCTTGCCCGTAGGACCCATGTCCTTACACATGTTATGCACAAAGTCGATGATTTTCCAAAAAATTGAGATGACATCATCTTGAAGATGGAATTCTCATTAGAAGAGTTTCAATACAAAATCGATCCGCAATTACATACAAAGTCACAAGCGCTCAATGGCAATTATATTGCACGTCTACAACTGAATGCACAATAGATCTTCATTTATATGCTTTCTCTGATGGACGAACATATTGTGGTTCAAATCCAAGCCAAAATAATGTAGTATATGTGCTTATAGTCCATATATGGTTTACTTTGCGCTACTCGGTCTGCAAAGTCTCCACATGTACACATCGGACTACTGGAAACATGCACTTTGTATCTCTCTCCTTGAACTTGAGAAGAAGACGTCTCCACCATGAATTTTTCCTGCATGCTTGCCTTTACAACAATGTGTTGAACAACATGTGCTTCTATGGTTATGGCGCACTAATTCAATTCTCTTAGAGGCCTGAATTGATATGCCTGGCCAATAGCGCACATTGCTGGTTGTACTTGCTGCGATTTTATTTATTGTGAAGCCCCCTGTCTCCAAATCCAACAGCTCCAAGGCATTTATGTTTGTTCGCTTCTCCACAAGCCAAGTTGTAGGTAATCTTGCAAGGCTTTGAGTTTTTATGTTGTAGATTTCCACGTGTGATCCACACTATCATTGCAAAACCACATGAATTGTGCCTTTGAAGCGCTTCCCTGACCAGTGGAATCGCCTCTTCCCATATACAAATCCCCCAAAAGGATGGTGCAACCGCACCTGCACAAGTGTTCTTTATGTTTTTCTTGCATTTACCAAATCTAGAACCCAACCACCCTTGACATTGAACTCTACTACCCTTTGGTATACCACGAAGTGCCCTTATTGTTTTATGAATATATGTCTCTTCTACTACCAGACCACTCTCGTTATCTTCGACCTCCTGAGCTGCCATTGTAAATGTTGTTTGTGTTCCTCAACGATTGCGAGGAATGTTCTGTGTAATATATTCAGGTTGATGCGATGCGTTATCCTCCTCACAATGTAATATACTAGCATTTTTGTGTCTTTTGGCCACTGTAATATTATCTCCATCCATTGTTGGTCTTTGATATAGGTGCATACCTCCCATACCATCTTCAATGTCTTTAGCAATGGCTGATGGACCAGGTGCTTTTTCTTGTTGTGCGCGTCGACCAAGCTTTTCTGCTGATGGACCTGCTCCATGATATCTACCTTCGACAAAAGCAAGTCCATCAGCAGATAGTTTTACCTTCACACTTTGCAACAATGAGTTTGATAGATCGGAAATGCATGCATCGTACAAGTTCAATAATTCTTTGTTTCCCTCGCCGGTTAGCCAGCTGGCATGCTTTGTTTCTGCAAGGTTTGTAGTTGGAATGTATGACAAATCATCTACTCCCTACAACACAAAAAAAAATCTAGTTAATGCATTGAAGTAAATAATTTTACTTGCCACTAATTCTATTCTACATAGTTTTACCCCAACAAAGTGCTTTCTCCAATGAGGGTAACGCACAAGCCACCAACTGAGCCAACAATCCATCTGGGACAAGTTATCATCGGATACTTTACCATCTACCCACCAAGCTCAAATAGTCCTATACAAGCTTGTTGCCTCATCCTCGCTCCTTGCATATCACCAAAGTTCACGTAGATGCTTGTGCTCGTCCTGGAAATTTTTATGCACGTATTGCATGGTGTGAATCTGTAAACTTTGTTCCCAATGAAACAAGCAAGAACGTTCTCTTCTCTCCATAATATTGTGAGACCCTCCATTCAATACAGATCAAACAGCTCTCCAATTTGCCCCAGCCTCATCTGCCATGAATCCTCTAAAATCTGCTGGAAGGTGACCACTTTCCAAAAGCACTGAATTCATCATTTTCCAAAACATGGTTTGCGCATGTGTGTCTTCTTCTTTCATCTCGCAAATGGCTATTGTTTGCATTTCTTGGATCCTGTAGAGTGCAATGATTAGTATTTGTTACAAACAAAAGAAAAAGAATAGGGTCAATATGTCAATAGGTCTTATGCAGGTTCGTAGACATGGGTTGCCATCCTGCTACTCTACAAACATGATCAAAGCAAACACAACTTTTTTGGAGGTCTCCACTACCGTCTTGTCGCATTCTATTTACAAGCTCAACACCAGATCCGGGGCCATTGATTGACATTTCGAACACATGACATCTTTTGCTTTGATCTGTGGATTGTCCTGGAAAAAGAAAACCGTGAAAAAAATTGTAGCCGCCATTGTTTTTGAGCCGAATCAATTGGGACTCTGCACCAACACCAATTCTTGTTGTTGTAGCTTCTCGCATCTAATGTTTGAATCTAAGTTACAAACCACGAAGATGCACGTAAGAACATATAGAGGGAGCACACATGATACATATATTAGATAGGAGAGAGCTTCACCTTTTGTGTATGAATTTGTGGCCGCATCTCCTCTAGCAAAGAGAGCAGCTCATTACTTCTCAGCTCCTCCGCATTTTCACGCACCACTACTCCCATAACCATCTGTTTTGCAAGATTTAATTGCAAGTGCCTAGGTCCCGTCTCACTGGGCTTTTAGACAACACACGTGACACAAGCTCTCTAGTTTGTATGATTGATGATCGTAAAACTCCCTTGGCCACCGGATGATTATGCCTTTCGAGATGTATGAATAAACGGGTCCAGTTGTAACCAGTAAGTAATAGACAGTGCATTAACACTCTCAACGAAGAATAGGACAATTGCCACAATAAAAGCAATTAAGTGTTCCAGTTTTGCAGCTAAACATACCAACATAAGCAATTGATGTTAGTAATTTTCCATTCCAAGAAGTCTTGTTTGGCAGCTCGTTTACTGCATTTATTGAGGACGAGCTATTCTTACAATTGAGGTGCCCACCACATTTACTTCTGTTGATCAATGTTGGATACCTCATTCTAGACTGAACATGTTTAACCCAACATTGGTCATCATACTTGTGATCCATTCCCATCATTTTTGGAACGCCATCTCGCATAGCGTCTAGCTCATAAACATAGTCCCCATTGTATATTTGAGGATCTTCATCAACACACTTCTTGATTGAACATCTAGAGATCATTCGGCTTAATTTGGGGTACTTATGGCTATTCAATGCAATATATTCCAATGTACTCTGTTTTTTTCCCAATTGCTCAAATTTTACTCTTTTTTTTTGTCTTTTTGTTATGTTCCTCACTTAAGTTGCCTACCTTTTCTTCATCACATTCATGAAAGGAACCATCAGTCTTACCAAATGAAATTTTGGCAGGTTTCTCCTTGTTCTTCAATGGAATAGTCAAACAATTCTACAATTGCCACCTTCGATGTTGAGGCTAATTTCACACTATCCTGTGTGACCAATAGAAACCTTGAAGACAAGGTTGAATCCAGCACAAAGTGAAACTGTTGATTTACTTGCACACCATGTGCCACCTGGGTTTGAATGTCTCCATCCGGAGTTGAAAAGAGGGAAAACATCTTACTGTCACCATAACTTCCATAGTCCACACGATTCACCGTCAAATATCTTGTTGGGCAATCAATCAACAAGGGGACATTGCCAATAGTAGTTAAAAATAAACTCACCTTGCTCAATGATGATGAAGCCATTGCCCAACAAATCAGGAAGATAGTTGTGTGTGTATATGTGAATTTCCAAGCTAACCCCATATCATATATTTATAGGCATCCAAGACACTCTATATATCTATCTCCCTTACCATGTCTATCATTTTCTTCTACCTCACACTCTAAATATAACTAATACTCCTGCTTGGTTATCCCAGTCTTTTTTTTTTTGCAAAATATACTTTGTAATTTGGCCATATCCTCAAGTTTACTCTACAGCCAAGGGTATTTTCATTTGTTTGGAATATTTGAAAGGCCTTTTGGGAATTAATGACAAAAAATGGATGGTAGTTTGAATTTTTTTAAAAGCTAAGGTGTATCTTGGGAATTTTCACCAATTAAAGGGTATTTCTTGTAATTTTCCAAATCTTTATCTTTTCTTGACAATCGAGATTCTTTATTTGAGAGCTTAGCATGATATTTGACACAAATAACCTCCCAAAAAAGGCAATTATTTTTAAAAATAATGAAGCTACTCATCTTCAAAGCCTACATAAACAGCTCATATTCTAGTTTTAGATGGAAAATTTGAGGGTCATTTTGGGAATCAATGACAAAATATGTGGGGTATTTTGTAAATTTTCAAAAGTAGAGGGGTATTCTTGGAATTTCCACAAATTAGAGGGGTTTTTTGGTTATTATTCCTAACCTTTATCCATGCTTGACGATTGAGGTTTTTTTATTCTGGATTAGCAAGTTACCTGTCACCTAGAACAAGGAGCACTCAACACTAGCAATGAATTCAACAATATCTAAAGCAATTCTTTGTTGTGTGATGACTTGGAACAAGCCAAAATTTGCACAAAAGCTATTCATTTTAGGCTTGTGCAACCCATTGCGAATAGTATACTCTGGCAGGTCATGCACAATATGCTTGGTAAACAACTAGATGTAATCTCGTCTTGGAAGAGCCATAATGACATTCAATGTGCTAAGAAAAAATCATTCTATGCTAAGATTAGACGCCTTTGAGAGAATATCTGCTGCAAGAACAAGTTGAGTAATCTTGGGGCCACTGCATCCCTAAAGAAGATTTTTTTTATTTTTTATTTTTTTGTGGTGGGAAAATAATGCAGTCATTGATATTAACGTGTTGAAGCATTTGTAGCAAAATTTAGGGATGGCCAACCAAGTGGTGGCCTCGCATTATAATATTAGAGATAAAATTGATAGTATATGTTGAGGTGCTAGTGCTAACGCCCGTGTGTACGTGCGTGTGTTTGATTTAATGCGCCAGCACTCAGGGCTGTGGGTTCTAGTTTGACTTGAGGCGTTAGCGCTCAGGCAAGTGTGTGTGTGTGTGTTTGATTTGAGGCGCTAACGCTCAAGCTAATCCAGGGTGTAGAATCAAATGCGAGTTCAAGCCCAACAGCTGGGCACTAGTGCTTAGGATTTTTGGAGTTTGAAGCACTGGAAGCGTGTCTTGCAAGGGAACGTGGAAGACCGTCTTCCGGCTTTGTTGAAACCTGTGTTGACTGGAGTGGTTGGAGAACTTTCCATCTAATGGTTCTTTTATCAACAAAGATTTTTTGACTGGGTATTAGCATTTTTGACGCCAGCAAGCTTAACCTGTTAGCCTTTCAAATTTTATCTTGGGTCTTTAGTCATCCTTGGTTGGCTATGTTGGCTTTTGCACTGGGTGACAAGCACAGCATAAAGTTGGCATATTAGCACAATTTTGAGAGTTGGTGGTTTCTATAGATGTGCCACAACCTTTTGGTGGTTTGGCTGCTTCCAAAGTTGGCAAACTTCCTTGGTATTTGGACGCACTTTGTTCCTATTATAAAAAGAAGATATTTGGCATGATAAACTTCTATAGATAATATTGGTTGCAATTAAGATTTTGTATAAGGATGAAAGTTATGCATGTTTGAAAGCTTTCTTGACCTTTCGTATTTTTCTACATAGAAAGAGAGAATATTGCTTTGAAGTAAACCTGGTGTTCTTCCGGCTGACCTTTATCTTGTTTTTTACAGGAATACAAGCGAAGATACCCAGATGTTGTTGTTCTTGACCCTCCTGATGCAATTCAGCATGTGAGAAATCGGCAGTCAATGCTTCAAGAGGTTGCCAAACTAAAACTTCGGGGTTGTGGAGGTAGGTGCTTGATGAATTGTTATGCAGAAGTAGATATGCAGGTTTTAAAACTCCCGAGCCAAATTATGGAGTTTTCTGTTTCACGTCGGATCGATGTTCCAAAATAGCTAGTTGTTAGGGTGGCCCGTCTACAATTCCTGGGGTAGTGGTGAAGGTTGGTTTGAAGCTTCCTTTAGGTTGGTTGAAACATGTCTATTTTTAGGTCGTCAAGATTGCTTGGGTGTTGTTTTTATGCATTTCTTTTATGCCCCAGTTGCAAAACCTTTGGATGTGGATGGTACTACACAACTTCAACACAACCGCTTTCACTCTATCTCCCGCTCTCCCTCTATCTCCCTCATGCAAGACATGTATGGTGAGCGCTAGCGCTAAACATACATGTCTTGCATGAGGGAGATAGAGGGAAAGTGGGAGAGAGAGAGAGGGAGTGAAGGGAGTTCAGCGCTCACCACACATGTCCTGCATGAGTGAGATAGAGGGAAAGCGGGACAGAGAGAGTGAGTGAAGGGAGTTTGTGTGGATTTGATCTTTGGCTAGCAGAATTTCCTATAAATAGGGGATGACCATAAGGTTTTTAAGAGTTGAAAGAGAAGGTAAAACAAGACTGTTGCATACTAAGGTAATGATCTATTGCTAGCTTTTGAAAGTTTCCCTCCCTCCCTGTCTCACCAGGTTCTCTTACCCCCCCCCCCTTCTCTCTCTCTCTCTCTCTCTCTCTCTCTCTCTCTCTCTCTCTCTCTCTCTCTCTCTCTCTCTCTCTCTCTCTCTCTCTCTCTCTCTCTCTCTTTTAGACTATCGCACTCAAGATCATTATGTATATCGCTCACCATACATGACAAGCTTGATGGCGATAGACTGAGAGAGAGAGAGAGAGAGAGAGAGAGAGAGAGAGAGAGAGAGAGAGAGAGAGAGAGAGAGAGAGAGAACCGGGTGAAAGAGGGAGGGAGGGATAGTGATCAGGAAATCACTAATAGCAATTTAGTTTAAGAATAGCCATGCCAGGAAGGCCCTAATTATAGATAATGTCTATGGCTTAAACACAAGAAATGAAAGTACGCTTATTGACATGTATGCTAATTGTGGTAGCCTGGAAGATGTAAATATTTTCTTTCACAGATTACCGGCACAAGACCTTATAGCTTGGAGTACAATATTCTGAGGCCCTCTTCCTTCCTAAATCTCTCTTCCTTCCTAAAGCTCTACATTAAGGCTGAGCTTGAGGAAGGAAGAGAGTGAGAGAGCCCAGCATATACTAGAGATAATCAAGGTCTTTTCTTTGGTTGAAATTGTAGAGTTTTCTATCTTTGCATTACTGTCTAAGGCAAAAGATGGCCAAGAAAAGTAATGTCGGTGCTAATGTCGAATTTATTTACTATGGAGAAGCTATTGGAATTGGAAAAATAGACAAGACTTCAAATTTGGCCAAGCTTAATGGCAGCAGAATGCCAGCTAGATGCTTTTCCGTTGCTATGCTTGATGTGTATGAAGGGGAGGATGCTCCTTTGCCTCATGTCCCTTCTGGGAATGAGGAAATGACTACTTTGAAAAGGGTAGAGAACAGTTTTATTGCATGGCCTAGAAGTGAATTGGTAATTTCTATTTCATTTTTCTACGAGCTTGTCATCGATATCCTCTAAGTGGAGAGTGTTGTGTACATATGGAATGAGTTAACTTGTTGAATGATCTTACCTTTGTATTTTATTAAATAATGGGTCATCAAGAATGCAAGGACAGAACCAACACAAATTTCACCATCACCTACTGTCAGTCACTACACTAGTAGCCAACCGGTTAGTGTTGTCCCATCTCCACCTATTTCAACGGTAGAAAAAGCTAAGAAGGCTGCGAAGGGTAAGACAAAAGTGCAGGAAGGGACATATTTTGGGTTTGTGAAAGATGTCAGTTTGGATGAGGATATCGATGACAAGGAGATGGAGGCTTACATGACAGCAGGGGCCACTGTCGGTGGGGAATTTCCCATTAACGAGGATGTCACTGTATGATAGGATATGTTGTCCAAGCATCTTGGGAATTTGAAGGTGTGGAATTGATCTTTGTATTGAAATTATGCAACGACTAATGCAGAATGAGGTTTTGGACATATCTATGAGCCCAAGGGATCCTTCATATGCTCTATTGATGCACTGGCCCATCCTAGCATGAATGTTGATGAAGCAATCATTCAAACATGGGATCCATTGTGGCGAATGGTCAATGAAGAGTTTGAGGTTGAAATCAAAGGCACATGTTGGGATGACCTTTGTGAAAAAATGTTATATACCTGGGATGGGAACCATAGGTTAGCCGCTTGGATGGAAGTTCTTAAACAGAGTAAGTTTGGTTCTCTGTGGCTAACTTGAATGCGTGTTTTGGGATTAATTGGGGAGTAAACTTCCTTGTGATTGCAAGCATAGCCTATGAGAAAGATATTGATTTTCATCCAAGGGTTCGTGTTGAGCTTGTCGAGTAAGTTTGGTTCTCTATGTGGTTAACTTGAATGCGTGTTTTGGGATAAATCTGGGGAGTAAACTTCCTTGTGATTGCAGGCATAGCCTATGAGAAAGATATCGATTTGCATCCAAGGGTTCGTGTCAAGTAAGTACCTTGAGGCAGGTTCGCATCAAGTGCTAACTTTATAATCAAATAATACTGTCATCCTATGCTTGTCAATCTAATGTAGATTGAATGAGACGGGATTCGTGGCAGCATCTTACACTGATATGTTATGGATGGTGCGAGCAATGGGGCTTGCCTCGAAGGAGGCAATCATGGAGAAATTGCCATGTGTTGTCTACAGTTGGATGCAGGAAGACATTGACAAGAAAGTAGGGAGAAAAGCATAGTATAATGTGCATGTGGCTCTAATGTCGCAACTACTACATCCTATGAGTGCCACTGTGGGTTTTTTACACAAGTTTGCGTTAGATATTGCATCTCACAAAGTTTATTTATCAGCAACGCAATACATGCAGGAAAAGTACACTCTTGCATTGAAAAAAATCATCGCCGAAAAGGATAGAATGCTTCATTCAGAGTTTCAAAGCAAGTACAAGAAGGCATTCTTTGAAATAGATGAACCATCCAAAAAAAACAAAACATGCGTTGGCCATTGTTGATCCAGCATTAGGAGATGATTGGTGGAGGTATGTTGTTTTGATCTGTCATGCACTAAAGTATGGAATTGGTCCTTGTTGGTCTCAATGCAGGACATTGCGAAACAATCGAGTGGACTAGCCGCCCAAAAGGATGGAATGCTTCATTCAGAGTTTCAAAGCAAGTACAAGAAGGCATTCTTTGAAATAGATGCACCATCCAAAAAAAAAACAAAACATGTGTTGGCCATTGTTGATCCAGCGTTAGGAGATGATTGGTGGAGGTATGTTGTTTTGATCTGTCATGCACTAAAGTATGGAATTGGTCCTTGTTGGTCTCAATGCAGGACATTGCGAAACAATCGAGTGGACTAGCCGCCCAAAGTGGCTAACGAAGAAAAGATTGTACGGGCTGGCATGTGTAGATCTTCTACCTATGAAGAAAACATCCATTCTCCGTGCAATGGCTTCAACAGACCAAGCAGACATTAAGAGTTTGGACATACCAAAGACAGGTGAATACATTTGAACATCACCTTAACAGTCTACCTATTGGGCTTCACATGGGGTTAAATTGTAATGATAGATATTTTCACAACCCAAGAGAGTCAAGTGTGTTTAGGGAGTGGTTGTGGATTGAGGTTTTTTGAGCGTCAATTGCAAGAGAAACGGGCAACGTACAAAGCAGCATCCGGATTATACATTTGAGCTCCATGCCTGGTCTAGACCTTGATTCGTTCATCGATTATGCTAAGCTTACTCATAGAAGAAACAGCTTTGCTTATGAGCTGGCTCTAATGAAGAAGGGAACTCAATCAGAGGTGGCCAAAGCATTGGTGGATGCAGGAAAAAGATGCCTTTGCAGGTTAGATCAATATTCGGCTGCTTTTAAAAGAACTTACTTTAAGCACTTGTGATTTTGTAAAACGTATCAGATGGTTGTGAAAGTGTAAGTTCAACATTAGAGGTGTTTCCAGCTTGCAAAAAATGCTATGGATCAGTAAACTAGAGTACGTGTTCAACCCTTTGCAAGTTGCCCGTAACTTCAAGGGAAGAGTCTACCAAGACCTGCCTTGGCTCTTAGAGTATGATGAGGGATGTTTCCCAATAAGCAAGGAAAAAGCACACAACAACGCAGTGCGAGAAAGAGAAGAAAGAGCACATGCAGGTGTAGAAGTGTCCACAATAGCAAAGTCTAGTGTCCAATTGCCTCACGGGGAGGGGTTTGATACAACTTCACAAGTACTATCATTCTGTGATTTGAAAACACTCTATTTATAAGCGCCATCACCATGGTGGCAGTGCAATTTCACTAAACAATTTAGCTACGTTATGCAGATAGAATAGTTTGTTCGCTCTTTTGGCTCTTAACGAGAGGCTAGAATGAAAGAAAAATGTGCGTTCTATTGATGTTCGTAAGAATCATAGTCTTCATTGTTCAACTTGTTAATATGTGTTTGCCACGAGTCTATAAACAAAAATATTGCATGTCTTAGACTTGCCACTAGTTACAATACCTTCTACCGGTAATTTATGATCTAGGTTACATGGTTTCTCTAGTATGATTCAAGAGCCTGTTGCTAAGTTCATGTTTTTGTTTTACAGCTGGCGGTGTGAATTGTGTTCAGATTCTGCATCTCGGATGGGACAAGACACAGGACGACTTGAAAAATGCATTGTTAAGCAAGGCGGACCTCACGTGGTGAAGAAGTGTCTGATGTCATTGCGAGATGGGTCATGCACTGATTCATCGATGAACGCATCTCTACTTTTCCTGTCATCAAACGGGCCCGTGTATGGGCTGTTTGAAACAAAAGTTTTGGATTGGAACAAGATGGAAGCATGCCATTTTGGACAACTCGCATGTCTTGCATTGGCAAAAACAATGACAAAGGTGTTTTTGTGGTTGTTTGTACGTTAGATAATTATGGAATGGTGCATGAAATGGCATCAGCTGTTGGATGGCAAGAAGATCGCTTGAATGTGGTTGTGTGTAAGACACTTGTTTGCAAGACAAAGAGTAGAACCATGCGCACATTGTTGGTGTCAGCTATGAGAAAAGAGCAAACTTGGACTACAGAGGCCATTGACATTCCATCACACAATGCTTGGTACGATTCTTTGCAGGAAGATGATTGGACATGAGAGGAGGATGGGACACCAATACGAGGTAACGTCTGTCTCTTTTTGGCTCTAAGTATAGTTTTTCTGTTTCATGTTACTAAGTCCTTTGACAAAAAAATATTGTGTAGGGGGTATGGAACGTGGGCACTGGTTCCTTTGGCAGTTGCTTTCACAATACACCAATGAGAACAACGTTGTCGTTCAATGTGGGGGTGATTGCGGCGCATTAGCCTTAATGGGTAGCCAAATGGGCCGCATGATGACAATGTTTGAGAGCAATGAGGATGTCTCCAATAGAATGAACAACGTATTGGAGATGCAAGCACATCGCCTGAGAGAGATTCAAGAGAGAGATAAGAGAGTAGCAGATGAAGTCGAGCGTTTCTTGAAGACAGCATCTCTCTTGGAGCCGCATCCAAACATCGTGGAACTGGATCCGCCACCCCATCCCATATAATAGCCTAGCAATAAGATACCTCACATTTTGCAAAAATTGTTGTTTGTGGTCAACCATTGTATTTGCATGCTTTGAACAGTCTAAGAATTATTAAATGTGTTCTGTTTGCTTGCAAATACTTGTAAGGAATTCTTTTTCCTTGTTATCGTAGTACAGATCATGTGAAGTGAAAGAGGGTGTACAAACTTCTCTGCTTTTTTCCTTGGGTATCTGCTGCTGATTTGGATTGTTTTGTGATCATAAATAAATAACTATGGTCGTTCTAAGTAGGTGCTATGTAGAGCAAAAAGAGAGCTTTTCCATCTTTTTGCCTCAACACACTGAGACGTTTTGTAGACAATGTTGTTAGTGGTCAACCACTCTCTGCACACCTATGAACATTCTAAAAATAAATATACGTGTATTGTTTGCTTGTTGTCATAGAACAAACCATATATAGTGAAAGGGGGTGTGGAAACTTGTTTGTTTTTTGTTTCTTGGGTGTCAGATGTTGATTTTGGCTTTTCTGTGAACATAAATAATCACTATGGTTGTTCTAAGTAGGTGCTACGTAGTGTAGAGAGAGAGCTCCAAATTATTCGTATCACCAAATTGTGGTTGCAGCTGGGGACTTGGAAAGAGACATCAAAAATTAAAGATGATTTGACTTGTGATTTCTAAGTTTACTGTACCCGCATATATCCCACCCAACTCGGCAAATTTTCCTTTTTCATCTTTTTGCCTCGACACACTAAAACAAGCATAGAGCAAGCTCTTTTAAAAATATAATCATTTGCTGAGTTTTTTGAAAAAAGCTTCCTCTAAAGCTCCCTCATAAAGCTTCCTCCAATCCCCTACTCACTAAGTAGACACATTTTGTTAACATGGCTGACAATAACCAAGAGAGTAGAATGAACATTGATAGCTTTGATTTTGCACATGAAGGTGCTAATGATGATGCCCCCATGTTTGCCAATTATCTCGTTACTAGGTTGCAACAAGCTATGGGCAACCCTGCTTTGCAAGCCAAAGTTACTCAAGAACTTCGCGCTTATGGGATTTCCCTTCCTCTCCAAGAGGAGAGAGAGCTTAGGAGGCCTCTTGAAGAGACCCCCAAAAGAAAACTCTCTCCCATAGGAGAGGAGGAATCCAAAGAGCAAGAAAGCAATGAAACTTTAAGTTCCTATGAAGATGTGGCTCCATGAAGACGACGGTCTAGACGATCGCCAACTCCTCCCAAGAGGAAACGTTAAACCCATAGTCCTTCTCCTCGTCACTCCAAAAGAGAAGAGAGAAAACAAAGGAAGAAAAGGGCAGGAAAGAGGTCACCATCTTCTCCTTCTTCTTCACCTTCCTCCTCTTCTGACGAAATCTATGGCTATTCTCCTAGAGAATACAAGAGGGAAGGACATTGTAAATCATACCCTGCGCACACTCATTGTGTATTGTGCAAAGTGAAAGAGCTCCCTCTCCTTCTCCAAGCAAGTAGATAGGTTGAGAGCCTACACCAACACTCTTGTCTATGGAATGCAAATCAAACCAAGAGACATGCTTCAGTGCTTAAGCTTTCCATTTTCTCCATCTTCATTACTATGCTATTATGTATGCTAGCGAGAAGAGTGATGATAAGTGAGGAACTAATTCTTTCTCCTATGAAATGTTTCTTCTCCCTCTTCCCTACCCTCATTCCCTGCTAGCTCTCTCCACCATCGAAGGTGTTTGAGGTCTTGGGACTGAGGCTTGGGATAGTTAATGCTTTCCACAAAGTTTATGTTATGCTTGTGATGGATGAAGCTTTCCATCTTCATTGCAACACCCAGGTCACAAGGAACACAAAGATTGTATTGTAACAAGTCTCTCTTGATGGGAGAAACTATAATACAAATGCCTATTGGAGGGGGGACCAGCTCCACATAAATCCGGTCCTCAACTGTTGTCATGTTCTCTAAACTCTCTCTCTTGCAAAAGTATTGTTCATGCCAAGTTAACTAAATGTTGTGTTTATGTTGCTACCATCAATTAAGTTCACCCGCTATGCTCACAAAGTAATTTCATAGAAGTACTTAACTAATTTTTGCTACTCTCAAAGTTAATAGGTAATTTCCATTACACTTTGCATGTTGGTCATCATACCGTTCATGCGTTTAAGCATGTCCTCTATAGCATTAGCAAGAGCTGCAACAAATAGTCCTACTTCTACTGGCACAGTGGATATAGTTCTCTTGCTCTATGTATCTTGAGCACTGCTCTCCTCATTGAAGATCTTGCAATTATCACTCAAGTCAATCGCATCCAGAATGCACGCTTCCCAAGTCATGTGTTTCTTGCTATACAAGATAGCATGCAAATATTTGTTTAATAGTTCCTCAATAAAAGTGAGACAAGTCTTTCCTTGCTATGAATCTCCAACTCCGGACATCCGTCTATATATTGTCTCATCCGACTCACACTATCTCTGACAATTTCTCCTTGTTTTTGTTTGAAACTATAGATTTGTGCCACCGTACTATGCTTTATTCTCATTTTTGAACAAGCAACAACAAATCTCATTGTCAGAGTTGGTAAATCGGTTATTGACCAAGAGGTATGGTCTAGAACCAAGTTAAAGGTTTACCCTCTAAGGTCATTCCGAATCCTTTAAACTGTGTATGGAAGTCGGTCATGCACTCAGCTCTCAAAACTTATCTGAAGCTCGCTAAATGGTCATATGGATCCCTTGACCCGTTGTATTTTTTGACCCATTTTTTTAAAGGCTGCTGGTTTGACTCTACGGTTATGCTCGCACTCGCTCTCTCTCTTCTTGTTGGTGTTTCTCCCATTAAACTCAAACCAACTATTTGGTAGATGTGACTCATGTGGCCCTCTCCTTGTCCTAGTGTCACCCATTCTTTCCCCGTTGTAGGTGGGTTTTGCATTTTGCCCTTGGTTCCCTCATTGAGGTGGCTGCCCTTGGCTGTGCTCCCTCTTTGATTGAACATGCTATCATAGGCTCTATCATTTGGGCCTACATTCTGTTTAGTTTCATGTCCTATTCTTGAAATCACTTCTCGGATTGAATGTGCCTGGTATTTAGTTTGCTCAATCTCCTTCGGAGTCATCATAACAAAATTGTTGTTATAACAATCCCTAAAGAGATGGAGCAGTAGTTCTGCTAAGCCCTTCTCCTTGATCTTGAAAATATACACTATCTTCAAGGGTGTCAATTGTTCTGGTTTGGCATGGGTAGTCCAGATCAGATCTGTGACATTGTTGGCTTCCCAACAATAGACTCCAAGCCTACTATTGTCTGTGGGTATGCGTTTCAAAGGTTTGGTATCTATCAAGTCATATCCTTCTAATTCGAGCACAAGAGGTCCTTCTTTCACAGCCTTGATAGGAATTAGGGTATCAACCTCTAATCCCCATTTGTCTCTTGAATTAGGATCCTATATCTTGAGGTATTGCACCCTGTTTTGGTCCATATAAAAGTTGTCTTGTTTGTTTGCCCTAACCTCCTCTTCAAACTCTACGGTATGGTCATCTATCTTCACTACAAACTTCTTGTTAGGATCCAGGTAAATATGGGCCTCATACTTGTTGGTTTTGAAGAAGGTCAAGATATGCTTGAACTTGAGAGAGGTCCCACCTCCTTATTGAGTTGAAAAGGAAGACATTTCGGAGCTTGAGTCGGAATAAGTGTTGGGCACTTCTTCCACAATAGTTTCTAATGGTCTCCCTTGGTTTACACTCTCTTCTGCGGACGATCTACTCCAATTCTCCCCGAAGGTACCCAAGTTTCCCAAAACTCTACCAGATCTTAAGTTCATATATTAGATCAGACAACTTAATTTAACAAACACTTCAAACTTGGAAAGTTGCCCTTAGTTTCAGGTATAGTACTTCCGCTCCTTGTCTTGCCCTTTTTTGCAAAGTCGTAATTCCCCGCACATCAGCACTTCAAATAGTATGTGATTCCACAATTGTCAATATGAAGTCACAAAACATCTAAAAATCCCTTATTTCAATCCATGGATTCACCCAATATGCCCCAGCTATGAAATTTTTCTATGGCTATCTTAGGTGCGCCTAAGATGGCTGCACCTATCTGTGGAGGTAATTTTAATTTTATCACATGGATGGGATCCGCACAGCTTAACAAAGATTTCCCTGGTCCCAATTTCACAAAATGAACTTCTAGGTGAGAGATTTATCTTCGACACGCCTAAGGTAAATCTTTCCTATTTTAGTATATTTTTTGCCAATGTGACTTGCGTTGGTTTCTACATGTGATTTCAAGCTTGTACAATGAGTTTCACAAAGTTTGGACAATTTACCAGTGTTTTTTCACCCTTTTTTAATCATGTAGTCAGGGTCTCCAATTTTCTTGGTGTTTTTATCCTTGCACATACCATATCAAAGTGGTTATGATTTTGCAATCATGTTGTGAAACACATAAAGGCAATGAAGAAGCAAGTGAAGGAGAAACATGTTGTCCCTATGTTGTGGCCTATTGCAAAGTGTAGAGAAATCTTTTGTCGAGTCTTAGAATGGCACGATTTTAAATTGATAGTATTTCCACACAAAATCGCAAGGAACATATGGATCCATTGTGTTTGGGAGAAGGTGGTTCTAGAGTAAGCGATGGAAGTGGAGGCATGGTATTTCAAAAGATGCACATAAAAGTGGAAGATGGCTGGTGAGATGGATGCAACCTTCTTGGAGGAGGTTACAAAGACTCCTAAGTAGCCTGTCGTGTTTTTTATACACACTGAGATCTATTATGACGTCCACATAAAAGGAGAGCCAAGTTGCACATCTTGATTTTTAGAAAAGGGAAATGGCACATAAGTTTGTATTTCTTATTATAAGCACATAAATTATGTGGTGTGCACATTTTGGGACCGTAGCCTTAGGCGAATATGGTGATTCACCAACCTACACTAACTCCCATGGATACTGCCTTCATACTTGGCCAAGTCTGCATTGTCCACCCTATTTTGTGAAACAAAAACCAAAACTTTCTAAGTATAGGGTGGATATATTAGTTGTGTAGAACAACTTGAATAGTTTGTAATGGTTATTGTGTTGTGTTGCATTCTATTGTAGTCTCTTTCACAATTGTATTCAAGGCCATTACAATATTGTGTAGTTGAATTGTGTGCTATGTTTTCATAAGAAAAGTTGGCTTGGTGCTGGTTAGACAATGGAACATGACATAGACCTGCCTAAAGACTCGCCTAGAGTTGCAATGTGATAAAGACGAGATAGGAGAATTGCAAGACATTTGTACCAACCAAATGATGACCAAAAACAGATACAATCATTAAAGCACAAAAATAGAAGCCTGCATATAATATGCACTCAGCATGATGAGGTCTATCTAGCCTTGTCAATAAGCTTAAGCACATTTGCACATAACTAGTTTACGTAAAATGACTTGTAAGTTGTGAGGTGAAGACACTTCTAAGAAGTATGATTAGATTGTGACAAAGTTAAAGGAGAAGGAACCTTGTCCTTAGCTGAAGATGTCATCAATTCCCTCTAAGAGGAATAAAGGAAGATCAACAAAGGTAAGAAAGTGGGACAACCCAAAGTTAATAGTGCTTATGAAGTCATAAGTGCCAAGCAAAAGCAAAATTGCATTCATTGTGGAGGACGTACAATCTCTCAAAGATTGCTTTCTAGTCAAGCCTTGCCACCATTGGGGCAAGACCATCCATCCACTGTATGAATGCTACCTCAAGGACAAAGCCAAAGGAGGACCTCAAGTCAAAGTCAAAGGAAAGTCCATTCTCAACCATGTTGAAGAAAGAGTATCTTCTCTTTTCATGGCAAACTAACATGAAAATGTTTTGTGAACACTCTCTTGTTGGAGCACTCCATTTTACCTTCTCTCTTGTTTTGTAGACAAGTTTGTGAATATGTTTTTTGGGGCTTCAAGTTAGAGGAGGACTCTTCTCTCAAGATGTGTCTCTGTAGGGTCTAGTTTATTCTTCAAGTTGGGGCTTCAAGTTAGAGGAGGACTCTTCTCTCGAGATGGGTCTTTGTAGGGTCTAGTTTATGTCTTTTGGGGCTTCAAGTTAGAGGAGGACTCTTTTCTCAAGATGTGTCTCTGTAGGGTCTAGTTTATTCTCTGTAGTTATTCTACAAATTTAATGGAGTTTGTTTAGCAACCCTTTGTTTGAGGGGAATATTTCATTTGTATTCTCCTCGTTTAGACTATGTTAAATTGCCATGCCTTTAGGTAAGAGGGGAATCTTGTTGGATGTCAGCTAGAAGGCTATGCCCAATTATGTCATCTTGTATGTTCTTAAACCAAGAGGATAAAAAGAATTTTCATATTTAGGGGGTCCACACTAGATTAAGATAGATTCAATCCCATATAGTCTTAAACCAATGCTAAGTTCATATTGTAAGAGGTGAAAAAGCATTTTCGTATTTAGGGGGTCCACACTAGATTAAGATAGATTCAATCCCATATGCCAAGAAGATGATGTACCGATCCTGTCAAGGTCAAATCATGCCCACAACGATATAGAATCCAAGCACTTGCAATCTCTTTTTTCAGTCAAATAGATGACTTTTTCTTTTAGCAATCTCATTTCGTTATGAATGCATCACTAGAATATCCACCTGAATCTCTCTCACTGCCAAATGAAGAATATTTTGGATAAGTAATGGGGTCTGCCCAACTATTGCGCTGCTAAGGCTATGTTTGCAAGAAACGATTCAATCACGAAGCCAAAATACTGGTTATGTTTTCCAATGGCTCTTCTTTAGCTATTCTAGTGATGTGGCTGTGTGAAAAGGCCCTTCGTTGTTCCTTCCCTCACGATTTTACTGGAGTTTCTCCATTCGCGCACGGCTTGAGTTCGTCCCTTCACCATCCTACTATAATATCATGTCAGTCGCGACATGGGCAGCGACAAGCCCATGTGAGCCGGGGGCCGGAGCTACACTGATGCACGATGCTTCTCCTCTTCGCTCTTGGATGATTGCTCTTCAGCTCACTGGACACCGGCGATTGTGCAGGTCGACATGTACGTTACAACCCAGGATTTTCATCCTTCCTCGCAATCGGGCACTCCAGCAACGACTGTTGTTCATAGAACCCTTCAAGCTTCTCTCAAGGTGGACAGTTTTAGTTTTCCCAGGTTACTGACTAGGAAGTGATTTCTCCTGGCCAACGTCCATTTGATTCTCGGGCGTGTTCCATGCCTTTCTCATGGCATTTTCAGCTCATGCTTTCTGCCGCTAAGATCCTTTGTGCTTGGAGACTTTATAACTGTTGCATTGCATATAACTGACCCCTACGAAGGCTTGTTTTCTCAGTAATATCGTTTTGATGGGTTTTTTTCCATGCCTTTGTTGCAAATGAGGACTGCGGATTTATTCAAAGCAAATTTTCGTCTAGGTACATAGCTTAATTGATCCTAGGCAGTTAAATTCATGGTAAGTGGTCTGACAAGGACTGTTTTGGACATGCTTAATTGCTTGATATACTTTACGCTGATCTGTTTCCTACAGTGAACGCATCGGATTATTCTCTATTTACTGGCTGTGAAAGCATGTTTCATACATCTTCAAGTTGTTTAGTTGAGCATACAGATTCTTGCCTTTTGGAGCTAATAAGTTATACAATGAGAAGTCCCTACATGTGCGTGATTGTGGTCATTGTTGCTAACACCTGATGGGTTAATGTATCTATCTTTCATCTTGCAGTGTCAGTTCCTTCACACATCAAAGACAAGCGTTGCCAGTTCAGCAGTTTAAAACTCAACTGAATCCATTCTAAAGGAGCAAGTTTATTCTGTAGAAGTTAACGAGAGGAAGTGGAGTTGAGTTTTAAATGTGTTGTCACGGTAAAAGGAATGGAGGCTCTTTACATGCTGGAAGGCAGATTATGGTGAGCTTGGTTAACAAGGATGTCAAGACAGGATAAATAGTCAGCAGGCAACATGCTTTTGTTCGAGTTATTAGGAGCAGGATAGATTGGATGTCCATGGAATAATTGGTAGTGCAAATTGTATAATTACTTCCAGCATGACATTTGTCATTTAGTTGCAAACGAGCAGCAACTCTCTTGCACAAGAGGCATGCTAGGAAGATTGAAATTTGAACATATCATCTACTCTGGGTGCTGCGAAAAGTATATCAACTCACCGCATTCAAGCAGAATCTGACAGTGGACAGGGAACTAATTGTATGGATAAGCTCTCTGAAAGAAGAGGAATTGCCACTGGCACTGAAGCCCCCAACTACAAGAGCCACTTAAAGCTACAATCGTCTGGCTTTCTGAAGGTTGGCTCAAGAAGATCTGTTCTTTCTAAGCAACATTCTGAATTTCCGTCACCTCTTGTTTTAAGTCCTTATGAAGACATTGAGTGTGCTGGGCGCTCTTTTACACTGGAGGAACCCCTTCAAAAAGAGGAAGACCTAAAGACGGAAGTTGAAGCAAACAGGAAGTACAACCTTGGTGGCAAGGTGAAATTGCAATCTCACCAGGAGAAGCATGGTGGCAGACAAAATGCCTGTTTTACGGGTATCATTAAGGATTGGAAACTCCAAAATCAACTTATAAGTTCATCAAGCACCAGCAAGAGAACATCACAAGGTTCATTTTTGGGTGCATGGGAGTTCTCATCGTCTGATGAGATAGATATTCTTGACCATCAGAGGAATACACATAGCTTACCTTGTTCGTCGTTAGCAAGGCAACACCAACGTGACATTTTAATAAATAGTGCTAAAAGGAGTTCAAAGTTGCAGAAAGATTCATCTGATAATAGTCGAGATGGCCTTTTTATGTCAAGTCTAGTGGGTCTGCAATTGACTTCTCCGGTAAGATGCTTGCCATGTGTGACCAATGATGGATCCTCTTTTGCAGGAGAAAGCATGATGGCTTCCTGCACTCTCAATGACAAGATATCCCATTTTGTGAAGGAAGTAGGTGTCGTTGTTGAGTCATCTTTGGCTGATCAACGCTCTCTTACAAGCGGGATGGAGTTGACTGTTGTTACAGAACAACCATCTCAAAGCCTCAGTCAAAAGTATCAACCTAAGCTTTTCGAGGAGATTGTTGGGCAAGAACTTGTGGTTCAAGCACTCTCCAGTGCAATTCTGAAGGGGAAGATTGCACCTGTGTATCTTTTCCATGGCTCCCGTGGCACTGGAAAAACTTCAACTGCCAGAATAGTAGCAGCAGCATTAAACTGCTGCATGCATGATGTTGAAAGACGGCCTTGCACACTCTGTAGCCAGTGCAAAGCACTTGCTCTTGGAAAGAGCTCAGGTGTCCGGGAAGTGGATGCTGCCAGCCACAGTGGTAGTAATAGTGTGTGTGCACTTGTGCAAAGAATGCTTACAACTCCGTCAAATTCCCGCTATAAAGTGTTTATCATTGATGAATGCCATATGCTAACTGACGAAACCTGGAATGCACTTTTGAATTTTCTAGAAGAGCCACCGGCAGATTTTGTTTTTATTCTTGTCACTACCTATCTGGACACTTTGCCGTGCACTGCATCCTCCAGATGTCAAAGATTCAATTTCATAAAAATCAAGTATTCAGCCATTGTGAAAAGACTTACCAAACTGGTGACTTCAGAAGAGCTTGATGTGGAACATGGAGTCTTGGACCTGATAGCTTCCCGATCAGATGGGTCACTGCGTGATGCTGAGATGAGACTTGATCAGCTAAGTCTCTCAGGGCAGGCAATCACCTCTTCTGCAGTTCTTAATCTTGTAAGTTATACTTCCGTAAAAAAATATCATTTCTTTTAAGGCATTGTGCTCTATCTTGATGTTACACAAGTACGGTGATTGTAGTTTATTTGAGTAAGTATGTGTTTTTTGTGCTGTGCTGTATGTGCTGGGCTATTTGATCTCACACTCTGCATTTAATCTGTGGAGCAATAGTCCAATGGTTTCAAAGACAGATATTGGGCTATATTCAAGCGCCCTGCACAAAGTACATTTGTCTCATCCCGAATACTATGACCCTCTATAATCCTAGACCGGATGCATGAGTCATTTTTACAGTGCATGCATGCAAGTGAATTTTTCATACCTATCATTAAGCATGATTTTCAGAAACCAGAGTATACATGATAAGAACAAGCACAATAGGATCTTCAATGTGTGTGAATTGCTCATATACCGAAAGGGACATAGTCAGATACAATAAGGTGTTGTGAAAGACAAACAAGCCTGGTTTACAGTGATAAAGATGCATAAAGTTTACAGCCCTAATCTTTACAAGAAATCCCCAAACAATGCGAAGGAAGAAAAAACATCATTTGAGGGGAACTTCCTTCATAGTTAATGAACATGGCAATTGATTGCACATGGGCTCAATGTGCCATATGGACATGCTAATACGACTCAGAGCCAAGCCTTTGACTAGAAAATCCTAGGGAAACTTGTTCCTGCACCCTTGTGAGCGTCTGCAAGACCTGCTTGCTCGTACTTTTCCATTAGATTCATTACAAGATGGTAAGATACATAGTGTTTGGTATGTCTTGTACGTAGTATTGAATGGACTGGGTATAAGGTATGTAAAATTCGTATGTTATTTGTAAAAAGCCTAAAATATTCAATAAGGTACGTAAAATTCGTACGTTATGGCACAGAGGTATGAATACCACTTTAGAAAAAATAGAAAGATTCTTTAATTAGCCTAAAATGCGAAAAGATGTGTTTAAGTATGTCACACATTGTTACATTTGTCAAAAAGTAAAAGCCCCTCGAGGTAAGTAGCAAGGTCTTTTGATGCCGTTGTCTATTCCCGAAGGCCCATTTCGGGACATTTCCATAGATTTTGTGAGTAGTCTTCCACCTAGTTTGCATTCAAGGAATACACAGTGTCTAACAATCGTGGATCATTTTAGCAAGTTTTGTATGTTAATTCCTTGTAAGGCCACAATCACCACGCAAGAAGTAGAAAGTTTGTTCATTAAGCATTGGTATCCCCTTTGGTTTGCCAAAGTTAATACTATCAGATAGGGATGTCAAGTTTACATCACATTTTTGGCGAGCACGCTTTGAAAATTTTGGCATTCCATCTGCATTTCACCCACAATCCGATGGTCAAACTGAGATCTACAATCAGTTAGCCTTCATATGCGCATGACCAACAGTCTCATTGGGACCATTATCTCCCACTAGTTGAAGCAATTTTGAATGACTCCTATTCCAGTGCCATTGATAGAGCTCCGTATGAGGCAATATTTGTTTGTCCGTTATAGTCCTTGTTGACTAGATCGGTCAGTCAGTTGCCTGATGCCAATGTTGAGAACCAGTCCTTGGGCGAGATTACTGAGAGTGTGAAGCTTCGGCTAAGCAAGGTTCATGAATCTTATAATTTATTCACGGTCGGCTAATAAGCATTGTCAGGATGTTACTACCAAGGAAGGCGATTGGGTCTATCTTAGAATTATGAAGCACAACGTTCTTCATGTTTCTTGGTTGAAGTTGTTTCAGGGAGATCACCCACATGACATTTTTGAAGAGGACGAACCCGAGATCATAGACGAAGCTGAAGTCTTGGAGCCGGAGCAGATTTTGTTGCATTGTTTTTGCCATGGCTCAAAGGAACAAGCATGACATGACTATTTGAAGTTTAAGGATCGAGGCACCCACAAGGCAGTGTGGGTTGACGAAGTTTTCTTCACCGATCATCCTGAGTTGTTGGTAGACTACAAGGAAGCCATGCAGCTCGGTCCCAGTACTTCACCCTGAAAAGGGGGGATGTCACGTACACATCTAACCCTATGTGCATGTGGACAAGCTATAACTCCTACTTCTAGGGTTTAGGTCAGCCTAGGAAGTGTTCTGGCACTCTTGTGAGCCTGTACGCAGAACGTGCATGTCCAGGCACTTTAGAGTAGCTGCATACCCTCTGAGTCTAAGCAAGAACCGCATACGAAGCATCTCTTATTAGTGAGTCACCAACTTATTAATAAGTGACATTTAGCATTTTTTTCCCAAGAACGTGGAGGCCCCAAATACACTGCTCGACATAGCATGATTATCCTATATAAGTGACCTTGAGGGTTACCTCCTAAAGCAAGCTGAAGAAGCACAAGTACCATAAGCAAGACCGCAACGCAAGTACCAGCAGTACCTAGCGTTTTCAGCAGCCCATCAGCATTTCCATCATCAACCATCCAGCGTTTTGGAAAGCCTCATCATCGCCAGCATTTCCACCCTTTCAACCCTACAATACCAACGTTTTTCAGCATCAGTACCATCGATTTCAGCCATCACTTTTCAACACAGATTTCAGCCCTATGAACCATCAGCGTTTTCAGCATTCAACACTTAAGCCTCTCAAGTTCCAAGCATCTACCGCAGTACCCATTAGCATCTCAGCATCTAGGATCATTGTAACAACACTGTGCAAGTAAATAAAGCAAGTACTTGCTTTGGCAACAAAGCAAGGGGGCCCTTGAGGGTGGTTGGGACCCGATATACCACGTCTCTCTCTCTCTCTCTCTCTCTCTCTCTCTCTCTCTCTCCCCCCCTTCATAGTTGAGTCTCTTTTTTCAAATGAAGTAAAGTAACCTTGTGTTTGTGTGGATTACTAGATCCGAGCTAAAATCCTGAAACCACTTCTGTTGCACCTGACACGTATGGTATGATCCGTATGTATGGTACACCATATGGTACGGTACGTATCCGTACGTATCCTATCTTGATTCATTGGAATCTCTTTGAGGCATAGTGGGGTAATCGATTGCTTAAAACTAGGCTAGAAGACGCGAATTTGCAGCTTGTACGTACCAAAATTGTGAAGGACGACGTGTGCCAGCTTGTGCATGTTTTGCAGGTATGGTTGGTGCAGGTCCAACAATGACGACTTTGCACTAGCTGTCCGCTCTCTTGGAGGCTCCAATCTTGCTCTAGATGATGGTGCCAAGGAAATTTTACGACGAGGCAGCTCCTTTGGCTGATCCAGAACGTCTTAATTTATCGAACGTGATATTCTCGGGAATAGGTTTGTTGACGTTCGTGTAGCTTTGGTTGGCCGCAATGGTCTTGGCAAGCTTATCATAATCCGGTGTTATCCTCGTTGGATCAACTCGGGAAGCTAGAGTGGGAATGAGGTCACCATGACCGCCTGCTCTTACTTCCGAGCCTCTACCTTGGCCTCGCACTCCGTTCTCTGAGCCTCGGCTTCTGCCTTATGCTTGGGTCTATAAGCCTCGTCCTCGGCTATTAATCGTGCTCCGCCGCCTCACGTTCTCATTGTTAAGCCTCCTCTTGCTGCATCATCATGTCCATCATCATCCTGCATCATGGGATCTCTAGGAGTAGTTGCTGCCGGCTAGGGTGAGACTAGAGAAGCAAGTGGGGTAAGTGGAGGACTCACGGGTGGATCAACTGGAGGAAGGTGCTCGCCTTGTGGATTTTCGGAGTATTCCATGCGGCTACGAGTCTTAACCATGCAAGGATTCCTTCCTTTATGCAGGAGTGTCGTAGACTTATCTCTAGGGCAGCTTTTCTACCCTGTCGTTGGTGCACCACACATGTAACACCTGGTATACACTTATTTGCTTTATCAGTGCTCAAGGCGCATGGTCCCATGAGCAATGGCAGATTTGCAGTTCCAAGAGTGCGAGGAGTGCCGTGAAACATTGTAAAATACAAACACAAGAGAGATTTTTTTGGGGGATCAACGGATTAGTGCAAAATACAACCTTGTTACCAATGTCAGATGTAGTGGAATTGAGAGAATAGGTAGAATTGAGCTTTCACACTTCTACAACCCTTTGTTCTTTCCTTGTGTCAATGGATATAACTTTGTATTATTGATGGTTCCTTTTGAGAGAGAGAGAGAGAGAGAGAGAGAGAGAGAGAGAGAGAGAGAGAGAGAGAGAGAGAGAGAAAATGCTATATGAACGTCTTCAAAAGGCCAAAATGACCTATAAGACCACAAAAGTCACAACATGGTGGAATCTAGTACATTGTTTGGGCACAAAAGATAAAAAGTGGGGTGCTGAAAAAAATATCAAAATCCCTCCCTACTAGATGGTAAGTTGGGGGGGGGGGGGGGGGGCGGCGCTCACACAATATCTGATACAAAGGCTGATACAAGGGGGCGCCTGGATCTCCTGAGCTCAGTCGCTCGGTCGATCAACGTACCTCTGGTGTGAGGAGAGTATGAGATCTACTGTGGTCGCTGCACCTCCGGCTGCACAATATCCGATGTACAGAAGAAGTCTGTGATCCGTCTTTGAGACTGGCTAGCCTCTCCTCTTTTTTTAGTGCTAGGCTTCTTTATATGGCGGAGTCTGTCCTTGATCTCCAGAGTCATGACAGAAACTCAGTACGTTGAACTTTGTGTTGATGTATGCTCATGTGTGTGTGTGTGCGTGTGGTGTGTGTTGTGTTTGGGAGCATATGTTAGTACCTAGTTCTACACCCACTATTGGGCACTGACGACGTTAGTGGGGATGTCGTGGTATTTAGTCAATACTATGCATGATGGAGCTGATGGTTATATTGTCTTGTGGGTGACTACCATGGGTCTATACCTTGCACTTTCCTCGGTGAATCTGGGCTTATCCTGGATTCATCTAGGTATATATAGCCTCTCCTCTCAACAAGCTCTCTGTGTGTCTTCGTAGCTCCAACAAGAACAATCCCAGACATCTCTGGTCCTCATACCCCATGACTCTAGAAAGCGGTCCAAAACCCTCTCTAAACAAGCAATGGAAGCGACCTCGTATCTCATAGTAAACTGGGCAATGCAATACATAGTGGAACTTTATCTCAGCCTCTGTATGACATAGGGGACATGTCCCGGCCTCTGCTAACACTTCGATGTATCTGCTAGTCTCCACCCAAAGCTGGTGTGAAGATGTGCGTATCTGGCCAATAGCACACCGAATCCCGTGAGATAAGTGGGTGTCCATGTATCTAGGCCTCACCACAAAACCATCCTTAGTGAGCTAGAGAAGATGCTCCCTATAGAAAGCCATCTTCGTGCCCAACTCCTGGGGCGGCTGAATCCAAGTCCTCCTGGTATCCAGCTGAGTCATGTCTTGGCAAATGAGGCCGATGATCTCGGACTGTGTAAGAATCATAGAGGGGGAATCCAATGAGTACCGGAAGGGGTAGTCTGTCTATGCTGAATCCATGTAGCTCAAACCATGATGTCATCTCTCCATTCCAGCATGTCGTGTCTCCCTGCAAAGCTAACTGTCGAGTGTATAAAGGAGACTGATCTGGTAAGCACCTCAACCGCTATGGGGAGGGGGCAGCTAGCTCTGCTTGAATAATGTCATGTGGTACTAGAGCGTTGGCTCTAATAAGCCGTGCAATCATAGAGACCAGAGGCTTCTCCATACCTCCCCATCCATCAGTGCGACCTTTCCTCCCGTGATGGTCCACGGAAGGCCCCCATATCTGAACTCCATATAACAATGCAGAAGCCACTATAGTGTCAAAAAGCCAGAGCTTTGCTCGAGGCTCTTGAAACTGGATCTGTGAACACATCCTCTCCAATCCACCCAATGCTGCATAGGCTCTGGTCAATCTAGTCTCTGCTGCTCTCCTCAATGAAAATGAAAATATAGGCCCAGTAAAGGTCACCCCCAGATAAGTGTAAGCATCTGTATACTCCACTGTCTCATGACCGTATGTGAATGCCGCTGCTGAGAGAGAGAGAGAGAGAGAGAGAGAGAGAGAGAGAGAGAGAGAGAGAGAGAGAGAGAGAGAGAGAGAGAGAGATTCTTCAGCCGGCTCCTCCAGGAAAGCGGAGCAGTGTCGATGCATTTTTCTTCATACATGGGTGAGGTGGTCAGTTCTTTTTCGTCGGGATCATGCCCACATCACATGGCATTATTCACCCCCACATCGGTTCATTTCACACTCATTGTACAAACAACCTTGATGTTTACATAACCTACACATTGTTACCTTGCTTTTGTACTTCCTCTGGGTGATAGGCCAGTGAGCATCTCTAGAGGTCTCTTATGTACACAAAATACAACCCCTATTCTCACGAGAGAGAGAGAGAGAGAGAGAGAGAGAGAGAGAGAGAGAGAGAGAGAGAGAGAGAGAGAGATGAAATGAAATGAAACGAAATGTTATATTAACGTCTTCAAAAGGCCAAAGTGACCTATGAGACCAGAAAGTTACAATGCGGTGTATCTGATACAAAGTCAGATTAACAAAATAAATTAAACTAGGATAACAAAATATAAATACTGCGGGATCCTAAACTAAGCAGTACAATGTGAAGACAATATGGGAGGGGAGTAGAGATCCATCTTCATCTGTAGAGAGAGAGAGAGAGAGAGAGAGAGAGAGAGAGAATGTGCCTTTATACCCACAGGTACATCTTAAGTACTCAATCGACCCTTGGTTTGGCAACTTGCAAGTGATTTTGACATGACTTATAAATTAAATCATTAAAAAATGCACTTAATTATATTTGATCAGGAGGGGGTTAGTTTTTGGGTGAAACTGTCGTACATCTTTTAACCCAGGAATCCAATTGTCACGAGAATTGGCACGATAGGTTCCATTAACCTAAATCTCATGCTCGTAATGCAAGATGCTCACTAAAGTGTAATAACTTTTGTCAAAACGTGTACAAACTATTTATGCAAGAGGGTTCCAAAATTGGAAAACCTAATCTAATAGACTTGTCCAGGCATGTAGGTCTTGCAAACAGGCTCACAACCTTGCCGGCACTAAATCCCCTAAGGCACTGCTATGCGCAAGATTGTCTTTGGAAGTCGATGTAACATGTCCATGTGGCACACAATGGCATGTGCATGTGACACCTTTACTGAAGGCTACCATAACATGGAGCTCCTTCTTTGCTGAAAACTCTCACCTCACTCTAACGACTAAAAGTTGAGAAAAGTTCAATCTTCAATGTGGTTTCAAAGTACTTAGTCACTTTCTCAACTTTTGAAACTTGTGTACAAAAACAGCAAAAACATTCGAACCCGCATACGTGTCATGCATGCGTAGAGACAACTAGCACACACCCCCTTTGTACACTTTGTACATGCATGCTTTATTCACATGGGTAATCTGAAAGTTTTTGGGGTGGCCCGCATCATTCCGTGAAAAACATGTCACAATGTCCCACCTTTTGTGATTAGTCTGCACTTGGAGGCTCAGAGGGCAAAATTCTAGAGCTCCTTATGATGGGCCATGACATGTTCTTGGTCTAGCTTTGGGATGAGCAGTGCTCTGAGTCTCTCTTGCGTCACAAACAAAATCTAGAAAATCCTTCCACATGCCTAGAACTTGGAAAAGCCTCATAATACCTAGTGTAGCCACTAAGAAGCTCAAGATATAGAGTGGAAAACCCATGAAATGACCTCTAACATTATCAACATCTTCAAGAGGCCAAAGTTGGCCATATCAAACAGAACAATGTACACATGTGTTCTTTGGATATCCCAAAAAAGGACAAAAAGTGTTGAAAATAAACATGCTACAAAGTAGCCTGGAGTGAGAGAGTGTAAGGTGTGACATATGTATGTGCATGTGATGGGGGATGGAACACACACACACACACACTTTTTTTTTGTAAATCTGCTTTGATTAATTTACAAGTGGGAAACCTCAAAACGAGGAAAACCCACGAAAAGAAAAGGATACAAAAGACGGAGCACTATGAGGCTCCGAAGGCTAGAAACAGTCAAAAGTAAATCCTGTAGGCATCAAGAGTGATGTCTCCAGCTTCATAGGCAAAATGCAGCGCTTGACCAAGAGATAATTTGAAATAGGGAAAGGGGTCAACAAAAGTGCCCTAGAACATTAAGGAGTTCCTATGATGCCAAATGGCCCACATAGTCCAAAATCTGACCCAGGTGAAGAAGACCGCAAATTGAGATTGTGGTGACTGAAGCACCCCAAAAAGCCAAAATCGTCTGTGAAAAGAGGCGGAAGGAAAACGCAGTCGAAGAGCAGTCGACACTTGCCGAATGAAGGCTCTGGAGTGACGACAACACCACAGCAAGTGTGGCACGGTCTCCTCAGCTTCAAGGCATCTGGGGCAGCGGGAAGGCGCAATATGCCGAGCATGCAACACACTGCCAACAGGTAGAGCTCCCACCAAGCACCGCCACACGAAAACACATTCCTTCAAAGGCAGATGACTCTGCCAAATGCGAGACAATGCGTGTTGCCACCACAAGGATGACTCGGAAAGCGACCACAACTGATTACGCCGATGCACAATCCATACATCAGACTGAAGAATGGCATAGACACTGGCAGCTGAGATGCAGTCCAATCTAGTAGTAGCCAGATTCCAATCTGAGAAGCGAGAGTCTTCATCCAGAGGAGGAATGGGCGAATGAACAGCAAGCATGTTTTGAATCTCCCGCCAGAGAGGAGAATAGTGAAGACCCAACGGAAAGCGAGAGACGGCATCAGCGAAAGAAAGAACATAACCCGAGTCATCAACCACCTGATGCACCTGACAGATTCCTTTTTGGGAAAGAAAATACGCTTGGCGAGGAGACCGTCGAACCAAATTCGAAGCAAAAACTCTGCTCCAATGCAGACTCTCCAAGCGAAGAGAGTTACCCCCAGAGGATTGTCGACCATCCCAAGCCGAATGCGAAGTGACAACCTTCCAATCAACAATTAGAGAAGAAGTAAATGGACATCTAGGAATGTGTCCTTCAAGCTTCCCAAAAACATCCCAATAAGTCGGTTTCCAATGACCAAAAGAAGGGGTGACAATGTGTGCACACAAATGTGCAACCATGAGAGCCCAAGGTTGCTTCTGCTCCACCAAAACAGGCAACAACATAGCTTTCTGAGCTAGAAGATGACGTCTCAAGTCCAAAATATTCAACCCTCCTAGCCGCTTGAAAGAACACAGCTTGTCCATCGATAGAAGCCGAAGGTCCCTCTTGCTAGACGAGGTCCGCCAAAAATGCTCTAAAATATTGGACATGAGGGATTGCAAGCGCAACCGAGGCCAGGATAACAAAGGCAAGTAAAACTGCACATAAGCCACAAGGATGCATTGGACAATCCTGAGATGCACATGAAGTGGCCACGTGGACAATTTCCAATAATTCAACTTGGAATGTAGACGTTGGAGCACCCAATCCGTTTTCTTGATGGCCGATACATTCCAACCCAGCGGATAACCCAAATGGCGAACCAGAACATGGGGAGGAACAATCTCCCTAGGCCACAATATTTTATGCCAATCACACTCTTTCAGAGGCAATAGCTTGGATTTGCAAAAGTTAACTTTGAGACCTGCTGCCAATCCAAACAAGTGAAGAGTATGCATAATCTATTGCACATCATCATAGTTATTACGAGGCATGAACAAAGAGTCATCCGCATAAGCTTGGCCAACAAACTGTCGACCAGAAGGTAAAGTAAGGCCATGTAGCCTACCAGTGGAGGTCAAGGAATCCAAATACATATACAAGGGATGAGTAGCGATCGCATAAAGCAAAGCACTCAGAGGGCAGCCCTGTCGTACCGACCGTCCCAAAGGCCAGGATTCTGTTAGAGAACCATCCAGCAAGCCTGCAGAAGTACTATTTACATACAAGAAAAGCACGACACGGGATGCCCAAAGCCCAAATGTCGCATGGTATCTGCAATGTAATCCCAAAGAACAATATCAAATGCCTTTTCAATGTCAACCTGCATGACTAATACATCCTGTCGAGTATATTTTGCATATTCCATACCAATAATGACATTTGCGAGGTTATCAGTAATTTGACGTCGCGGAATGAAGCCGTATTGAGATTGATGCAAGCCTTCATGCAGAAAGCATTTAAGTCGGTTAGCAAGCATTTTTGCCATTAATTTATATACCACAGGCATAAGTGTCATAGGCCGCCAATGTGAAAATTCTTCACACAATGCATGCTTAGGGATCAGCTTGAGCAAACCTTCTTTCCAAGAGGAGGGTAATTCCTGTTGTTCCCAAGCTGTATTCATCATGAATAATAGAGGCAACTTCAAATAGTCCTAGAAAGACAAGACGAATTCCACAGAGAGACCATCCCAACCAGGAGCTCTCCATCGACCTAAATCAAGCAAGCTGGCATACAATTCTGACTCAGTGAAAACAGCTTCCAAGTCTTGAGCCTGCCGCAACGAGAGAATGGAAGTGACATGCGATAGAAACATGTAACGCGCTTGGCGCGCTTCTCTCGTGGGAGAAGAAGGGGCTTCAAAAATCTTGCCATAATGAGAGCGTAGGGCTAGTGGTAGCTCTCGAAAAGTGGAGGTCCACTCCCCTGACGGTAATTTAACTCTCCGTATAGCTTGAATGTGCCTCGAGTGATGCAAATGCTGAAAAAATTGTTTAGAAGCACATCTTTTATTTGCAAAAGCCTGTTGACGAGCTCGAGTCTGCCATTTGGCCAATTTTCTCTCATCATTGTGCCTTAATATTGCACGAGCAGAAAACAACTCAATCATTTGAGCATCAGTAAGAGAAGAATGATTAGCCAAGTGCATTAATCGGTTACAAGCATCCTTTGCCTGGTTAACCCGTTCCCTTAATTGTGACAAATAATTCCTGCCATAATCTTGTATAACTGATTGAACACGCAAAACAAAACGAAACCATGCTATGTCCATGTCAACATACATTTGGGAGAGCAAAGGCGGGATGATATTCACAATCATAGTGCGAAAAGGCTCATGCTTGAGATAAGCATTATTGACATGCAGAAGTCTTTTTTTGGGTAGGCGATCCAAAACGAAGTTTCAAGCATACGGGAAAATGATCCGAGAGACACATAGCATAATCAATCCTCATCTCGCATACAAAGTCATCATATTGTTGCATGTGAAAAAGATACCAGCGATCCAGCTGAGCGCGATACATGGATTGTGTCACCAACGTGTGACTACTATCTATCCTTTTTGTTGATTTCTTTCTTATTATCTATTTACTTTCACTTTTTGGAAACACCCCTCAGGAAATCTAACTGCCCTGCATTCATAGCTAGTGTGGAACTGTCCAGAGGGAGTCCAGGCCTGAGGGCAAGAGAGCACTAAGGTTGGACAAAGACTATGGTTAGCCAAAGTGGGGTCATTGACTAGCCAAAGTGGAATCCTTTGCTACAGAGGCTACATTTCAGTTTTGGGTGTGGCTGCAGTGTACAAAGGGGGTCAGATGACCTAGAAAGATACAATGGCAGCATCTCCTAAAATTTAGGGAACTGCTATTTTGGGACCTGAAAATGTGTTTGCGTCATTACCTCCGGAATGACAAGGAGAACATTTTCTTACTCTGCCATGAAGTCAACTGGGCAACCGGTTGGGAGATTTTTAGGCAGCAACCTTGAAACGGGAAAATGCTTGTAAATGTGCCAAGTGGCACCTTCTGGTGCACTTTCCTCATGCAACAAGAAGTGGTGCTGAATTTGAAGCTGGGAGAAGCTCATTTTCAGATTTTTTGTCACAGGTTAAGAGCTATGGAGTGCTTGCTTTCCCTCCTATGTACAGTGCGGTGCCAGAAGTGATGCCTGCACGCTACGCACTGCCCTCTCTCTCCCCTATGGCAGTATGTTATGCCCCTCTAGTGGGCTTTTCAATTGACCAATGTACAATTGTGTGGGTTCATGCGCGATTGCCGAGGCAAGAGCCTCTTGCACAGGTACTGGATTAGCTAGCGGCTAATCCCACGCAGGTACAGGTGAATTCGGAGAGGTTTCACACCAGAAATCTCGTCCGATTCAAAGGGCAAGTAGCCCTACAGGTGCGGGAGCTCGAGGACTTGCTACAGATGCGACCGGCACGCGAAATGGAGCCCGAAACAGTAAATTACAGCCTGCTGTGTATTTTTGCAGGTTTAGGGATTTAGCCCTAAACGGTCCCTAATACCCCTAGGAGGTTCGGGGATGCGAGGGGACCGATGTACAGGTGATCTGGCGCATTTTCGGGGCTGAAAACAGAGAATTCAGCGTGCTGCAGATTCTCGCCAGGTTTTGGAAAGTGCCTGTATGCGTCGGGAAGGTCATTCAATGCGTGGGAATACTGACTGTGAAGGGTCCTAGTACAGTTATGTTGCCTAAATCGGGCTGGAACAGTTGAAATTCAGCCAAGTTTGTGCGGGGCAGCTTGTAGGGAACCACAGCGTTTATTCCCTCTTTTTTTTAACAATAAAGAAATACCGAAAGGGGCGCCTAAGTTAGGGGCCAATCTGGTGTCGGTCTACTCATACAGGTGCAATCTAGCAGCCTGTATCCCTCTCCCCTTTGTCGTGTCTTGAAAGTACAGGTAGAATAGACGACTAATAATGGGTGAAAGCTAAATCAAGGTTTGAAGTAAAGTCTACCGCCCTTTTGGATTGAACAGGCCGGTTTCATGGTTCCATCCCCGGGATTAAATCACTTTTTCCCATAGAAGTGAGCCTTGGTCAGTTTGGGCTTGAAGACATAGGGGATCATAGACCAGACATAGGGAATTGCAATTATGGCTGACAGACCAGATGATGTGACTGAAGAGGTTTCCTCTTCATAGGGTCAGCAGACACATAAAGTGGGTGAGTCTTCAAGACCACCACAGACGGATGATGATATATTCAGGACCCAGTTGGCTACTTTTGTGGCTATGTTCACACAAGTAATGCAGAACCCGAGGTTTTTAGCCTTTCTGCAACCTCCTCTTCCGTCTCAGCAAGTTGGGTCACTGGATCGTATTCAGAAGCCTGTTAAGGCTCCAGCACAGGTGATTCATACTGCACAGTCAATGGAAACACCTGTACACTTGACGGAGAACATGCAGTCTCCACAACCTATGCCTAAGGTACAAGAACAGGTGGCTGAGATGCCAATCTTTCAAGCTGTACTAGTTCAGCCCGCCACCTTTCAACAACCTATAGCTGGTTCTAATGGGCAGGGAAGCAACCTACAGGCTATGCAACAAGTCTTCCCACCACCTTCAGTACACCCTGGCTATTTTGGAGGTGGATCGGTATTCCAGAGCATGGCTGGTCATGCACCTGGAAATCAGTTTTACACGCCAGGAACAGTGTTTGGGGGTGCTCAAACGATGATGCCTATCCCCATGTACAGTGTCATGGGTATGCAACCAGGGTTTCAAAGCACTCAGGGCCAATTTGGGATGCCACAGGCAAATTTTGGTATGGCTGGAATTACAAATCAGCAGCCAAATATGGCATTTCCAGGTCAAGTTAATAGCGGCCAAGGAACACAGATGAACCCTAATAGTGTTCCCATGTTTCAATCACTTCCATATGACAATTTAACGCCGCTGGAGAGGCCAACTCCGTACAAAGAAGGTGGCAAAGGTGTGTCTTTCACGACCTTTACAGGGTTTGATGACAGGAAGAAGGCTCTCTCATTCCTCCAGCAGTTTGACAAGGCCTATGCAGGGGGAAACTTTACAGAGGCTTCAAAGGTCCGCAAGGCAGCCACTTTCTTGACAGGGAATGCGGGACAATGGTGGACAACTTTATTGCTTCAAGGGCAAGCTCCGTCCACATGGATTTACTTCAAGCAGATTTTTGCAGCAGCATGGTTATCTGATGACTTTGAAGCAGATGTCATGACAGAATGGCACCAGCTTAATGCTGCCACTTGCAAGAATCTGGATGACTACAATCGGAAGTTTTGGAAAGCTCTACTTCCAGTAACTTCCTATAGGTTTGTGCCATTGACAGAACAGATTGAAAAATATTGTTGTGGCCTACCCAAAGGATTGAGAAAATACTGCACGAAGATCAAAGTCACTACTTTGACGCAACTCATCGAGGTAGCAAACATTGGCAATGGTTTGCTCAAGGGAGAAGATTGTGAATTCAATACTGGCGTCAAGGAAGGATCAGCCAAGAAAAATGCAGCAAAGAAGCACGTTCCCAATGAGGCTCCAAAAGGGACTTAGGAGCCAGCCAACGCAGGGAAAAGGCAAAGCTTCAATTGAATCAGAAAAGGGACCAGCGAAGAAATGGAAAAGACGTTTTCCTCGCAAATCGGAAGAGCAAAAGAAGGTCTTGAGGTCAGAGAACAAATGCTTCATCTGTGAGGAGCCTGGCCACATTGCTTACAACTGTCCTACAAAGAAAAGGCCAGCTGATCCTGAAGACAAGGAGGACAGGAAAGGAAAGAAGCCCATGGCTGGTCTAGTGCCAGATGTGGTGGGTGACAAGCCAAATTCAGATGCAAGTGAGCTTTGCAGAGCATGGGGAAAGGTCAAGGATCAAACAGTGCTTATCTTCTTTGATCCAGGTGAAAGCCAACTTCATTATTGGCTTCAAAGTTGGGAATCAGACCTGAAGAGATGGGGTATACAGCAGAGGCAGGTTTGGCATGTTCTGGCCATACAGAGGCTGCGACACCCATCATCGGAAAGTTGCACCTACATATCCAGTCCTATGTAGACGCTGAAGAATTTTACATCATGCCACTGGACGGATGTGATGTGTTGTTAGGTATTCCTTGGTTGTTTCGTGTAGAGGGAATCATGGATGCTGTCACAAACGGGAGCGCATAACAATATAAAATACATTCGGATAAATAGGATTTATCACTTATTACTGAAGCCAGAGGATATAGAGAGAAATAAATAGAGATAGAGATAGAGAGAGAAGATCGACACAGTACTGGGGACCAGAAGATGGGCTTGTCCCCCCCCGTAATAGTATCTTTATTACTGAGGAGAAGTCTATACAAGCACTTGAACCGAACGTATTACCACGTTCGTTCTAGAATAAGACTTGATGGTTCCCGGAAGCCTCAGCTTCCGATTCCAAGGGCAAAACCCTATTCCAAGGAACTTCCGTTCCTTATTCCAATTCCTCGAGAATCAAGGTTCTCGCCTCTGGATCTCACCTTCCAGACCCAGGGCATGGCATCCCTGCAACTCTTTTCCAACTCTCTTTCCAGAGTCCTCTTCCCGCAGAACAACTCTGCTTTCCCGGACACGAAGTCCTTACTTGGGAATCCCAACTTCCGGATCACAACTTGAGAGACTACCTCTCTCCGATCCTTGGATCTACTTCCCAAACTCGGGTACGAAACCCCTGGGCTGATCTGGCTCTAGTTCCTCAGAGCGCTTTTCTTCTGCAGAGGCTCATACCTTCCTCTGCTCCTACTCCCTCACTAAGAGGAAGTACACCTGCAAACAAATACTCGTAGAGTTCATAACATGAAAATCGTTACCTTCAAAGTCTCGACGCTTGAAACGCAACTCCGTTCTCGAAAAGCAATTCCCCGGAAGAGATCTCTCCATAGAAAATCCTCTCTTCCAATCCTACACACAAAAGAGGTGTGTTCTCGGGTTCCTTCTCGTAAATCAGCCCCGTCTACGACGTTTATGGGCTGAAAACAGAGAAAAACAGCAACTTGTCGCGATGGAAACATGCTTCGTAGGCACTTCTTCGCGAGGGAACTTGCGCACTGGGTCTTGGCAACATCTGGTACACTTGGGGCAGCCATGGGCATCACCGGCAACGTCTTCTTTACGGCTGAAATTTGCAGCAGCATCTTCTCCTTGCAAAGATTGGTCCTCCCCTCCGAGTGAGGGCATGTGATTCTTTTATAGCTCCTAGCCACGGGCACGAATAGCTGCTCGCGTAGAGATCGCGGTCGTTTTTTTTTTAATTTTATAAAGATTTTTTTTTTCATTTTTTTTTTCTGTTGTGCCAGAAAAAGAGAGAGAGAAAACGCTGGCTGATTTGTTGCCTTATTTATCAGATGGCTGCCCACTTATTAAGTGGACGACCAGCGTATTTAAAAAAATAGTCTGAACATGCCCAAAAACTCAATAAAACCTTGTAAGTTAAAAACAATGCTTTCACAGCACTTCCCAGGTGTCCCTGGATGCAATCACATGCACAGTTGCAATGCAGACATAGACTTCCTCGCGGGAAAGCATCTGCTTTCCCGAAAAGCAATCCCGCTTTCTCAGAAAGCATCTGTTTTTCCTCAAAGTTTCCTCTGAACCCATCTTCATTCAAGTGCTTGCTTTTGCTTGTGCACAATTCTAACACAGTTCGGAATTTCCTCCCGACTATGGATATTCCTTTTCTGATGCACCCGTCACCCACCTTGTGACGCATCAGGAATACCCATCACCTAGTCCTTTCCTACCGAACTTACTGTACAATCTCCTTCAAGATGCTCTATGTCACCCATCCTATGACGTGTCAGAGATGTCCGTTGTCGGATGGTCGGATACTTCTTCCCGATGCTCCCTGTCACCCATCCGATGTGACGCATCAGAAGTACCCAATCCTGGGGGCCTTACAGATATTCCCTTTCTCATTGCTCCCGTCATTACTTTGAATGACGCACTAGGAATACTCTGTACTCGGATGTCTCCAGTGAGAAAAGCCCTCTCACTTAAAATTCCAATAATTCATTTAGAATTATTTTTCCTTGGTGTTCCAAGCGAGAAAACCCTCTCACTTATAAATCCAATAATTCATTTAGAATTATTTTTCTATAAGATAAAGCCAATTTAGCAACAGATGCCTACAACAAAAAGATCACTGTACAGAGCAGGGGAAAGACTCACATTCTAGATGTAAAGCTTAAAGGGGAGTCTATTCCCACTGTATCAGCTTCTGCTATTACTTCTGTAATGAAAAAGCATCTTTCTGCGTACTTGGTTTTTGCACGTGAAGTGTCAGATTGTGATGAATCAAATTTATCTGTGCTAGATAAAGAAAGGTCAATGTTTTTACAACAGTATAGTGACTGTTTTTCCGATTCATTACCGTCTCAATTACCGCCAGAGAGACCCGAGGACCATGCGATAGCTTTGGTGCCAGGTAGTAGCCCACCAAATAAGCCTCCGTACAGGGCTAGTGCGGCTCAGCAGAAAGAGATAATGGGCCAAGTACAGGAGCTGTTAGAAAAGGGGCTGATTCAGCCTAGTTCATCCCCATTCTGTTCTCCAGTGTTGTTGGTGCAGAAAAAGGATGGCTCATGGCGTATGTGCATTGACTATCGTGCACTGAACAAGAATACCATCAAGAATAGGTTCCATATACCTAGAATTGATGATATTCTGGACAAATTAGAAGGAGCAGCTATGTTTAGCAGGATAGATCTAAAGAGTGGGTACCATCAGATCTGCATTAGATCAGAGGATGTGCACAAGACTGCTTTTAGAACAACGTTTGGCCTTTACGAATTTTTAGTGATGCCCTTTGGTCTCACAAATGCTCTTGCTACGTTCAATAGGATGATGGACAGAATTTTCCGTCCACACCAGCAGTTTGTTGGTACATTCTTTGATGACATGATAGTCTACTCAAAGAATGAAGAGGAGCATAGGCATCACTTGGCCATTGTGTTCAAAGAGCTACGCAGTCATAGGTTGTTCATCAATGCAAAGAAAAGTGAATTTTTTCTGGAAGAGATCCACTTTCTGGGACACATTGTCTCAAAGGATGGTGTCAGAATGGATCCTGCAAAAGTTGAAGCGATCAAGTCATGGCTAGATTTGAAGACGGTGCATGATGTCCGAAGCTTCTTGGGACTATGCTTCTATTACAGAAGGTTTATTTGAAATTTCGCTGAGATTGCTTCACCTTTACATGCTCTTCAAAAGAAGGCAGTCACCTTTAGATGGACACAGAAAGAGATTTCAGCTTTTAATCTCTTAAAGGAAAAGATGACTTCAGATCCAGTCATTGTGTTGCCAGATCTTATGAAGTCATTTGTGGTCCGGTGTGACGCCTGTGGTAGTAGCATTGGTGCAGTGCTAATGCAAGATGGCAGGGTAGTAGCCTATGAGAGCAGAATTTTGCAAGGGCTAGAGATGACCATGCAGGTCTATGAGAAAGAGTTACTGGCTGTGTTTCATGCGCTCTTAAGTTGGAAACACTACCTGCTAGGTGCAGATTTCGTTGTCCAAACGGACCATCAGACCTTGCGATACTTCTTGACACAGACAAAGTTATCTGAGAAGCATATGCGATGGGCAAATATCTTGTCCATGTTCCATTTTCAGATTGTGCATGTGGAAGGCAAGAAGAACGTTGTGGCTGATGCCTTGTCAAGGAAGCCACAAATTTCAGCCGTGTCAATTCCTTATCATCATGAACTTGATGATATGAGAGAACAGTATGCAAATGATGAAGATTTTGCAAGGGTCTTCGAGCAGCTAATGGATGGACAACGTCATGAACACTATCTTCTCAAAGATGGGTTCATGATGATGCATGGCAGATTGTGTGTCACAAAGCCATTGCGACGCAAAGTTATGGAAGAGAGTCACGTCCCACCGTATGCAGGGCATCGTGGTATCGATGCTACAGTTAAAGCGGTTGAGACATTCTTCTATTGGCCTACATTGAGAAGAGATGTGGATGCCTTTGTGCGAGAATGCCTAATTTGCCAGAAGGTCAAGTTTGACAGGCAAAAGGCACCAGGGTTATTGCAACCACTACCTATTCCAGATAAACCATGGGAAAGTATAGCTATGGATTTTATCTTTGATCTTCCGAGAACGCAGACAGGAAACGATGGTATTTGGACCATTATTTGCAGATTCAACAAGCAGACTCATTTTATTCCTGTCAAGAAGAAGATAAAGCCAGATCAGATGGCACGCTTGTTCATGAGCAATATTTTCAAGTATCATGGCATGCCACAGTCGATTGTTAGCGACCGTGATCCACGCATGACAAGTTTGTTCTGGAGAGGCTTGTTTGAGAATATGGGACAACGCTCAAATTCTCTTCGTCATTTCATCCTCAAACAAATGGGCAGTCAGAAGAGGCAAATTCTACTGTCCTAAATCTGCTGAAGTGCTATGTCTCAGAGCATAAAGGAAAGTGGGAGCAGTATTTGCCATTGGTGGAGTATGCATACAATAATACAATGCATTCATCAATTGGCAAGGCACCTTTTGAGATAGTTGAAGGTGGTAAGAAAGTTCCTCCCATACTGCATACAAAGGACAAGATATTTGAAGCAGATAAGTATGTTCGGGACATGGATGAAATGTACAAGAAGGTCAAAGTGGCCTTAGAAAAGACTCGGGCAAAACAAAAGAAAGCAGCTGATCGTCACCGTCGTGAAGTGGTATATTCACTTGGTGATTGGGTGCTTTTACGCTTTGAAAAGGCAAGGTTAAAGAAGATGAATGGCAAGGAAAGACTGTTTCCAAAGCTCAGCATGCGTTACTATGGGCCTTTTAAAGCGTGCGACATAATCAGTGATGTTGCATATAGGCTGAAATTGCCTGACAGTTGGAAGATTCACAATGCGTTTCATGTGAGTCTTCTCAGACCCTATGTGGGTGATGTGCCAGAAGATATGCCACTTGAAGATCAGCCGGAAGTCGAGGAACTTGACGAGATCTTGGTCCCTGAACAGATTTTGGCACATAAGGAAAGAAAAGTGAAAGGCAAGGTTACTAGGCGTTACTTGGTAAAGTTCAGAAACTATCCACCAATGGATGCTAAGTGGATGGAAGAAGGTGAACTTGCAGAGTCACCAATTGTGTTATCACTTTACCTTGAAGCCTTCGATTTGCAACCTACCTTGACCCCTTGAGTTTCAAAGCTACATGGATTGTCAGTGTGACAATGGCTTCTGAAACAAATGATTTACATGGTATTTAAAGTGAGCTCAAATCAAATAATGTTACATGAATGTTAGAGTTGTACAGATTGTCAGTTTGGCAATTGCTCTTATGGAATGTCCAAAAGTTTGGTTAGTGCTATAGAAGTGAGTATTTCTTGTCAGTTTGTCAAGGATATAGTAATTGCTTCTATTAAAGGGTACATGTGTAACTGCATTCTTAAACTGTCGGTTTGGGTATGCTCGAAAGTGTTACTGGGCCCAACGTGTACTATAAGACAGTGGCAAAATGTGTGGCTATCATTTTGTCATTGGAAAGTTAGTGACTCAAAGCAATGGCAGAGTGCGAAGCTACCACTATGTATTGGGACAGGGTTCACACGCAGGCAATACATGTGTCGACAAGGTGTTGAATACACGAGGGTTGACAATGAGCATGTATGTGTCATACATTTGTCGACAGGTGTTGAATACATCAGTGTTGACTGTGAGCATGTACGACATAGATGCAAACGAGGACGTTTGAGATTTCAAGAGGGGGGTATGTCACCAGCGTGTGACTACTATCTATCCTTTTTGTTGATTTCTTTCTTATTATCTATTTACTTTCACTTTTTGGAAACACCCCTCGGGAAATCTAACTGCCCTGCATTCATAGCTAGTGTGGAACTGTCCAGAGGGAGTCCAGGCCTGAGGGCAAGAGAGCACTAAGGTTGGACAAAGACTATGGTTAGCCAAAGTGGGGTCATTGACTAGCCAAAGTGGAATCCTTTGCTACAGAGGCTACATTTCAGTTTTGGGTGTGGCTGCAGTGTACAAAGGGGGTTAGATGACCTAGAAAGATACAATGGCAGCATCTCCTAAAATTTAGGGAACTGCTATTTTGGGACCTGAAAATGTGTTTGCGTCATTACCTCCGGAATGACAAGGAGAACATTTTCTTACTCTGCCATGAAGTCAACTGGGCAACCGGTTGGGAGATTTTTAGGCGGCAATCCCGAAACGAGAAAATGCTTGTAAATGTGCCAAGTGGCACCTTCTGGTGCACTTTCCTCATGCAATAAGAAGTGGCGCTGAATTTGAAGCTGGGAGAGGCTCATTTTCAGATTTTTTGTCACAGGTTAAGAGCTATGGAGTGCTTGCTTTCCCTCCTATGTACAGTGCGGTGCCAGGAGTGATGCCCTGCACGCTACGCACTGCCCTCTCTCTCCCCTATGGCAGTATGTTATGCCCCTCTAGTGGGCTTTTCAATTGACCAATGTACAGTTGTGTGGGTTCATGCGTGATTGCTGAGGCAAGAGCCTCTTACATAGGTACTCGATTAGCTAGCGGCTAATCCCCCCGCAGGTACAGGTGAATTCGCAGAGGTTTCACGCCAGAAATCTCGTCCGATTCAAAGGGCAAGTAGCCCTACAGGCGCGGGAGCTCGAGCACTTGCTACGGATGCAACCGGCATGCGAAACGGAGCCCGAAACAGTAAATTACAGCCTGCTGTGTATTTTTGCAGGTTTAGGGTTTTGGCCCTAAACGGTCCCTAATACCCCCAGGAGGTTCGGGGACGCGAGGGGACGGTTGTGTAGGTGATCTGGCGCATTTTCGGGGCTGAAAACAGAGAATTCAGCGTGCTGCAGATTCTCGCCAGGTTTTGGAAAGTGCCTGTATGCGTCGGGAAGGTCATTCAATGCGTGGGAATACTGACTGTGAAGTGTCCTAGTATAGTTATGCTGCCGAAATCGGGCCGGAACAGTTGAAATTCAGCCAAGTTTGTGCGGGGCAGCTTGTAGGGAACCACAACGTTTATTCCCTCTTTTTTTTAACAATAAAGAAATACCGAAAGGGGCGCCTAAGTTAGGGGCCAATCTGGTGTCGGTCTACTCATACAAGTGCAATCTAGCAGCCTGTATCCCTCTCCCCTTTGTTGTGTCTTGAAAGTACAGGTAGAATAGACGACTAATAATGGGTGAAAGCTAAATCAAGGTTTGAAGTAAAGTCTACCGCCCTTTTGGATTGAACAGGCCGGTTTCAGATTGAGCATTGTGCTGAAAAGTAAAGCCTAGATCAATCGCATGCAAAAGGGGCCACAAATCAAGCCAATTACAGGTAGACATAAATTGGTCCCAAGATTGCCGTTCCATATGAAGCATGTGAGAATGGCCAGTAGTATTATCCGCAAGGTTTGGTGCATTATTAAAATCCCCGCAGAGAAAGGCATTGGAACGCCAACAATAAGAAGAGATAGCACTCCACAACTGTGCTCTATCTGCAGAAGCTGTGTATGCATATAATCCTCCAAATTCGAAAACTTATCTATTAACAATACATTGGATGACCATCCATCTCCCAGCCTGGTCATTAAAGACCAAGGTCGGGAAGAGTTCATGTCGAACAAGCATAAGCACTCCAAAATGGCCAGTTGATCCTGCATAAGCTATCCAGTAGCCCGCAAAGTAAGGAGTCTGTCCTGCAAATTGGTGCTGGTTATGCTCTTGAAGAACCACAATATCTGCTTTACATGTATGTACATAGTGCCAGGTAAGCTGCCACTTGTCGTGATTGCATAACCCATGCACATTATAGGAGATGCAATTCAAAGAACTATGCATTTTATATGGTATATACAATGGACGAGGAAACAAGGAAAGAAAAGGGGGGAAATAAAACTCAAGTACCAGTGCCCATCAACACATCCTCCCCAGCTTAAGGTGCCTGAGAAGGTGGGTCAATACCTGGACCTGGATAATTGAAAGGAAATGCACCTTGTGATGAGGAAGCTTCGCCAGTAACAACCTCCTTGTAAGAACGAACAACCTTGTCCCAAGCTTCAACCAAAGAAGTGTTGTCATTACAAGGAAGTTTTTTCTGAGCAACATTCTTCAAAGGAGGCACATAATTACGAGAAGATGCCGGAACACGAGGTGTAGTAACTTTGACGGGTTTCTTGGGCACTATCCAAGTTTGAGAGGTCGAAACCTGTTCTTTTCCCTTGTCTTTAATATTTGGAGAAGCAGAAAGTGCAGACAATTGTACTTGTTGCGAGCGAGGTTGAGGAGCAGGTACGGCTGAAGGAGGTGGTTGCAGATTTGGTTTCGGACATTCGGACTGCATATGACCAAATTTGCGACACCGGAAACAAGAATTTGCAACTTGCCCCATTTAAGCTTAAATGGGCGCTTTCCAACCATTGTATCCCCAGAATCGATCGAAATACCTGCTGGTGTGGGGATATCCGTGTCCCACAAAATACAAAAACGGTTCGTGTTTGCCTCTAGCTTAGGAGGGCAAATGACTTTGCCTAACTGAGCAGCCAACAAAGGAAGAAAATGACGCCAAGTGCGAGGAAAGTCGACCACCTCAACCCAGACGGGACACTTGTGACGAGTGAGACTCTGATAGTCCTTGGTGAGAGCCCAGGGCAGCACATGAGTCATCTGTTTATTGAAGAAAAGAGGAGACATTTCGAGCAGAGCATCCCGAGCATCCATGTCAGCCAGCAAGACTTCGTAGAACCCTCGCGCACCAAAGTAAACCCCTCGAACTGCTTGCCGTTTGAGCAGGAAATCAACCCA